>NC_092529.1:28043263-28401115 GCF_037038585.1 Patagioenas fasciata
CCCCTTCCCCCACACTGCCCCCCCCCTTCCCCCACAATAGCCCACCCCACAATATCCCCCCGCACACACCCCCCCACACCACACACACTAGCCCCCCCCCAACAAGCCCCCGCACGATACCCACCGCATATATAGACCCCCCCCGAATTCCCACCGCATATACACCCCCCCCGCATACACCCTGCCCCCCCGCCAGACACACCCCGCCCCCCCCACAATACCCCCCCCCACACAGACACACTAGCCCCCCCCCCAAGCCACCGTATATACAGCGCGCCCCCCCCCACCGCATATACACCACCCCCCCGCCGCCAGACACAGCCCGCCACCCCCACAATACCCCCCCCACAGACACACTAGCCCCCCCCCTCAAGCCCCCGCTCGATACCCACCGTATATACAGCGCGCCCCCCCCCCCCACCGCATATACACCACCCCCCCCCCGACAGACACACAATAACCCCCCGCATACACCCTGCCCCCCACGCGCGCACACACATGTTCCCCCCCCCCCCCCCAATCCTCGCATCTCAATCCCCTACCCGTTCAGCCACCACCACCGTGGCCCCGGCTGCGGCGCTCCCCGACGGCTCCACTCCGACGGGGAGGACAGGTCTACCTCCACCCGGCTCCCCCACGTCGGGGTCGCCAGGTCTACCTCGGGATCCGGCGAGAGAAAAAAAAAAGGGGGGGGGGGGCGGGGAAGGGCCGGACTCCCCCGTCTACCGAGCCGCCTTCCCCGACTTTGCTCTGGGTCGGGGGACCCAGAACTGGGGGGACGCAGCAGCTCCGCGCCCCGCCCCGGGGGGCCCACAGCCCCATGTCGCAGCACTTTGCAGCCGCAGGAAAGCGCCCGGCACTTCCGGTTGATGGGCGCTCTGGTCACGCCCACAGCCCTCGGCTGACAGACGGGGCCCTCGTTTAATGAAACGCCTGGGAGCAGAGAAGCTTCTGGAGCGCTGACCGTATACGGGCCCAGCTCGGATTCCCTTGGGCTTGACAAGGAGGCTGTGGGACCTTCCGGCGGTTTCGGTGCGGGGCTGTGGGCGGAGCGTTGTCCTCAGACTGCGGACCCTGCGGGAGCTCCCCGGGAAGAGCCCCCCCCGCCCCGCCGGCCGGTGGTTGTGTCTGCTGGGGACCCTGCGGAGCCGCCAGCTTTCGTGAGTGGGGATGTGCCTTTGGAATTGTCATTCAAAGGGTAGATGAGCACAGCTCGGCTTCAGCCGGGACGCCTCTGTGCCTTTAGTTTTTGTTTTTCCCTCACCTTCCCTTTCGCGCGGAGCGGCCCGGCCCGGGACGGGGGGGTGTGGGTGTGTGTGCTGAGGGAACACCTCGTACCCAGCAGCCTGCTCCGTGCCGCTGCTCCTTGTCCCTGCATTTATATACGATACACAAATGTAAAGCAAACGGGGGGGGTGCGTGGGAGCAGGAGCGGCTGGGGGCTCCCGGGCCGGGCCTGACGCCTGCAGCGCCTCACGCTTTCCCGCTCCCGTCGCGCCGCCATCTTCGGCGCGGGCAGTGAAGCCGCCGCACTGAGGCCGTGCCCCGTGCCGCCGGGGAGGAGGGGAGCTGGTCGCTCTGGGAGCCGCTCTTGGGAAGCGGGCGGCGCACCCCGCCGAGGAGGGGGAGTTAACGTCCTTTGAGTCCTCCTCCTCGGGTACCGGCGCCGTTCGGGCGGTGGCTGATGAGGTGTCTGTGGCGGGGCGGGGAGAGCGCGGCCGCTGTGCCCTCACTAGAGATGGCGGCGGGGCGGTCTCTCGCGCGGACAGGACGGCGGCCGCGGGGAGCGGCGCTCCAGCCCCTGGTGGAGCTCGGGTGGTTGGGTGAGGGGACGGGACCCCCCCTGCAGCCTTGCTGCCTGCCAGGGAACCCCCTTCCCCTTTTCCAAACCTCCCGTTCCCCCTCAGCTCAACCCCCCCTTTCCCAGCCAGAGAGAACCCGTTCTCTGCCCGGCCCCCCCCATCGTGGGGTCACTTGTCCCCTGGTTCCTGAGGTTCCGCCGGGTGGGCGTGGGGCGGGTTTGGGTCGGGCTGAGCCGAGGCCCGGCTCCCGGGGGGATGCTCTGCAGGGAACACCCCCCGCCCCAGGAGCGCTGCTGCTCTGGTTTATTTTCATATTTCCCGCCCCTAGCACTGCGCCCCAGCAGTGAACCAGCAGACTGCAGGTACCGAAGGGATCTCCTCCTCCTCCCCACCCGTTAAGGGGCGGTAATCACTGCAGGAGTAAGAAAAGGATGCTGCAGGAGTAAGAAAAGGATGCTGCAGGAGCTGGGGTTGCCTTCTTCATCTGTTGTTTCTCGCTTCAGAGCTGCGCCGGGGCTGCAGGACTCTCTGGCTGTGATGGTGAGCGGAAACAACTTTACAACCTGTAAAGTCCTAAAACTTCCCAACTCACAAGGTTATAAAGCAGGTATGTTCATTTCGACGTCGGGCGCAAGGGGGATCGTTCCACCGTTCATGCGCAACTTGTAACAATATGAGGTGTGTTTAAATACAGTAAGGTGTTACGTATTCATAATGACCCCAGGAACGCCTCTACATATTCATAACCTTTCCCGCTTCTTCTTGAAATGAGTCCCAGGTGATCATTTCCGTAGTCTCCTCCTTGACCCCTCCCTGTTGCACCTGCGCAGTGCCATCTGGTGGTCTTGAGGAGGGGTCTTTGGATGAAGGCTCCTTCAGCCTCGTTACAGTGACCTCTTTACCTTTGGCTCATTATGTTGAATGGACTGGAACCCAAGCTGCCAAGTTGATTGAAATCAGACTGGTTCCCCCCTTTTGCTGTAAATCTTCGTTATCTCGTCTTCTCAAGTTTTCATCTAGGTGCTGTAAAACCTCTTACCTTGGCATTCGATGAGGTTCTGTTTTTTCTTAACATAATGGGTTAGTTAGTTAGTTAGTTCCCTCTGTCAGTTCCCCCCTTTTCGGGAAGGTTAGTAAATTTTTGTACTAATGTGATGATTCCCTATTTAACCTTTTCTCGGACCACAAGTGAGAAGGCTGCTTCGACAGGAGAAGACTTATCTTTCTCCCTCAAAGAACAAACAAATTCTCATGTTGAACAAAACATTCGTGTTGCTCTTCTGGGGCAGCTGATGACCGGGCGGCTGGTGCCCCGGCAGCAATGGCATCTGTTGGGCTGCAGCGGGAGCTCGCGCTCTTTGGCGTGGTGACCCCGCTCACTGCAGTTCCTAGCGCTTTCCTTTTGGGTTTCTTCTTCCCAGTGCGATGGCCAGGTCCAGTTTGGTGTTATCTTTTAAAATCATTAGTTTATACCCCGTTCCTTTTGCTGCCATTTCAGGATCTATAGGCATGCCTGAGATTTGCATGGCTTGGACTACTGAATGTATTAACCGAACAAAGCACGGGGTCATACGTGGCAGAAACAGTAAACCCAGAGATGCACATACTATCGTGAAGCCTATTTTCTTCCACCAGGCTCCCCCAAATAAGTTACCCCACCAATGGCTAGTAAGTATAGAATTGCATTTCTGTACTGGTACATGTGCAACGCGTTTTATCTCCTCTGCTATTTTCATTATGGCTTCCCCATCGTTCTCTCTTTCCAAACAACACTCCGAAGTATTCAGTTTCCCACAGACGCCCCCCTCTCTTCAGCTAAAAGACAATCTCATGCTCCCTGATTTTGGTACACTGCAGCTCTGGTCTGAGACAATTGTCTCGCTATGAGATTCGGTGCCTCAACCGCCTGGTTGCTTATTATTTCAACCACTGCTTGCAACCGAATAATTTGGTTCAGCATATATATAGGGGTACGGGATCCCCAGTTTCCATCTTGGGCCCATGTGGCTGGATCATAGTATTCAAATATTCTTTGTGCAGGCCATTCACCATCTTTCCAAGTTTGCATTCCTCCTATGGGGCATTTATTAAACTCCTCTCTGTTTCAAGTTTTGTCTTGCACTCCCCCTCCATCTGAATAGCCCCTCCTACCAGCTTGTGTAAAACAGATCCTCTGTTCTCCCCTAGGGCAGGAGGCAGAGCCTACAGCGAGTCCACCTTTCTCTAGGTTAGTTGCTACCCATAATTTCTGCCCTTGGATTTCACACTTCTCCAATTTTGTTCTATCATAACATCCAGAATTAATACGAGTGTGATAATTTAGAACATACTGGGTTAGTCTTCTTATTCTCACACGCTCGTAGCATTTGGTACAGTGAGAGAGTGAGAGAAAATGGAATGCTATTATTGTGGAAATGTGGGATATTTACCCCGAGGACAGCAACTGTTAGAAATGACTAAAGGAGGAAAACTCAATACACTCTGGAAAATCAGAGGGGCTGAAAATATTTGTGGTGTTTCTTTTTTGTGGGGCAACTTGTTTAAATCGCAAAGGGGCATGTAATTGGTAAAGTAGGAGGTAATGAGGTCTAGTTTTTAGTAAAAACAGAAGCTACCCTATCCCTTCTAAATTCTACCCTAAAAAGATCTAAAACTGAAGAAAGAGTTGTAATAAATGGGGTAGCAGGGAGGAAGGAGAGACAATTATGAATAAATTCCTATCTGTGATAATAAGAATTAAAAGTGTATGGGGAAGGAATATATTAGTGGAAGATTCCCCAGGTTATTTATTAGAGACAAACGTTTTAGAGGCTCTGGGTGTGGAAGCACAGTTACTGCCTGGGGGGGTGATAAGGAGAAAATTTGAGAGCTATTCTATTACCTGGAAGTTTGTGTTGGTTTTGGCCAGGGTGGAGTTAATGTTCTTTGTGGTACCTAGTATGGGACTATGTTTTTTGATTCGTGCTAAAACCAGTGTTGATAATACAGAGATGTTTTTGGTACTGTTGAGCAATGCTTGCACAGGGTGGCCTGTTCTGCCTCCCACACTGCTCCACCAGCAAGTGGGCTGGGGGGAAGCGACAGCCAGTGGCACACTTATCTAAGCTCTTAGAGCCAGTGTCTTGCTGTGTGCAAACTGCAGCAGTCACCGCTCTTCTGGTGAAAGAAAGCAGGAAATTAAACCCTGCTGCTTTCCTGTGGAGAGATGACAATGGGCTGCACCTCCTCATAGATGGGACTTCAGGGATAATTCAGGGGAAAAGACACAATGGGTGTGCCATCGCTGAAGGTGTGAGTGGTGAAATAAGAAACGGGCAGGTTACCTAATAACTGGTCAGCTCAAACATGCCAGCTATACGCTGTCAATCAGGCACTGCAAATGTTAGATGGAAAAGAAGGTACCGTCTGTAACGGTTCTAGATATGCATTTGGAGTAGTGCACACCTTTGGGAAAATCTGGGAAGCATGGGGTCTAATTAATAGCAAAGGGAAAGAATTGGTTTGTGAAGAACCAGTTGGACAAGTGTTACATAATCTGATGTCACCAATAGAAGTGGCTGTAGTACATGATGTCCATTAGGACATCAGAGGGGAAACTCCTTTTGTGTCAGGGGAAATTGGTTATCAGATGAAATGGCCTGAGAAGCAGCCTTAAAACCTGAAGTGATAACTGTAAGTTATCTCACGCTTGAGGTCCTGGCCTCACAGGAAATTCCAGTTTTTGATGAAAAATAAGAAGAAGTCCTCCAAGAATTAGGAGCCAGGGAACAGAGTGGGAAATGGGTACTCCCAGATGGTAGAGAAATGTTAAATAAGCAAATCATGAGGGAGGTATTAGCGATTCTACATCAGGAGAGTTATTGGGGAACACAAGCAATGTGTGACGTAATACGGGAATTTATACTATAGCCAAGCAAATTTGTGAAAGATGGGTGGTTTGTAAAAGAAGAAATAAAAAGGCACTTAAAAAGCAGCCTGCAGGAGGGCAGGGTCCAAGTTTACAACTCTCTCAAAATATTCAAGGTGATTTGCCTGTAGCTGGTCGAATTAAATACATACTAGTGTTGGTTGATCACCTTGCCAGATGGGGAGAAGCTTTCCTCCTGAGCACTGCCGCAGCAGCAGTGGTAGCAAAAGTTTAATAACAGGTGGACCTCCACAGTTTGAAACTAAGGATTTATTTCTCAAAAACTGTATACTCGGGTTGTCTTGCCTATCTTCTCTCAGGCACAAGGCCGTCTGGCACAAACTCTGCCTTTAGAGTTTTCAGCTCACAAGTTTCAGCCTGAAAACTGGGTCCTGGTCAAATCCTGGAAAGAAACGGAAGCTTCAGCCAGATTGGGAAGGAGCATTTCAAGTTCTGCTGCTCACCGAGACAGTGGTACGACCAGCTGAGAAAGGGTGGACTCATTAGACACGGATTAAAGAGCCAATCGAACCTCCAAAGGACAATGACGAGTGGCAAGTATTGACAACTGATGACCCCCTTCGACTAAAGATACAGAGATGAAAATGAAATGAAACCTTTGGGGATTGTTAATCCTGTGTATGTAGAATTTACAAATGGGTTACTTAACAAACGTCACTGAAACTGAAGGTTCCCTAACAATTTGAGTAGATGATTGCCACATCCTTAACTGTGGGGATGTACAGAGCTAAAGAGAATGGAGTTATGAAAAGAAATGTGTCCAAGGGGACTGAGTCTAAGGATGATTTAAATAAGTGCACAGTTTTTGTTACTGTCTCTCATTGCCCCTCCTGGTACAGTGTTATTTGGAGCACAGAGTTTAGGGGATGGACAGTGAGCAATGAACGGTTATAGAGTTGAAAAGCAAAATGACCCTATCTAAAGGACAGTCTCTCCCAGGATGTGAGTCTCTGCAGTGCAACCCTTTGCTAATTGCAAGACAGAGAGCAGATGATTCAGTAAGTGGGGTTTATGGATCACAAATAGACATTAGCAGAAAAGATGCCCTGGGAAGGTTCAAAATATATGGAGGTACAAATGCCTGGGTAGAACGGATCAAATATATGGTGCAAAGCCTAAACGAGCAATTGCTATGCCTGTGCAGCAGGAAGGCCTGTGGCCCAAGTGGTACCCTTCCCTCTGGGGTGGAGCGAAGATTGACAGGGGATGGAGTGCGTCTTAGCCTTATGCCAAGACTCTACGGCATGGAGAAATAAGTCGTGTCATACTCTCTCCCTACTGTTTCCAGCTTTGCAGGGAAAAATATCAAAATCCCCCTGGCATTTTCAGGAATAATTGAAAATCATACTGCCTGTCTCTCACGACGCGGCAGGAATGATACCAAGTTCCTAGGAACATGAGTAGGTGTGCAGAGACACGGGAAGTTGGTCCTCATATGTCCTCAAATGCTTCTTGAGTGGATCTTTGGTGGTACTGTGGGAAGATGACACTTCATTCCATTTTATCCCCCACTGGGAAGGTACCTGTGACGTCGTGCAATTGGAAATTCCTTTTACCCTGGCATTTGAACACTGTGATCCATCAGGGCAACAGAAAAAGGAGTTTAGGGCTTTCCTCTGATGACAGGGTTTATTTCAATTAGATTGGGGTCCCCAGAGGAGTCCCCAAGGAACACAAAGCAAGAAGTCAAGTTAGCTGCGGGTTCTGAGTCCTTTTTGTTTTGGTAGGTAACTACAAACAAGAATGTAGACGGGATAAATAACATTTATTTCTAAGTTATACTAGACAAGCAGTTAAATGAATCACCAAACAATTAGATGCTACTAGTAGAATGGCATGGGAAAATAACATGGTCCCAGATACGATGTTGGCAGAAAAAGGTGATATATGTCTAACCACAGCTTCAGCAGAAGAATTGGCTGAGAATTCAGGTGTAGATAGTCCACTCATGGGATTGTTAGAATCTTGGTTTGGAATATTGAGAGAAATTACTTCTTTAATCGAAGTAACAGAAGCACTGATTTCTATAGCATGCTACATCATTCCGTGTCTGCGAGGACTTGTTCAACACCTTATTGGACAGCTCTATCAAAGCAAGTGCCTTTAGGGCCACTGCCATGCTCAGATAAAATGATCCTGCTAAAAGAACAAGAAGAAAGAAAGAACAGCAAATGCATAACTCCAGAAGAAAAACGTGAAATCGTGTTGTCTAGGCTTGAAGCCACCTATACAACTGTATCATAAGAAAATGCAAAACCTCCTCCATTTCAGTCCTGCAGCTCAGCACTAGTTTTTCCTCTTCCCTCCCTTTGTCCTGCTCCCTTTGCTTTCTCCCTTTGTTCCATATCCTTCTGCACAAAACCACCGTGACTCAGCCTAAGGAGATCTGCCGCTTATTCTTTTGTACTGCCAGCAGATTGTGGAAGTAGAGTATAAAACCCATCCTTATGGAGAGATCTTTGCATTTTAGGCTTAGTCTAAGAGTCTCAAGTAGCCGGGGTTTTTGATTGGGCCTAATCCATCAGGTCTGATGGCTTTCCTCCTCGTCTCCAGATGAATCTGGTACAAAATATGTAACCAAGGAAATGTCCTTTGGCCCAGCCTTGCCTTATTTCTTTCTCATCCTGTTCTCTGTCCCAGCCTCTCTCACTAAGCCCTCGTCTGGCTGCATGGGGTGCTCGGCTGCCACACCCAGCTCTCCTTTTCTCACTCTGCAGGTGACAGGGACACAGCAGGACTTGGTGTCAGCTCAGCAATTTCTCAGTTCCCCAAAGAAGCTGAGTTCTGCAAATTGCTGCTGTTGCTCTTGAAATGATGTCATCAGGTGGGTGTTTTGGTGTAATACACTGAAAACCAGAGCAGAAATGCTGAAATACTCCCATGGTATGCATGGTCTTAGGAGCAAAGCACCGTGACTCAGCCTAAGTAGATCTGCCGCTTATTCTTTTGTACTGCCAGCAGATTGTGGAAGTAGAGTATAAAACCCATCCTTATGGAGAGATCTTTGCATTTTAGGCTTAGTCTAAGTGTCTCAAGTAGCCAGGGTTTTTGATTGGGCCTAATCCATCAGGTCAGATAGCTTTCCTCCTCGTCTCCAGATGAATCTGGTACAAAATATGTAACGAAGGAAATGTCCTTTGGCCTAGCCTTGCCTTGCCTTGCCTTATTTCCTTCTCATCCTTTTCTCTGTCCCAGCCTGTCGAGGGTTAGGATTGCGGGGTGACAATCAAACCCTGGCAGATGTGTTGTCAACCTCCTCTCCCCCCCACTTCCCCCTTTTGCCCCTCCCTCTCCCCGCTTCCCACTCAGGACAGGCGATCAAGAGGGAAAGAAGGACAGAGAGAAGAGAGTTGGAAAAGTTAAAGATGTTTTACTAATGCTAGTAATAAGAATAGAGAAAATAATACAAAATATACAAAACCAATCTTCTAAGTCTCAGCAACTGCAGAGCCAGCACCCAAAGTCCTGGATTAGACTCTGTAGCCAACCGGAGCTGCATTCAGTCTCTCACTGGCCTCAGTTCGCAGGGACGACCAGCAAGGTCCTCTCCTAATGTCGGCCATGAGGAAAAAAAGGGAAAAGGGGCGAGATCCTCGTGATCTCCCACTTTCATATGAAGTATTCACGTGAACGGAATGTTATTCACCGTTGGTCAGTCTCTCAGTCATCAGTTTTCTCGTTGCCCCCCTCACGAGATGTCCATCCGTGCTTATCAATAAGTTTGCATTCTCTTGCTGGGTTTAACCAAAACATGTGTTGGGTTCTCCAGGAAAATGCAGCTGACATGAAGGCTTTAGCTGACAGGCAAATTCACTAAAAGAGAAACTTGTTTTTAACAAAACCAGGACATTCCACCCCTTATCATATGACATTCACTGAATACTTAAACCTTATCAATACAATCTATCAATACAATCTAATTAATCACTACTACTATATATATATATCTACATATGTACATATATACACAGGAGTAATTAATCAGTGGACCATCCTTTGAAAAGTTCATTAAGTTCATTTTGTCACAACAGTCTCCCAGGGCAGGGAAAATGGTCCAAGTGCATCTCATGACCCCTGTTGGTGGGTTAAGGACACCAACTTCGAAGAAGGTGTCGGGCGCCACTCGAAGAAGCCAGCGCTGGTTTCATCACCATTGTCTTGATCTGAAAGACACTTATTAAACATTGTTAGTGCGGCAATTCACATCATACAGTTCAGCATTGCATATTTTCACCTAAAATCAAATCCCCTTGAGGTACACACTGAACTTCTCCATCCTTGAGCATCACCCACCAGGTGCTGCCAGGTCCCTGGGCAAAAACAATCCCACGAATAGGTTTGCCTTTGCCTGAGGCAGGAGGAACCCAGACTGCCTTTCCTAACATATTTTCCATGTGTACTACAGGGACTTTATCTCCTTCTACAGTCCATAGAATTTCTGATTGGGCAGGCCCGGCTCGATTGGTTGATCCCCTGGTGTTGACCAACCAAGTGGCTTTTGCTAAATGTGAATCCCAGTTTTTAAAGGCCCCACCACCAAGTGCCTTTAGTGTAGTTTTTAACAAACCATTGTACCTTTCAATTTTCCCAGAGGCTGGTGCATGATATGGAATATGATATACCCACTCAATACCATGTTCTTTGGCCCAATTGTCTATAATGCTGTTTTTGAAATGAGTACCATTGTCTGATCCAATTCTTTCTGGCGTACCCGGCCACCAAAGGACTTGCTTCTCAAGGCCCAAGATGGTATTTCGGGCTGTAGCATGAGGTACGGCAGATGTTTCCAACCATCCAGTGGTTGCTTCCACCATTGTAAGTACATAACGCTTACCTTGACGTGTTTGTGGAAGTGTAATATAATCAATCTGCCAAGCTTCTCCATACTTATACTTTAACCATCGCCCCCCATACCATACAGGTTTTAACTGTTTTGCTTGTTTGATTTCGGCGCAAGTTTCACATTCATGAATAACCTGTGAAACAGTGTCCATAGTTAAATCCACCCCTCGATCACGAGCCCATTTGTATGTTGCATCTCTACCTTGATGCCCTGAAGCACCATGGGCCCACCGAGCTAGGAAAAGTTCACCTTTATGTTGCCAGCCCAAGTCCACCTCAGCTACTTTAATCTTAGCAGCTTGATCTGCTTGTTGGTTGTTTCGATGTTCCTCGGTGGCTTGACTTTTAGGCACATGAGCATCTACATGACCAACTTCCCCAGGCAGGCTCTCCAGCCGAGCAGCAATGTCTTCCCACAGCGTGGTTCCCAATGGTTTCACCTCTGCGCTGCCAGTTACTTTTCTTCCATTGCCGTAGCCACCCCCACAAGGCATTTGCTACCATCCATGAGTCAGTATAGAGACAAAGCATTGGCCACTTCTCTCGTTCAGCAATGTCCAAAGCCAGCTGGATGGCTTTCACTGCTGCAAACTGACTGGATTCACCTTGTCCTTCAGTGGCTTCTGTAACTTGTCGTGTGGGACTCCACACAGCAGCTTTCACCTTCGATGTTTTCCTACAGACGACAGGATCCATCTGTGAACAGTGCACACTGCTTATCAGTCTCTGAAAGCAGATTATATGGTGGTGCTTCTTCAGCACGTTTTACTTCCTCCTCATCTGGAGACATCCCAAAGTCTTTGCTTTCTGGCCAGTCTGTAATAACTTCTAATATCCCTGGACGGTTGGGACTTCCAATCCGAGCTCATTGCGTGATCAGTGCAATCCATTTACTCCATGTAACTTCGGTGCCATGATGTGGAGAGGGAACCGTCCCTTTGAACACCCAGCTCAGCACCGGCAGTCGAGGTGCAGGAGGAGCTGTGCTTCAGTGCCGATCACTTCTGAAGCAGCTCGAACTCCTTCATATGCTGCCAGTCTCTCCTTTTCAGTTGGAGTACAGTTGGCCTCATATCCTTTGTATCCTCGACTCCAAAAACCTAAGGGTTGACCTCGGGTTTCTCCTGGTGCTTTGTGCCAGAGGCTCCAGTTAAGTCCATTATCTCCGGCTGCGGTGTAGAGCACATTTTTAACATCTACTCCAGTTCGGACTGGTCCAAGGGCCACCGCATGAGTTATCTCACGCTTCATTTGTTCAAAGGCTTGTCGTTGTTCAGGGCCCCACTCAAATTGGTTCTTTTTTACGAGTCACTCGATAGAGAGGCTCACGATGTGGCTGTAGTCAGGAACGTGCATTCTCCAAAAACCTACAACGCCCAAGAAAGTCTGTGTCTCCTTTTTATTAGTAGGTGGAGACATTGCTGCAATTTTGTTGATCACATCCATTGGGATCTGACGACGGCCATCTTGCCATTTTATTCCTAAAAACTGGATCTCCCGTGCAGGTCCCTTGACCTTGCTTCGTTTTATGGCAAAACCAGCATCCAAAAGAATAGGAATTATTCTCTCACCTTTTTTGAAGACTTCTTTCGCTGTGTCGCCCCATACGATGATGTCATCAATGTATTGCAAGTGTTCTGGAGCTTCACCTTGCTCCAGCGTGGTCTGGATCAGCCCATGGCAGATGGTAGCACTGTGGTCCCTGGGATCATTGGTTGGGTCATGGAGTCACTGGTTGGGTGATGGGGTCATTAGTTGAATAATGGGGTCATTGGTTGAATGATGGGGTCATTGGTTGGGTCATGGGGTCACTGATTGGGTGATGGGGTCATTGGTTGAATGATGGGGTAATTGGTTGGGTTGTGGAGTCACTGACTGGGTGATGGGGTCATTGGTTGGGTTCAGGATTGGTTGGTTGGATGATGATGATGATGGTTGGATGATGATGGTGGTTGGATGATGATGGTGGTTGGATGATGATGGTGGTGGTTGGATGATGATGGTGGTGGTTGGATGATGGTGGTGGTGGTTGGATGATGATGGTGGTGGTTGGATGATGATGGTGGTGGTTGGATGATGATGGTGGTGGTTGGATGATGATGATGGTGGTTGGATGATGGTGGTGGTTGGATGATGATGATGGTGGTTGGATGATGATGGTGGTTGGATGATGATGGTGCTCTATGCCAAGGATGCACGGAGCATCTGGGCCAGTCACAAGAGGATGCTTTTGGATATTGGGGTGCAGGGCTTTGGTGTGAAGGTTCGGGAGACAGACTTTTGGGTGCAGGGATTTGGGCACCAAGAGTTCTGGGTGCAGCATTTGGGTCTGCAGGGTTCAGGTGTTCAGGACCTGGGGGTGCAGGACTTGTGGGCTGGAGGATTTGAGGGTGCAGGGATTTGGGGTGAGGGATTTCAGGGTACCAGTTATGGGGGGGAAGGATCTGGGGTACAGGTTTTGGGGGTGCAGGGTTAAGGGGTTTAGGATTTTGGGGTGCACAGTTTAGGGTGCACGTTCTGGGCATGTATGATTTGAGAGTGCAGGGCTTTGGGGTACAGCATTTGGGGTGCAGGGTTTTGGGGTCAGGATCTGGGCGTGCAGGGTGTTGGGGAGAAGGATTTGGGGGTGCAGCATTTTGAAGTGCAGGGTTTGGAGGAGGGAGGTTTTGGGGGTGAAGGATTTGGTGGTGCTGGTTTTGGGAGTGCAGTGTTAAGGGCGTGGAGGATTAGTGGTGCAGGATTTGTGGGGTTCAGGATTTGGGGCTGCAGGGTATGGGAGGGAAGGATCTGGGGCTTCAGGATTTGGGGGTGCACTGTTGGGGGTGCAGGGTTTAGAAGTCAGGTCTAAGAGTGCAGAGTTTGGGGTGCAGGGGTTTGGGGGGAAATTTAAGGTTGCAGAGTGTGGGGTGCACAGGACTGGGGCACAGGATTTGGGGGTGCGGGGTTTCAGGGTTCAGGATTTGGAGGTGTGGAGTTTTGGGGTGCAGGGGATGGGGTGAAGGATTTGAGGCTGCAGGGTGGTGGGGGAAGGATTTGGGGGTGAGAGATTTGGGGTGCAGGATTTGGGGGTGCAGAGTTTTGGGAGGCAAGGATCTGGGGCTGCAGGATTTGGGGGTTCAGTGTTTAGGGCAGCACAATCTTGGGGTGCAGGGGTCTGCACTGAAGGGTTTGGTAGAGCAGGATACGCAGGACTTTCGGGTGAGGTTTGGGGGTGCAGGGTTCATGTGTTCAGGAACTGGGGGTGCAGGATTTGAGGGTGCAGGGCTCTGGGTGCAGAGTTTGGGAGTTCAGGGTTTGGGGTGCAGGGTTTTTGGCAGGAGGATCTGAGGGTGCAGGATCTGGGGCGCAGGATTTGGGGTTCAGCATTTTCAGTGCAGGTTTGGGGGGACTTGATTTTAGGGTGCTCGCTTTGGGCTGCAGGATCTGGGTGCAGGATTTAGGGTTCGGGGTTCAGGGATGCAGTGAAGTGCGGGATCTGGGGTGCTCGATTTTGGGGTGCAGAGTCTTGCAGGAAGGATCTGGGGGTGCAGGGTTTAGGGTGCAGAATTTGGGGGTGTAGGGTTTTAGGGAGAAAGGCTTGGGGGTGCAGGTCTAGGGGGGTAAAATTTGGGGGCAAAGGGTTTGAAGGAGCAGGATTTGGGGTGCAGGATTTGGGGTGCAGGGTTTGGGCGTGCAGTGCTAAGGTGGTGGAGGGTGCAGGGTTTGTGGTGAAGGTTTTGGGGTGCAGGATCTGGGGGTGCAGGATTTGGGCATGAATACTTTCGGGGTGCAGGATTTGAGGATGCAAAATCTGATGGTGCAAGGTTTGGGTGTTCAAGATGTAGGGGAGCAGGATCTTGGGTTTTGGGGCACAGGGCTGGGTGAGGCCAGATTTGGGGTGCAGGTCTGGGTGAGGGATCTGGGGGTGCAGGGTTTGGTAGTGCGGGAATTGAGGGTGCAGAGTTTGGGGGGCAGGGCTTGGGGGAGCAGGAGTTTGGGGTGCAGAACCTGTGGGTGCAGAGTTTGGGGTGCAGAACCCGTGGGTACCGGGTTTGGGGAGGCAGAATTGGGGGTGCAGGGTTTTGGAGTTCAGGACATGGGGTTGAGGATTTGGGGGTGCAAGGTTTGGAAATGCATTGATTAGGGGGAAGGATTTAGGGTGGTGGGATTTGGGAGCACGGGGTTTTGGGGTCAGCATTTGGGGGTGCAAAGCTTAGGGGGCAGCGTTTTGAGTGCAAGTTGGGGGAGGACTTGATTTTAGGGTGCAGGGTTTGGGGTGCAAGTTTGGGGATGGCAGCATTTCGGGTATACAGTTTGGGGGTGCAGGGTTTTGGGGAGCAGTATCTGGGGGTACAGGATTATGGGATGTGCAGGGTTTGGGGGCGCAGGGTTCAGGGTTGCAGGGTTTGGTATCACAGGTTTGAGGGGTTCATGGCTTGGGAGGAAGGATTTGGGGGTGCAGAATTTAGGGGTGCACGTTTTAAGGGTGCAGAGCTTAGGGGGAAGAATCGGAGATGTAGGGGTTTTGGGGACATTATCTGGGGGTCAGGATTTGGGGTGCAGGGTTAGTTGGGATTTGGGGTTGCAGGGATTTGGGGTGCACGTTGTCCATCGCTTCTTTAATACCGCTTGATTGCTTACTCATAGCTGGGTTGAGAGGAGCTTTGCTCTGCTCTTGCTGTGGCTTGTGACTGTGGTCCCAGTGCAAAGCCTGCGAGGGGAGCGCGATGCTCGGCCTTGCTGCCCCGCGACGCTGAGAGCAGAGGCGGCTGTGGATTTGGCCTCAGCTGGGGTGAACCCCCCTGCTGTGAGCACCTAACATTGTCTTCTGTCAGGCAGCAGCAAACAACCATTATCTAGGCAGAGGTGATTTGAAGGAAAAGCAGTGACTGTTTTGGAAGGAGATTGGTGTGTTTTACACTTTAGCCAGCAGCTCTGTGTGGGACATGAATATTTGCATCTCTCCACAGGGAATACAGGGCAGGGACGCATTGCAATTTCCACTCTCCTCAGCTGTGTGCATGCCTGAGCTCTGCCAAAAGCTTCCGAGGAACAGAGACAGTGGAGCGGAGGCAGAAATCTTGGGCTGTGGGTGTCAGGGAAGTCAGGCAGATAGAGGGTGAGGGAGCTGCGAGGGAGCGTTGGAGGCACAAGGGGCTGCAGCGAGGAGTAGGGGGATGCAGTGAGGCGCAGAGGGATGCAACGAGGTGTGGGGGATGGAGTGAGGCATAGGGGGATGCAGCGAGGTGCGGTGGGATGCAGCAACGTACAGGGGATGCAGCGAGGTGCGGTGGGATGCAGCAACGTACAGGGGATGCAGCGAGGTGCGGGGGGATGCAGCGAGGTGCGGGGGGATGCAGCAACGTACAGGGGATGCAGCGAGGTGCGGTGGGATGCAGCAACGTACAGGGGATGCAGCGAGGTGCGGGGGGATGCAGCAACGTACAGGGGATGCAGCAAGGTGCGGGGGGATGCAGCAACGTACAGGGGATGCAGCGAGGTGCGGGGGGATGCAGCAACGTACAGGGGATGCAGCAACGTACAGGGGATGCAGCGAGGTGCGGTGGGATGCAGCAACGTACAGGGGATGCAGCGAGGTGCGGGGGGATGCAGCAACGTACAGGGGATGCAGCGAGGTGCGGTGGGATGCAGCAACGTACAGGGGATGCAGCGAGGTGCGGGCAGATGCAGCAACGTACAGGGGATGCAGCGAGGTGCGGGGGGATGCAGCAACGTACAGGGGATGCAGCGAGGTGCGGTGGGATGCAGCAACGTACAGGGGATGCAGCGAGGTGCGGGCGGATGCAGCAACGTACAGGGGATGCAGCGAGGTGCGGGGGGATGCAGCAACGTACAGGGGATGCAGCGAGGTGCGGGCGGATGCAGCAACGTACAGGGGATGCAGCGAGGTGCGGGCGGATGCAGCAACGTACAGGGGATGCAGCGAGGTGCGGGCGGATGCAGCATGCCATGGGTCCCCTCCCAGACACATCGAGGCCTTCTGCCCATGTGCTCAGCAGTGCCCACTGGGCACTGTATTGCATGCAGGAAGTTATCATCTCACCAATATAATAGGCTCAGGTAGGATCTCTCAGCAAAGCATATTTTATTAACGATTTTGCAAGGTCGGGTGTTCCACCTAAAGGTAGGCACACAAAACAGGGCAAAAAGCCACTGCTTATATCCACCCCTAATCCCAACTGCAAATTCCCTCCCCAGTTCCCCGTTGGTTGGGTACGGCAGGGTTTACAGACTACCTGACACTTCCTAGCTGCCAAGGCTCAGTTTACCTGTCTCACGACTCCATTCTAATAACCCTTCCCATTATTTCTTTATTTTCATTGAAGGTGTGTTTTCTTGACTGTCTGAATTTTAACCACTGGAATGGTTTTCAATTCCTCCACACCCGCTCTGGGCAGCCTGGGCCAGGCTCTGGCACCTCCCAGCAAACAAGTTTCTGCTCATGTTCAGATGGAGCCTCCTGTGTTTCAGTCTGTGCCCGTTGCCCCTCACCCTGGCGTTGGGCACCACTGAACAGAGTCTGGTCCATCCTCTGACACCCACCCTGAGATATTGATCCCATTGATCAGATCCCTCTCAGCTTCTCTTCTCCAGCTCAACAGCCCCAGCTCTCTCAGTTTCTTGTCACAAGAAAGGTGCTCCAGATCCCTTAGCATCTTTGTAGCCACCGCTGGACTCTCTCCAGTAATTCCTTGTCCTTCTTAAACCAGGGAGCCCAGGACTCCCTGTCCTCCCCCGGCAGCAGCAGCCTGCTGACCCTTGTCATGTCCCACCTGGCGCTATGGTTGGGGGAAGTGTGACTGAGATTTGTCAGTCCCCTGGGTTGGAAAAAAGTACATACAATCCTGAAGGTCCACAAACAAAAGACCTTTATTTTTTGTAGCTTGGTCCAATTGGCAAATGACTCAGTGGCAGAAGGATTTATGTTACTTAAGCTCAATCGATAAACAGTTTAGCAGCGAAAAGATTCACATGAAAGAGTTTTTTGGCACAAGTGGGGCTCTAAACCTTATGTTACTGTATTACTCACGAAAAGGAAGGCAAAGAAATAGGAATATAGGAAGGAAAGAGAGAGGAAGAAAAGAAGGGGAAAGGAAGGGGGAAGGAAATGGGAAGGGAAGGAAAAGGAAAGGGAAAGGAAAGGTCTCACCACCCTTAGGGCTCCGTGGTGTGTTTGAGGGGTTTGTAGTCTCAGGTCCAGTTCCTATGCAGGAATGCTTGGGTCTGTAGTCAGGGTTCAGCACCCTGTGGTGTGTGGTTCGGTTCCCGTGGTCAGCCCGGTGGGTGGAAGGGTCCCCAGGGTGGCACCCTGCCCGTGCTGGCACAGGTTTTATAGGGTTTATAGCCCTCGGGATCACCTGGGCTTTTGTGCAGGCATCACTGGGGGTGATTGTGGAAGATGGGGGAGGCCCGAAGGGTCTCTCAGCCTGGGCCTTGACACCGTGTCGGGCCTGTCAGCGCACAGGCTGCGTGTCCTTCAACACAGCACTGCCTGTGTCACCCAGCCTTTGTCTGTGGCTGTCACCTCGGCCTTGACATGTAAATCACCATTCACCTGCTCACGATGGCCCGTCTCCCATGACTGGGTGTTGCAGGGCTGGGTTTGCCACAGTGTTTGAGAGTCACCCTTGTAGTCTCTCACACCCTGTCCCGGTTTGGGATCAAACCAGAGACACTCCTGCTGTTTTCTGCCATTTCCATGCAAGTGAAGAGTATGGCCCAGGGGCTTTGCTCAGTGCTTATTACTGATAGAAATATTAGCTACAGGTTGTTGAAGCTGAAGGATTTCCACCAGGAGCAGGACTCGCGTGTGCCAGGCCGTGTACAGATAGGCCGGCAACCTGGGCCTGGGCCTCATCTTGGCAAGACGCAGAATTTGACCCCCTGAAGACAAGCGGCCTCTGGCAGCCCAGGGACATGTACTGAGAGAGGCAGTGGCCGTGGTCACTGTGCTGCTGCTTGTGTTTTGCCCGAAGGTACGACCGGACCAAGCTGTCGCTGAAGGAGATCACGAACGTGCAGTATGTGTCGTGCATGAACCCGACGGCGGGGAGCTTCACCATCAACCCTCGGCTGCAGGTAAAGCCCTGCACAACGGCAGGTGCATCGCTGGGTTTATTTTGGGGTGGATCATTTAAACGTGAGGTTAGAGGACAACCACTGGCAGATCCTGCTGTTGTTTTATCAGTACAAATGGCACGAATCTGTCGAGTGACTGTGATTCCTAATAGTGAAGCACCGAACTGGGTCCCTTATTCCCTTGTTTGTTTTTCCTCGCATTCTGCAGCTCCGTCAGAGGAGGAAGTCAAAAGTTGCCAGCCAGCTTAACACCTACTTTCAGGACAACCTTCTGGTCCATACAGGCAGATTTTGCCTTCATTTAGCTCGTATTTAGCTCTGAAGCATGGTGCATTAACGCCGCCTGCTTTCCAGAATTGTCTGATGCAGCTGTCAGTAAAAAGAGGTGTGGGGGAGAAACCCAAACGAAGAAAACAGACAAAACTAAAAAAAAACCCAAGCCACACCAAAACACAACAACAACAAAAACCCCAACAAACCCCAAACCAAGCAACCAAACAAAACCAACAAAACAAAGAACACCAAAACCAACCAACCAACCAAATCCCCCCAAAAACCTAACCGAACAAAAAAACCCCAAGCCAAACAAAAAGCAGTTCAAGCGCTGCTGATAACAGAAGATTTGGGAAGAGATCTTAAACATTAGACTTTGATTTTTGGGAGCTGCCAACCGATGGAGGGACTGGGTAGCAGTGAGCAAAATCCATTTCATCATGGAGAAACCTAATGACCAGAGTCAGCTTGGACCCTGGCTCCTCTTCAGCAAGGTGTGGAGTTAAAATGAAGTGTCCCATGGGCAACTTTGCAAGTTCCAACTTAGTAAAGAGGTCCTCTGGGAGATGGCACCTTCCAGGGGCTGCTCTTAATAGAGACAGTGACTGGGCTTTGTCAGAGGTCGGTGGGACCTTCAGAGCCCTTTGGCTGTTCAATGGACTGCACTTCCAGTGTAGCATTGGTGAGATGCAGTTGAAAATCCCTGGTTTAGTGAGCAGAGTGATGTCACTTCCCACCTGAGCTCTGCTGGCAAACTGGGAGAGGGAAATAACCTTGTTCAGGTGGACTGCAAATCAGAGAATCATAGAACAACCCAGGTTGGAAGGGACCTCAAAAGATCATCTGGTCCAGCATTTCATGGGAAAGGGAGCCTAGATGAGATTATCACAGCAAATCCCCAAGGGCATTTTGCTTGAAAGGTGTTTTTCTACCTCTCTGACCTTTCCATGCCTTCCTTTCTCTCCCTCAGCGTCACTTCTGTGTCTTCGCGCTGTCCATCCCTGGGCAGGATGCCTTGTCCAGGATCTATAGCACCATTTTAACGCAGCACCTGACAAGTGGAAATTTCTCGAGGGCTGTGCAAAAATCAGCTCAGCAGCTGATTGCCCTTGCCCTGGGACTGCACCAGAAAGTAGCCGCTACATTCCTTCCAACAGCCATCAAGTTCCACTACATTTTCAACTTGAGAGACTTCTCCAATATCTTCCAAGTAAGTGCAGTTGCTGTCCTGTGGGACTTGAACCTTGTCCTGATGCTACAAGAGGCTGCGGAGCTGTGTTCCTCTAGCTCTGGTGGGCAGAATGCAGTCTCCTACCTAAAAATGACACAGCACATGTGTGCCCTGAGTAAAGTGGGTGACCTTAGGCCATTCCTTAATTCCTTGTTAGTTTTGGATGGATTCCAGAACCATTGCCCATGGCTTTGAGAAGCTTAGTTACTTTCCAGCCTCTTGTGGTCATCGGGGAGGGATGAGTAGTTCCAGATGGATGTGCAGGTTTGGGGTGGGTTGAAATGCCCTCTGGCTGTAGAAGGGACCAGCTGAAGGGAGCTTTGGGCTTCCGACTTCAGCACTTAAATGACTGATGGTGAGTGCGATGGAGCTGCGCTCATCTTTGGGAGCCTCAGTTCCACACGTGTAAATGTGGGGATTAATGGCACTGTTCCACCACACAGGCAAATTATTTTATTGTACTGAAGCAGGTGGTGGATAGTTAGTGGGTTACTGGCCCTGAAGTTAGATCCAGCTTAGCTTGTTGGCCTGTACTGGCATGTCCTCTTAGCTTCTTGATGGTCAGATGCTCAGTATGTGCATGAAGGGTGGCATTTAAAAAGGTGATAATTGAATCAAACCCAGCTTTGACTTAATTGCTAAAACTGAATTTCCACCAGAGCCAGTTCTGTACCAAGGGGAAGTTGTTCAGATTTAGAAATATTTTCTTCCAACAACGGAGAGACTTTTTTTTCCCCTGAAATCTCATACTTTGAAGCAGTAGATATTACTGCTCAAAGAGCCTTTCAGAGTTTAAGGCTGATTAGTAAAATTTGAGAAGGTTCTCAGCAGCCGAATCGAGAGGTTTGGAACACCATAAACTCTTGTAGAACCCCGGTTTGTAACTTGTTGCTGTCCTTCTTAACACCTGTTCTCCTAAGTACGTACTGAAAGTTTGGTGCCTTGTGGTCTGGTCCATCACACAAGAACTGAAGTAATGACGTAGTGGGAAATGCAAAAACAGGGCCTTGAAAAAGTTAATAACTCTTTTGTGCCAAGAAAGAATCAGACCTGTCACTTATGCTCAGCTAAACATCAGCAGCTTTTGATGTTAGATGTGGGTCGTGTTAACTCCTGACTTCTAGTTAATCTGTGCTTTGAAAGGCAGAGAGAGAAAAGCAGCATTTCCATGGGAAGCTTTAATTTTAACTGTAACCTGCTTGAAAGGTGCTCAGGTTGTGGGATATTAGGAAATGTCCTGCCAGGTCTAGATGCTGGGGCAGGAGCAGCGACTGAGCTCAGGTGTTGTTTTGTTTATCACGTGGCTTCAGGAGTGGGGGAGTCTGGCTCCTGGGCTTCATAATGTTTATTTAAATAGTGGTCCAATTTTTCTTGAAATCCTTCCTTACCTTTTGGATTCATTCTTGATTATTCCTTCACATTAAATATTCTTGAGTTTTTGAGATCTCCTGATATCCTGTTTGTCCCTACGGGAACACAATTTTCTTCCTGAAATTGAGTGTGAAAGAAGCTCTGGACTCCGGGAATGCATTTCCATGTGTTACTTTCATTCAATCTTCATAAACTCATAATTTAGCTCACACTCTCTTGTCCAAACCCTTCTTGTGCAGTGCTAGCTTCAAAGTCAGGTCAGGCTGATCAGCCAAGTTTTGAATGTTTCCATGACTGGAGTTCCCATAACCTCTCCGACCCTTGTCACACCACTAAACCCACTCCACGGTGAAGCTGATATATTTTTATTTCAGTTGGAATTTCCCTTCCTGCAGTTTGTTACCTCTTGTCCTTTTGCTATACACCTCCAAAAAAAATTGGCTCAGTCTTCTCTATAACTCCCTATTAGGTAGTTGTAGACAGAGTCAAAGAATCACAGAACAGTTTGGGTTGGAGGGACCTTCCCAGCTCCCCCAGTGCCACCCCTACCATGAGCAGGGACATCTTCACCAGCTCAGGTTGCTCAGAGCCCCATCCAGCCTGGCCTGGGATGTCTCCAGGGCTGGAAACAGAATTAAAATTCCCCTTCACCTTTTCCCCGAGCTGAACAAACCGATTTCTCTCAGCCTTTCCTTGCATGTCCTGTCCTCCACCATTTTATGACCTTGGTGGCCTCCGTTGAACTCGTTCCAGTATGTCAATGTCTTTCTTGTCCTGGGGGCCCCAAAAGTGGATTGAACCTCACACAGCTTTTGTCTGCCTGTCAAGGTCCTTCCCTTTGCGTTCTGCGTGGTCAGTGCCAGCTGCAGCCCTGCTGGGAGAGCACTGCTGGCTCCCGCATGGAGACACCCACTGCCCCGGTACCAGCCCCTGCGGAACACTGGAGCTCCAGTGAGACCTCGGAGCCTGCTGGGCCAGCCAGTTCTCCACCCACCTTCCAGTCTACCATGGCCCATGACCCTTGATATGATGCTAACTGGGAAAAAAAAAAAAAGATAAAGGAATAAACAACCCCCTTTTCCTGGTTAGGGACATGTGAGTTTCCTTAGCTTGTGGGCAGATGGAGAACTGGTGGATGTAGCTCGGTGCATGTTGCCTTTTTCAAATTCCTTTTAATCCCAGACAAGCAATCAAACACCGCCTGCACAATAGCTGTGTGTGTGAAGGGCATTTGGAGATTGTTGTTTTACCGACTGTTCTGTAGTTATACAAGCAGCCAATGACAACTGTTAAAGGCACAAAGCACGTAGAAATTGCAGCTGTGGAGGGGTCAGCCCCTGGACTTGCTGCCGCTGTGCTGTGATACTGCTGGCTCTGCACAGGTCCTTAAAATGGCTCCATTTGCAGCCTGTCCAGTGGCTCTGTTGTTATCTCACTATTATATACATACTGTTATATACATAATATATTATATATTAATACTGCACCTACCAACCTTAGAAGCCCAGCTTGATTCCCTTTGTCAAAACTGCCTGACAGCTCTTATGACAAGGAGTCCTGTGCTAATTACCTCATTACAAAACACTCCAAGAACTTGTATCTTAATTGCTGCAGCTAATGAATTTGGACATTGTACGCATGTGAGTGTTGCACAGAACAAGGAAGACGGCCCCAAATCAAGTCAGCAATAATTCCTTTCAACAGGTACAGGTCCTTACTGCTCTCATGTTTTCCCTTCTGCACCCAAGACCCATTGCCACCTGGCTCCAGCTGGTCAGGCTGATGTCTGCGTTGCTTGGAGCGAGGGTTCAGCTGAAGGTGACTCCAGGTGTTCACTACAAATGATGGCAAAATACCAGAGAGATTTGTCAGGTATTGGTGAAACCAAAGGGAAAAGAGCAACCTATACACCCAGGGGTAGGAGGCTCGGCAGGCAGCAGTGGATTGACTTTGTCAAGCACTGTTCATGTTTGTCCTGACTGATTGGAATGATCGTCTCTGGGGGTCTGAGTATCTTCAGTGGGATTCCCTTTTGCCTGGCGAGTCGCGTCCTCTCCCCCAGCAGAGAAAAATGGGCATTTCTGTCTGTAGTGCATCAGCTCTTCCTCATGGACAAACACGGAGAAGAGCTCAGAGGAACTGTGTTTCTGAAGCACCTCATTCACTGGAGGTGAAAGGAGTCCAAGGTGACTGTCCTCTTGTCAGACATCAGCACTTTGCAGATCTAAGGTGGGATTAGGCTCCAGTTCAAGGTGCTCAGATTCAGGTAGGTGAGGATATCCAGGTTCATCCGAGGCTGTGGAGGCCAGAAGGGTGTCCAGCGCCCCATCAGGGACACAGGTGTGGTTTCACTCTGTTGCCCAAGTGTGGGTCTCTAATGCTTTTTGAAACATGTCAGGATATCCAGCCTGGGTTCCAGCGGCTGTTCAAGGACACAGGTGTCTTCTTCTGTTGTGTGGGTTCCTGTCTGAACTGCTTGAGCCATGTTGTTTTCCAGGCTGCCCTGGCTGTACAATAGGTTTCTCCTGAGATGAACCATCTAGTTGTGTTGACTTGGGAAGGCTGTGGGAAATTCCACGTATCCCTACAGAACAATGATTTTCATCCACTGTTCTCATTTGATTTTTGTCTCTGGACATCACCTTCAGCTGGAAAACACTAAATGCCTCAGCATTACAGAATCCCACATAATCCCAGCCTGGTTGAGTTGGAGGGACCTCTGCAGATCCCCCAGTCCAAGCCCTGCTCACGCAGGGTCACAGAGCAGATCACACAGGTGGGTCCAGGCGGGTTTCAATGTCTCAGAGAAGGAGACTCCACACCTGCTCTGGGCAGCCTGGGCCAGGCTCTGGCACCTCCCAGCAAACAAGTTTCTGCTCATGTTCAGATGGAGCCTCCTGTGTTTCAGTCTGTGCCCGTTGCCCCTCACCCTGGCGTTGGGCACCACTGAACAGAGTCTGGTCCGTCCTCTGACACCCACCCTGAGATATTGATCCATTGATCGGATCCCTCTCAGCTTCTCTTCTCCAGCTTAACAGCCCCAACTCTCACTGAGTCTTTCCTCATCAGAAAGATGCTCCAGACCCCTACCAAACCATCTAGTTGTGTTGACTTGGGAAGGCTGTGAGAAATTCCATGTATCCTTGCAGAACAATGATTTTCATCCACTGTTCTAATTTGATTTTGTCTCTGGACTTCACCTTCAGCTGGACAGCATTAAATGCCTCAGCATTGTACTCAGTGCTGCTGCTTGTCTGGCGTCAGCTGGCCAAGGGTGAAACTTTGGTTCAGGCCCTCAAGTAGAGATAAGCTGGTCTGTCCTATGTGACACCAGGGTAATGTGTGTGTTGTGGGGGGGTTTGGCTCCCAAAGGGGAACATGAGTCTCCAGGGAGGTGGCGACTGGCAGAAGGGCTGTGGGTGAAGAAGGGGGATGAAGAGGGGAAGCCAGCACTGGGCATGGTTCCTCTGCTGAGTACACAAGCACATTCGGGTCACTGCTGACCTGGGAACACACCAGGGTCTGGGCTGAAGGATGCTGCTTCCTGATTTTTAAAAAGAATAACAAGGAACCTCAAAATCTATGACCATCTTCAGCCCCCTGGGCTCGTGGCTGGTTTTAAATGACTACAGAAGGCTCAGCAAGTACCGTAATAATTTGTAATAATCTAACTTTAATTTGCTGTCACGTTTCACTGGAAATATGAGGAGGGGCTGGAAACCACAGTCAGGGATGACAGGCAAGAAGGGGCTGGAGCAGGGTTAGGCAAGGTCTGCAGGAACGGCAGCCTGGCTCCTGGTTGTTGTGAGTATATAATTTACTGTTACTGATGTTACTGCTGTAGGGGCAAGGTCACCCTTCAGTCCTTTGTAATCCTTTGGGCTCATCAGAAGGTATTATCTGTTACTTTCGCTCTGTAGTGGGTCCCGTCTGTGGTTCAAGTCCGACACTACTTTGTCTTGCACTTCTACAGCACCTTTTCGTGCCTCTGGGTCCCACCATGCACTGCAGAGTTAAATTGATTGGTACGCTCCAAGCAATTTACCCTTGATTAAAGCAGACAGGTCTCTGCAGTGACAGAGTCGTGGATTATGCTTTTTAAAAATACATTCCCCGCTGGCTCCCACCAGAGAAAGCCCTGCTGCTGTCTTTCTTTCCATCTGAAAGGGTTACCATGGTATTATGCTCTAAATTATATCTGTCATCTCTGTAAAATAATAATCATAGACCCAGCAGGGTTGTATTTTGCTTTTTATTCCTATTTCTAACAAGATTTTGAAGCAGCATGTCACATTAAGATCTGTGGCAGCTGGGGAAGAGCAGGCTCTCTCCTCCTGACAGCCAGACAGCAGCGGGGGCTCCGGCGTGTCCTGCTGCTCCACGTCGGCTCCGCTGCCAGTGAACTCCTCACTCCTTTGCATGGGGAGGGATTTTCACATTCACCCTTGGTTGAGCTCACTAAAGAGCCCTGCAAACTTCAGGCTTGAAGCACCGAAATGCACCTTGTGTGTTACGTGCTGACATTGTGGCTGAGTTGGGAATGACGGCGGCGAGATGGGCGCAGGGTCAGCAAGAGTTTGTTTTGTGCCTTGGTCTGGCACGGTTGTTTGGCACAGCTTTACCTTGGGTTTGGCTGGCGTGTGGTTACCTGAGCCAGTCTGGTTTCACAGCTTCCCCCTCCTTCTCTCTTCCCATCTCTGCTATTTTTCTTCCTAACAGAGATCCAGGTGCCAGCAGCTGCTCTATCGCACATGGCAACCACGGTGCTATGGAACAGGCTGCCCAGGGCAGTGGTGGAGTCATCATCCCCGGAGGGGTTTGAAAGGTGTTTAAACAAGGTGCTTAGGGACATGGTTTCATGCTAGAATTAGGGTATGGTTGGACTCGATGCTCGTGAGGGTCTCTTCCAGCTGAAATGATTCTGTGATTCTATGCAGTGCCAAGGGGGTGACTGGAGCCTCTCGTCAACCCTCCCTGATATCAGAGCAGATTTAAAAATTGGCACTTTAAATAGGACTCTTGAGTTTGTGGCCCACACGCTGTTGTTGTGTTTGTCATTGTTTTCATGTCACCGCTGCTGAGGCAGCTCCAGGCTCCCCAAGAAGAACGTCAGGAGAAAGGAGAGCAGGTGCTTCATCCAGCAGTGCAGGACAGCTAGAAAGGGGTCGCTATGCTGCACTAGTTAGTATAATTTTAAATGTTATTTAGACTGCAAAGAAAAGGTTATTTATTTTTCTTGCCTGGTCTCCAGGGATGGTTCATCCACCACCTCTCTGGCCAACCTGGGCCAGGCTCTCACCACCCTCAGGGGCAGCAATTTCTTCCATATCTAGAGCGTCCCCGTCGCTCTCTGGGGACGCAGCTGGTTGCCGTGGCAGAGCCTGGTAGCTCTGCTGAGAGGAGTCGGGAGAGTCGGGTCTGTAAAGTGAAGGAAGGGGAGATGTTCAGGTGTTAAGTTAATAAACTGCTTACAGATTTGTGAAACGTGGATTTTCTTCCCTCTGAGCCTTACATTTGCTTGCATCAAGAACACAACTTTTGTGGCTTGGAGTGTCTTTAGAGTGACTTTTTTTTAGGACCTGATGGGTTTCACCTTATTCTCTTTGAGTCATCAGCTCTTCTCACTATCTTTTCTCTGAAATAAATAAAATAACAGCTTGACAGCTGTAATGACAAATGTGAAACCCAAATGATTTGAGCCATGATCCATCGAGCTGAGATGGCCTGCTTTACATTGCTTTTAATACATTTTATGTTTTGTGTGTAAATAATTAGATGTTAGGAATAAAAACTGTCTGTTTAATACATGCCATTGAAAACCCTGGGTGCTGTTAATAGGCTTAGTAATAGGTGACACCTCTTTGAAATATAATTCTTTTATGCATTTTAATAGAGTTCATGGTAAACATGCTGTGATAAGCAGACAGAAACTAATATTTCCTGCAGCCAGAATGCACCTAATTAAAATTAATTGATTTTAGAAAAAAATCATCACCGCTAAGATGTCCAAACTATCTTCTTCTTGACAAAGCAGCCGTGCTGTGGTGTTGGGATGCAGAAACCCGCCAGTCGGGCTGGTGTCTGACCCTACGCACTCTTGGAGATCAGGCTGCGCTGGGGATGCACTTTGGCTATTAAAATTGGTGTAATATATACAATTGCTTTGGGAAATTGGAGGTAACGAAGGGCACGTTCTCCAGGGGCTTCTTCAGAAGTTTATTTGCAGGTTGTTACAGTAACTCTGCATTTTGAGTGATTCAGCCCCATTCAGCCTGGATGCTGGGGAGACATCAGGCCCTTCAGGTCAAGGTGGGGTTTACTGCTGGTCTCTGCACCCCACAGGGCCTTCTGTTCTCTACCCCGGAATGTCTGCAGCACCCCCAAGACCTGGTGAAACTCTACCTGCACGAGTCAAACCGAGTCTACCGGGATAAGATGGTTGAAGAAAAGGATTATGGTACCTTTGATAAAATCCAGCTGGAGACGGTGAAGAAATTATATGACGTAAGTGTTGAGGTTCATAACTCTGATAATAACGTACGTGCTTACAGGAAAAAGGTTCCTTGGGCAAGAGAAGTTTGACCCAAGGTCTGCCAGTCTCTCACTTGCAGGGAGTGTGATGCTCTTGGTGGGACACCAGGAGCAAAATCTCTGTCAACTGCTTCCTGGGCTGCCAATGTTGGTATTTGGGTGAACGATGCTCTCCCTAAGGGCACCGGGGAGAGGAGATTTCGGCTCTGTGAATTAATTAAATTATTTTATTTAAATGTCTTGAGTCTTGTGGCAAAAGCAAAAGAGTCAGATCCCCAGTCTTGGTGGGAGTAAAGTGAGATGCAGGCACAAATCCCTAGTGCTTTCCTTTTTTTCCAAAATATCTTCCTAATGGAAGCTCTAGACCTGCTTTGCTTCAGTCCTGTCATCACCCGGCAGTGTTGCCATTGGAGTCCTGCAAATATCACAGTAACGCAGACAGTGCTTTTTCCTCTGGCTGTTAATCATTGTCCATGCAACAGTGTCATGCTGTAGCTGTTGCTGTGGGGCTTTTCTTGTGCTCACATTTTCTTAAGGTGATGAGTTCTTGTGATTTACAAAAGGTCCAGAGCAAGTATTGGGGCTTTATCCTTTCCCTTTCCTTCCCTTTTGTCGCTCTTTCCCCTTTTTCAACACACAGGTGCAGCTATATGGACATTTTTTGGAACACTGTGCTTTACTTGGAAAGATGACATAGAGCTGCAGTGTTTTCTCCTTTACTTCTTATATACCTTTTTTAAAAATTATTTTTAAATTTGACAGGACATTGAGGAAACTTTAGAGCAGACCAAGCGAATGAACATTTATTGCCATTTCGCTAAAGGCGTTGGAGAACCCAGCTACAGGCCAGTTCCGACCTGGGAGGAGCTGAACAAGATTCTTGTGGAAGCCTTGGACAGCTACAACGAAGTCAACGCTGCCATGAGCCTGGTGCTGTTTGAGGACGCCATGTGCCACGTGTAAGGGAGTTTTCTGTCTTTATGCTCTCATTGTAGCTTTTATCCATGCAGATTGTTTCCATGGAGGTTTCTGGAGGATGTCGGTATCCATTATTAGAGCAGAAGGAGCTGGAGGTGTGCAGAAGCTTCATCTGCCCACGTGGTGTGTCCTGCACAAATACTGCCCTGCTTCTCCAGCTGCTGCTGGGGGGATCTTTTGACACTGTGAGGATGCGGGGCTGTCGGATGGAGGGTCAGCATGCTGCTGGTCGTTTGAAGTCTGGTTGCTGTTACATCTTTGGCCCTTGATGCTCTGCATACGGCACAGACGTTTATTGTACATGACATTGATCAAGTGCTTTTTGTCTTCACTTGACAGCCAGCCACAGAACTAGTTACACCAGGATGTCCCTAAATGCTTTCACAACTGGGTTAGAGGCACGTTTACACAATTCTCAGTGGGATTTTCAAATGTATATAATGTGAGATTACGTGAATTCAGGCTACTAGTTTGAATGGACTGAGGCACTTAAATTGCCTGGATCCTTTGGAAAGCCTGCTTGCATTCCGATGCCTGGAGGTCCAGCTGGATTCCCTGTGGAAACTGGACACGTGGGACTATATGAAAATAGCGAGCCTCCGTTGATCATTATGAAGCTATTTACATGGATCGTGACACGTACCTCCAGCTCTTATACATGATTTAAATGCTTGTTGGGAATTCCACAGAATCACAGAATCCCAGAATGTCAGGGGTTGAAGGGACCTGGAAAGCTCCTCCAGTGCAATCCCCCATGGAGCAGGAACACCCAGCTGAGGTTCCACAGGAAGGGGTCCAGGCGGGTTTGAATGTCTGCAGAGAAGGAGACTCCACAACCTCCCTGGGCAGCTTGGGCCAGGCTCTGACACCCTCACCAGGAAGAAGTTTCTTCTCCAATTTAAGTGGAACCTCCTGTGTTCCAGTTTGTACCCATTGCCTCTTGTCCTGTCATTGGTTGTCACCGAGAAGAGCCTGGCTCCATCCTCCTGACACTCACCCTTTAGATATCTGTAAACATGAATGAGGTCACCCCTCAGTCTCCTCTTGTCCAGCTCCAGAGCCCCAGCTCCCTCAGCCTTTCCTCACACGGGAGATGCTCCACTCCCTTCAGCATCTTGGTGGCTGCGCTGGACTCTCTCCAGCAGTTCCCTGTCCTTCTGGAGCTGAGGGGCCACAACTGGACACAATATTCCAGGTGTGGTCTGATTTTTGGGGGCTGAAATGCAGACCTGGCCTCAGATAATTTCTGAAGATGAACCTCCCCTGTAAATCATAGTTTTAACTGATTTTGCCTGGAAACATTGTATCGTGAAGAGCAGGTTTGTGACTAAGCTAGAAGGAAGCCGCTGTCCTGCTGCACGCTTGTGTGGGTGATTTCAGGTTTGCTGGACCTGGTAACCTAATGCAGTTACTCTCATGCAAATTAAAAAAATACATATATATATATAAATTTCTACTCCTTTTAACTAGCTGTTTAACCAGTTCTGTTCTAAGAGCTCAGCAATCTGTTCCTTTTGCGGTGCAGCGTGCTGGCTGTGCTGGGGCATGGCTTCGCTTATAGTTTGGGCATTTACTTCTTTGTATTAATGAGTCATATGCAACCTGATGTCCATTGGTGTTTCTGCTTGCAGAAAGGTGACAGTAATTTTAATCTTGTGCTTCTTTTGCACTTTACATAAATTGGGATTTTCAACAAAACCTGTCAGTATCCCTCCAGTTAATATTGTGAGTAATCGGGAAGGCGAGGTTTGAGTATTCAGCATGATTTTCACTGGAGCTGAGTGATTTCGATTCAGCGCATTTGGAAATTGCGTTTTGCTGAAACACACAAATTATTCCATCTCCAACAGCTTATGGATGACATCTTGAATTTGTTGTGAAGTTTCTGTTGGGAAAAAAAAGTAAGGGAGTTAATGTATGTGGGGAGGTGGGGGATATGGGTCAGTCACCTCCTGACCCGGGGCTCATGGTGCCCATTCCCAACGCACAGCCCGTGCCCTTGCTTTTGGGGACAGCCAGCTAGAGAATGAAAAGCAGGAACATTCCAGCTCTCCACACAAGCTGGATTGCTATTCTGGGTTTAATTTCACAATCTGTGGGAGTCTGCACATAGATCATAAGACGCTTGAGTTGCAATAAAGCAGTACAGTATTTCTTGCAGTCTTATTTGAAAAATTAATTAGATTAGTCTAGGAAAATACTCAGTTAAGTGAGTTGAATAAAGGCAGTGATGTCAAGAGGGGAATGGTGCTTGCATTTCAGACACCTGACAGTGAGGTTTTCACAGGTAGGATCCTCTAAACCTCCCTCACTTGGGATTTTAACGTGGGGATGTCAGCAATTGCTTAAAGAGAATAGACTGGGGGCAGAGCTCACTGTGCAACTCTCAAGGACAAGTGAACAGACCTGAAAAACAATAGCAAGTTCATTTTAAGTGTGACAAAATCTCACTCTTAATGGTGGCTTGGATAAATAATGTTGGACTGTATTTTCCAGACAGGTATTATGCTATTCCAGATGTATATGAATATGCTTTAATGCATAGCAGGACCCTTCACCTGAACATGAACCCAAAATGCTTTGTGAAGAGGAACCTTCACTGGAGAGGTGCACCAGAGCCATGAATTCTGTTCTCACTATTTGCATGTCCATGTAATGTGTTTTTTCCCTTGTCCTCCCTGCAAAGACATCCAGGCCTTCACCTTAAAATATTTCTATCCAGCAGGACTAGGCAGGTGGAAAAATATTGGACACAGTTTGAATCGCCACCAAACTATTTTTTTAATCAGCTACGTCCTTTGTTTGGGCCTCAGCAGAGATGGGGATTGATTGCTGACATGTCTCTTAGATTGACATTTTTCATCCCATTCAGACTACGGTTTCCTAGTGATTAAAATATATATTGAAAAGCAGTGGGCAGAGAATAAGAAAAATACTCTTATTAATGACAGATTTTATATGCTTCAATTTAGTTGCCGCATCAACCGGATCCTGGAGTCCCCCCGAGGGAACGCTCTCCTGGTCGGCGTGGGTGGAAGCGGGAAGCAGAGCCTGACCAGGCTGGCGGCCTTCATCAGCTCCCTGGAGCTTTTCCAGATCACGCTGAGGAAAGGGTACGGGATCCCTGACCTGAAGGTGGGTGACTCCTGGGGCTGAGGTGGAGCGGAAGGGAATAAAAAGCAGAACTTGCCCTGAAAACTTTGGGATCCCCAATTTAAGAAGGACAAGGAATTACCAGAGGGAGACAAAGATGCTGAGGGGTCTGGAGCATCTTTCTGATGAGGAAAGACTCAGTGAGAGTTGGGGCTGTTGAGCTGGAGAAGCTGAGAGGGATCTGATCAATGGATCAATATCTCAGGGTGGGTGTCAGAGGATGGACCAGAGTCTGTTCAGTGGTGCCCAACGCCAGGGTGAGGGGCAACGGGCACAGACTGAAACACAGGAGGCTCCATCTGAACACGAGGAGAAACTTGTTTGCTGGGAGGTGCCAGAGCCTGGCCCAGGCTGCCCAGAGCAGGTGTGGAGTCTCCTTCTCTGAGACATTGAAACCCGCCTGGACCCACCTGTGTGATCTGCTCTGTGACCCTGCGTGAGCAGGGCTTGGACTGGGGGATCTGCAGAGGTCCCTTCAGCCCCCACCAGGCTGGGATCCTGTGATTCTGTCTTGTTGCGTGTTGAATGACGCCATTGTGAAGACAGTAAAAAGCTCCAGAGACTATATGGGACTGCAGAGAGGAGCAGTGCTTCCCAACACATCTGTGGGGTGCAGACAGGCCTGATGTCCCCTGCCAGCCCTCTGAGCTGGCCAGACCCAACAACATCCCAGCCCAAGGCTCAGAGTCAGCGCTGGGCTCCGATGATAAACCCCTGGTGTGGACATTCAGTTAATGCTTGTTCAAGAAACCGTATTTGACTATTATTTCTAATTAAACCAAGATGTGGTAATTAGCTCATCTGTGAGGTGCCTGTTGTGGAGTGATTTGGAGGTGGAAAAGGAGCAGGAGAGAGCAGGAGGAGAGTTCCAAAGTCGTATCCAGTCCTTCCACCAGGATTTTGTATGAGGGAGGGACTGAGGGGATGCTGGATGGTTCACTATAGAGAACAGGTGCCTGTGCTTATATCTATGCGCAGGCTAGTGAGCACAGAAGTTACAAATCAACATTGTAAAATATCATTGAAATGATTTTCAAGTATTTTAGCTGCTGGCAAAAGGATTCTCATCAGAAATGTTGTAAAAATCACAACCTCAGTAACTTCACGCCATTCTGCTCGGGAGATGCGATGGCCAATGAACCCTTGCCTTCCTTCCCCATCAGAGGCAGGGCCTGATGACCTGTAGTTGTGTACAGGTTGTTTTTGTCATGTTTTTGTCACGTCACACAAGCCTGATCCTCCATCCATTGGGTATTTTCAACTTTCCTCTGTGTTCTTCAGCCTCACTCGTACAATTTTCTAGCTCCTACCTGCCTATTCATTGAGAAAACCTGTGCTCCCATCTAGGAATATAGCTTGAAACCAGCATTAATAAACTTGTTTTCAAAGCATGTCTTTACTTCTGTCTGTGGAGGTGGAAGATAATTTGATGTTCCCTTCACTCTCTATTCATTTTCAAAGAGTTTATGAAATATGGAGTCATCTTTTTTTCTTAGATATGGAAGAGCAGGATGGTGACAGATTACCCTGTCTGGCATTGGCCCCTCGTGCTGTTATAATTGATCTAATTCAAATTTCCAGTGATGGAAGTAACAAATGATTCTTTTTGAGGGAGCGTGTGTATTTGCTGAATTTCTAAGAAAGTTTCTGGAACACAGGCCAGTAAATTCCTTCAGTGTCTCCCGTATGCCTTGTATCCTGCTTGGAGGGGCAGGAAGGAAATGATGGAGTTTGAGCGGGATGATGGCGTTTTTCCCATCTCATGAACAACTTGGATTTCAAGAAGTTGGTGTCCTTCATCAGGAGGACACTGTGTCCTTCATCAGGACACTGTCCCCTTTGAGGTGAAACAGCTTTTCCATATGAGCAGTTTCTCTGTCAGCATCACTGCACTGAGTGGGACACTGAAGGGCGAGTCCCTGCTCAGACTCTGGAAAGGAATAAAACTGAAAACATCCCTGTTTGCACAAGGTGTTCTTCTCCTTTCTTCACAAGCAGAAAGAAATGTGTTGCAGCACCTCAGAAAAAAAAAAGAAAATTCAGGTATAGTTGTGAAATCAGAGAAATCTACAGCATGGGGACACCAAGGTCCAACATTTTCAGTGGCTGCTGTCCCTCCCAGTCCCTGTGGTGCTTTAATGTCCCCGTATAGTGACTTATTGTGCCCACAGTAAGCCTTTCTGAACTCCCAGGGCAGCCTCCACAACCAGGGACTGCACTGATGTCTTTAGCCACATCCATTGACCTCCAGGTGTTCCAGCTACAAGCATTTCCCTGTGTGTAGCGGTGCTGGCCAGGGCTTCTTTCTCTTTTTTTTTGTGTTACACAGACCTGGCCGTAACGTCAAGTCTTACTGGGTAAAGTCTTACAATGATGACAGCGATAGACTCCCCCATATAACCTGGCAGACTCAGCCATGAAGATGGAGAGTGGCCAAAGTGCAGTTTCACGCTAATTAATTGCCATTGCTTTATTCTTGGTTAATGGGAAGATTCTGAAATATCCTGCTTGTAGATGTGGTACCTACCTGAGTTTTGCAGAATGGAGGTGCACCCCCTAAGTCCTCTTGCTTTTCAACGTCCAGGCAGACCTGGCAAACCTGTACCTGAAAGCCGGTGTGAAGAACATAGGCATCGTGTTCCTGATGACCGACGCTCAAGTGGCAGATGAGCAGTTCTTGGTGCTGGTGAGTGACTTCTTAGCATCAGGTACCTCTGTCATTGCTTGATTTCCCCTTTCCCCCTTCTCAGTGTGGTTGTGCTCATGGTAGCATCTGTGGTTTTAGAATATACAGAAGGGCAATATATGAAGTGAGCTAGAAGATATGTGGGTTAAGTTCTGGACTAAAAGCCATGATAAGGTCTCCTTTGTGAGGATGTACTCCATCATCTGATAGTTTTTCTTTCTCTGATGTTGTGTACCTAGTTTTTCCGTACTTCATGGTATACTCTCTACAGTTAAGAGACGTGTCTGTTGTGACATTGCAGCTGAGGACAGAGCCCAAGGAATGTATCAACAGATGAAGAGTTTGACCTGTGGATCTCATGCATCCACACTCTAGTTACCTAATAAGGTTTTTCCTGGCTGGAATATTTGACTGCAAGTTGCTGGATGGTACAAAGCCACCAAATGACCGTGTCTGTGTGCGTCACCTAGCTGCTTGTCCCATTGCAGTCCTTTTCCTCTTTGTTTTTCCATTAAAGTTTTTGAGTTGTTGCTTGCCCAAACAATTGCAGAATAGCCAGCCTACACACAGATGCTCTGTTTCGCTGCAGAACATGGCATGAGTATGTGTGGTGGAGCACTCCCCATGCAGGGCGCACTGCAGCTACAGCGCACATGGGAGCGTGCGGCTGTGTCACCGTGACCGCAGGGGGTAACCCAGCCTGGGCATATTCCCCAGAGTCCTGGAAAATCACTGCTACCAACTGCATGATGCTTTTTTCCTTATTTATGAGTCAGGAGTGGGAAGACTCCAGCTGGTTCGGGTGACCTCTGTGCATGGTGAGGACTGGAGAGTTGAAAGCACAGGGAAGCGATAGTTTGTGTGAAACTCCAGAGTTGACATATGTGGCTGTAAATTGGCCAGATGGTTTGAGCAGCAAACAATCTCTGCCTGTGATAAATTTGTAATCAGGAGTAAAGACAGGGGTTGTTGTGGAGGCTGGTGAGTAGCTCCTGTCACCTGTGTAGATGGCACAAATATCTCATGACATGAAGTGAAGCTCTGCAGTGTCCTGCAGCAAGGGGCAGGCCAAGCAGCCTGGTTTGGGATGTCCAGGTCATTTTGCGGTGGTTCAGAAAGGTGTCACATTTTCCTGTAGCTGCTATGTGGGGAAGAGAGGACAGATCAGAAGTCCTCACTCAGGGTCTGGGGAGGCAGCTCAGAATTGTGGCTGGACTGAGGACTGAGGAAGGGACCATGGGAGGGACCATGACAAGTGTAACAAGGGCAAGTGCCAGATTTTGCACCTGGGACACAGCAACCCTGGCTGTACAGACAGACTGGGGGATGAGATGCTGGAGAGCAGCTCCATGGAGAGCTCTGGGGGTTCTGGTCAGTGGCAAGTTGAACATGAACCAACAGTGTCCCTGGAGCCAAGAGGGCCCCGTGTCCTGGTGCATCCAGCACGGCACGGCCAGCCGAGCAGGGAGGGGATTGTCCTGCTCTGCTCTGTGCTGGGGCGGCCTCACCTGCAGCATTCACTGTGTGCAGGGCTGGGGACGCAGGAGAAAAGGAGATAAAGCTACTGGAGAGTGTCCAGAGGGACATGAAGCTGGTGAAGGTTTGGAGGGGAAACCGTATGAGGAGTGGCTGAAGTCCCTGGGTTTGTTCAGCTGGAGCAGAGCAGACTGAGGGCAGAGCTCATGGGGCTGCAGGTTCCTCAGCAGAAGCAGGAGGGGCAGGGCTGAGCTCTTCTCTGTGACAGTGACAGAACCCCAGGGAATGGCAGAAGATGTGCCAGGGAGGGCAGTGGGACATGAGGAAAAGGTTCTTCACCCAGAGGTGCTGGACACTGAACAGGCTCCCAGGGCGATGTCACGGCCCCAGCCTGACAGTGTTCAAGGAGAGACTGGACAGCGTCCTCAGACACACGGGGTGACCTGTGGGGTTGTCATTGCAGGGACAGGAGTTGGACTCCATGATCCTTGGGGGTCCTGTCCATGTCAGGACGTTCTATGGTTCTATGACCTCCCAAAACGTGACCTAGTGCCACCCAGCGGGTGCTGCCTGAGGGCTCTGGCTGCTTCCCGCTCTCTGCAGGCTTGTTTTTCTTACTTGTTTCACTTCTTTCCATCACCTAAGGAGCTAGAACAGAATATATATTTTAGACTCTCTTATAAACAAGCAGATATCTGATTAGTGTATTTTCCTAAGTAATTAGTGCTCATATTGACAGTATCTCACTCAATAATAATGATTTCAATCAAATCAGAAGCCAGAAGGGAAGTGAATAGGTGATAAATTAAGTAACCAGAAAAAAAAGAAAAATTGGCTGGTTATGCTTTTGGCAATCAGTTGCATAACTATTAACTTTAAAAAGTTTTTAAAAGATTTCTGACTTTTAAAATGTTTTGGTGATGTGGGAGTTATTTTACCAGCACTGGCAATGACATTGAACAGCTGCAGGAACGGTACAGGTAACTAATTGATTTGCAAAACTGAAATTATTTCATTATTGTGTATAGCATATTAGGTATTTGCGATTTTTTTTTTTGTAATCTAATCAGCACTGTCGATCTGACAAAAATGGACTTTCTGTACTTTGGCTTTATTCTGTGTTTGTTTAGCTCATACTTTTATGAGAAATGTTGCTCTCACAAGGGCTTATTTTTTAGCAGAATGATGTTCTGTGCCACTTTGCTGCTGCTGGGGCCTATGGGCGCCTGGCACAACGATTTTTCTCAAGGAAGGGTTTTCCCCAAGGCCCTGAAGAGGGAGGCACCTGCTTCACTTTGCTCTGCGACTGCAACAAAATCCAGACCAGTAAACCCAAACCTGCCTTCTTCTCAGGTGAAATCCCTGATCTCTTCCCCGATGATGAAGTAGAAAACATAATCAACAGCGTGAGGAATGAAGTCAAAGGCCGAGGGCTGGTGGACTCCAGGGAGACTTGCTGGAAGTTTTTTATAGAGCGTGTTCGACGGCAGCTGAAGGTGAGACAGGCTGGGGGAGTTCAGGTCTTCGCCATCTGCCTTGGTGCAGGAGCATGGGGTGAAGATGCTTTGGGCTGCCTGGTAGGAAGGTCAGACCGCAGCCTGAAAGGCTTTTCTGCCTGTTCATGATGAGAACTGTGATGCACTCAGCAAGTAGTACTGAAGTGCAGGAAATGCTCTCTGTTGCCATCACTTCTTGGGTGTTAGAAAGCACTATGGAAGTTGAGAACGTTCTCTTTCAAGAGCTGAGCAGGACCAGCCGCTCCCTTTTCAAAGCCGGGCACAGGGGTGCATCAGGACGAAGTCTTGCTGCTTGAAAGAGCTGCTGAAGGGATCAGTGTTCATGTTGTTGGGGTTCCATTGCCAGAAGAAATGAAGTATTATGTTAAAAACAGAGTGCTGGAAACTGAGTGGCATGCAATGTGCCTACAGGATTTCTTCCAGCACAGCCCATAATCCAGCATAGAAAGGCCTTATGAATATGTCCAAAAGATCCCAGAACAGTTTCAGGACTATTTCCCATGTGTGCTCAGCTCACGGGGAAAGCACAGTGAGGCGCACAGGAGAGTGAGACTGTTCCAGAAGGTGTTTACCCCTCTGCAGCGCTGTTCACTGCTGCCGGCACAGGGCCAGGAGCTGGGGAGGGCAAAGAGAGAAGCCTTGGTCTTTGCTCAATGAAAGCATGTCCTCCTCCTTACTGCTCCGTTTGTGTTGGTGGGACACGGTCACTGAGATAGGGTGGCCCGTTGCTTTTTTGATGTGGGAAGGTACATGTTTAGGATGGGGAACAACTGGAAAATTAATTTTTGAGGGAAAATTTGAGGACCATGCCACAGTGTAGGTGCCCAAGGAGAGGGAATGCAGTCCTGCTCTTTCCCTCTCTGGGTGTAGAGGGGATTTTCTGATGAGTCCTGATGCTGTTTTGTGACTTTTCAGCATCTTGGTTGTCTTCTGCCTCCCGTCCCCTCATGGATCTATTCCTGTTATTGTGGTGCACTGGAAGGGCAGTGTGAATATGATTTACTTGAGGCTGATCCCTTCTCTTTTTTCTACCCTTCTCCTTAACCGTGTGTTACAGCAGATGGATGGGGTCAGCTAGGAAGTATTATTTATGCTTACAAATATCTCCAGGGTGGGTGTCAGAGGATGGACAGTGGTGCCCAGCACCAGGGTGAGGGGCAACGGGCACAGACTGAAACACAGGAGGCTCCATCTGAACATGAGCAGAAACTTGTTTGCTGGGAGGTGCCAGAGCCTGGCCCAGGCTGCCCAGAGCGGGTGTGGAGTCTCCTTCTGTGAGACATTGAAACCCGCCTGGACCCACCTGTGTGATCTGCTCTGTGACCCTGCGTGAGCAGGGCTTGGACTGGGGGATCTGCAGAGGTCCCTTCAGCCCAATCGTCTGGGATCCTGTGAAGAGGCTTTTGTACATGGACAGCTTCCTGAAACTTGCCTGGCCCTGACAGAAAAACGTAGAGGTGCCCAAGGCATATGCTTGAAGGTGCAGGAAGGATTTCTGTGTGTCTGTCCCCATGCGCAGTGGCCATGGCAGAGGAGCAGGAGCTCTAAGTTCAGCTACCTCTTCTGAAATGGAAACTAAAGTGGGTTTGTTACAGGCAGTTCTTTTGTGGCTTCTAAAAAACAGATCATGATGGAGGTGTTGACCCACTATAGCGACATCTGAGCTAACAACAGCCTGTCCTATGACACTTGCTAAGGTACCAGCCAGGGCTAACAAGTGGGAGAGGGATGATGCACTGAGTGAGATACACTGCTTCCCAAGCTGGTCCTTGCTCACATGTTGCTACTTCATTGCATGGTGGCATCTTGTCCATGTCCTTCTTTGTGGCCAATTAACAAAGCTTATATGGATTTATGAGCCACAGCGGGCTCACAGGAAAAGGGCTGTGATGAACAGTAGTGGTAGGTTTTGGTTCTTGGGTCTTATCTTGCTGTTAAAGCTGGTTGTGAGGCAACAAAGAGGAAAGGTACTTTGCCTTGTCCTGACTTTACATCCTTCCAGAAGGAGTTTCCTGCTGGCAAAGGCAGAGCTTGTGCTGCCAAGAGGAGCTGTGGGCCAAGCGGCTGTGGGGCAGGAGGCTCCCAGCCTGCAGGAAAGGCAGGGGATGAGGGAAGGGATAAGGCTGGAGGAAGGAGAAATGGTGCAGGGCAGAGGGGATGCTGGGCAAGGGAGTAACAGCCCCTTGACCAGGCCCCAGAATAATGCAAAGAGAGACCCCCAGGGGCCCACATACACTGCACAATTTGCTACAACTCAGAAACTTTTAGCAGCTGGACTGAAATAAAAGCCTGAAAAGCAAAGGACCTGCTGCACAAAAATGCAATGAGTAGGGAAAATATATTCATAAATGCTTTTATTTCTGTTCTGCTTTGTTTTGAGGTTTCTCTATTCAAAAAATGTCTCACTCTGATAAAAGCAGATTTTGAGTTTGAGCCAACTCGACTCTTTTCAATGCTGCTTTCGGGGAAACAGCCCAGGTGGGCCTGTGGTCCTGCCAGGAGAATTTAGATCCATTCACTTTAATTCCTGGTTGCACCACTTGAATACAGATGCCAGTTCCCTGCTGGGCAAAGCTTTGTTTCACTGCTGAAGCAGGGAAGGGTGGTTTTATTAAAACCCAGCTTCAAGCTTGAAAGTGTGCCAGGCTTCTGCTTTTGACCATGGCAATGTTTAACACCACTGCTTGTCTTTATTGCAGAGAAAAAATGTGTTCACTGCCACATTACGTTTTTTTCCATGCCAGGCTTGCTGGCCTGAAGTGCAAGGGCTCAAGGACTGAGGTTGCTGTAACCTCAGCTGGTGCTGTGAGATCTTCCATTCATGGAATCCCAGCCTGGTGGGGGCTGAAGGGCCCTCTGCAGATCCCCAGTCCAAGCCCTGCTCACGCAGGGTCACAGAGCAGATCACACAAGTGGGTCCAGGCGGGTTTCAATGTCTCAGAGAAGGAGACTCCACACCCGCTCTGGGCAGCCTGGGCCAGGCTCTGGCACCTCCCAGCAAACAAGTTTCTCCTCATGTTCAGATGGAGCCTCCTGTGTTTCAGTCTGTGCCTGTTGGAAGTGGATGGAAGAGCCTGAGCTGGGCTGTGCAGCTGGAACCCCATGCCTGCTCCTGGCTGTGTCTTCTCATGTTCTCCTTCCCTGGGCTCTGCAGGTTGTGCTGTGTTTTTCGCCCGTGGGCAGCAAGCTCCGTGTCCGCAGCAGGAGGTTCCCTGCCATCATCAGCTGCACGGCCATAGACTGGTTCCAGGAGTGGCCGCAGGAGGCCCTCGAGTCTGTCAGCCTCCGCTTTCTGCAAGAAACAGAGACCGTGGAGGTGAGCACCTCACCCACTGGCATCTGGGGCTGCCATGGCCGTGCCTGGGTTTGGGTTCCTCTGCGGGGGGTGCTGGTGGCAGCCAGGTGTGACATGTCCCTCTGCTTGGTGCAAGCAGTGCCTCTCGCGATGGGGACAGCACTGCAGGGACAGCACTCACCCAGGACATCTGGGTGACCGTTCAGAGAGGAATTGCTGGTAACTCTCTACTGCTTTAGGATGAGAGAAAATGGCCTCAAGTTGTGCCAGGGAAGGTTCAGATTGGATATTAACTAAGGTTTCTTCCCCAAAGGGCTGTCGGGCATTGGAACAGGCTGCCCAGGGCAGTGATGGAGTCACCATCCTTGTGGAGGGGTTAGACAGAGATTAAGTTCTTAGGGCCATGATTTAATACCAGAGTTAAGTTATCGTTACACTTGATGTTCTCAAGTGTCTCTTCCAACCAAAATGTTTCGATGATGCTAATTAACTTAAGCAAAGCAGGTTTTTCAGAGAGGGGCACAGCCCTCAGCTGAAGCATGGCCGTGGGCACCATGTTGTGTTTGTTCACTGATAGCACTGCCAGACACACCACTGCTTTGCAAGCAAGAGCGGCAGCTTACAAATCGGTGCAGGAAATAACCTAATGCTTATGGTTATTGCAGGGAACATGGGCTTTGCTCTCCACAGGCGTGTCTGAGCGCCTGTAATTCTCAAGGGCAAAATTATGTCAAGTTCTCATTGATGACAACCTGCTGCTAGACTAAAAGAGATTCAGTTATGTTTATTTAGCTTTTCTGGGCAGGATTTTTGTAGAATAAAGTCTACAATGTTTCTTTTTATGTGTGTGCTTTCCCTATTTGTAGAGGAGAAAAGCCCAAATTTATGCTTGAAAGGCTGTTATTTTATAGAGCTTAATGCTAGAAAAATTGCTTGGAATAAGATAAAATATGAGATAAAAAGATATAAAAAGAGGTATACAGTACATGAACAGACAAAGTTATTTTAGAGATAACAAATGAAAAGGGATCAACTTAGATGTTCCAGCCTGGATTTTGCTGCAGCAGAATAAAATGTTAATAAATTCCTTTGTATATGGCACAGATCTGCACTACATATAGTTGTTCAGTTTGAAATATTTTCTCCTTGTCTTCTCATCTTACTTTTAGGATTCAGTGAAAGATTCAATAAGCAAATTCATGGCCTATGTCCACACAAGTGTCAACGAGATTTCGCGATTGTATCTGAGCAATGAGCGACGATATAACTACACCACTCCAAAGTCCTTCCTTGAGCAAATCAAACTCTATCAGAATTTGCTACTGAAGAAGGGCAAGGATTTAAAAGCAAAAATGGAGCGGCTGGAGAATGGCCTGGAGAAGCTCAAGAGCACATCTGCACAGGTAAGCAAACCCTTGGGGTTAAAAGCTGATGGGTTTTCGTGTTTCTCTGTTAGAGGCATCTCCTCATCCTGGTTTGAAGGAGAACTTTACCGGCTGGAACTGTGCAGAGTGTAACATTTGCACTAGATCCTGGCTCTAGTCTGGTGTGAACTGGTTCTTTGAGGAGCAGGAGTTGTGTCTGTACTGGAAAGGAGAAGGGGAGGGATGTATATTCAGTCCCTGCTGCTGGGGTGGTGCCAGTCCCTGGTGACAGATCACAGGAACTGAAATGAGATAGGGATCCAACTGGCTATGTACATCTTTTAATTATTATCTTTCAGTTGTGACAAAATACCTTATAAAATAGAGGGAGATCAGTGATTTTTGGAGTAGCATCCAGGGGATCTACAATGACTTCAGCAAGAATCCTTTTAAAATATAGCTGATGGTCATTTTTCCTTGCATTATGCTGTCCATCTTTGAGGGAAACTACTGCGTGTCTGAAATGTAGACCAGCCATCCCCAAATCGCCCTGCTAAGGACCAGCACTGGCACTCTTGTGCAGTAAAGACTAGATGTTGTTCTGAGTATTTCACAAACCCCTCTGTAGTGACTCAAACTGCCTTTCAGAGCTTTGCTGTCTACACCAGTTGCTAGCTCCCGTTTTTCTCTCCATTTCATATTCTATTAACTGTTTCAAATGTTCTCTTACAAGCTTCTGCTGTGGCAAATGGACCTCTCCTGAAGCTGCTCTGAGGAAATGCAGGGGGTTGGTGGGAATGAAGGACTAGCGGGTTCACTCCCTTCTGCCTATGTGCTCTGGGTAATGCTGCTGACATAAACAACGTCTGTCGTGCTCAGAAGGGTATGTGCCTCGCTGGAGGGTGATGTATGGGCTTTATTAGTGCCTCTTGGCTCTGAGAGCCTGCGTCTCACTTGAGCACTTGCTTTCTTCATGGTGCAGGACAGGTCTTTGAGGACACAGAATGGGAGGGGGCATGTTTCATGTCCCCTTTGCAGGTTCTGTCATCTCCTGCGGAAGGATGGGGCTGCGGTTAACAGCCAGTAGCAGAGAACACCAGTTAGAACCAGTGATGTCAACCAGAGCGACCTCACACCCACCCTACCTATGGGGGGAAATCATTTTGCTGACCTGTGCATTGCTGCTGGTTTTGGTGGTGTCCCAGTGATGGAAAATTTGTGTTAGGTCTATTTTTTATTGCAAGCAACTAATATGAAACCAACCTTTTGAGGGGAAACAAGTCCCTGTAGTGTCGGTCAAACATGGGAACCTTTTGTATTCTTCAGTTGTATCTGCATATAGGTGTTTTGTTGGCAAGGGTTCTCTGACCAGCCACAGAAGAGGTGCTGAGGAGTGGTGGAGGGCTGGGGAGGAGATGGGGAGCCACAGCACCTTGGGGTCTTGTCTATTTTACTGTTGCGAGAAGGATAAAAGGAAGCGATGTTCATATCTGGTTGGAGTAAGGCTGGGTGAGAAACGCCTGTTTGTGAGGTTCCTGAAGATGCAGAGCAGTGAGGAGAAATGTGTCAAATTTGAATCTGAGATTAGCACCGGGGGCCTAAAATTAAACACCTGAAATATCAGATGTGTGCAATAGTCAAAACTGCTGCCGAGTTGAAACAAGGGTGTGGATATTTAGTAGTAGTGAAAATCATACCAGAACGTTCAATCTTGTCTGAACTTTACACTCACCCATGGTTGGTCCTGGTGCTGAGGAGCTGACGAGTCTTATGTCTCAGGTGTGTCATCTCCAAGCTGTGTCGTGGTGCTTGAAAGTGATATGTTGTGGGTTGTTTTGTTTTTGTTTTTTTCTTTAAATTTCAAAGCAAAGGTGGAGGATTTCGATACCTGGGTGTGGCCTTACGTCTGAGGACTAGTGCTCCTGTCACCAGGATTCTCCAGTTTCCTGCTGCTTGGATGCCACGACAAGTTAATTATGAGTTTTATGCATTTCTATAGACCTTCCAGTGTGGCCTCAGCATGAGGGAGCTGTTGTGCAAATAGTTGCGGGGTACATTTTGACTTAACCATTCCAACTTCAAAATAACCTCTTCCCCCTCCTTTGACTTGTTTCCCCTCTCCACCCCTCGTCCCTGCTCTGGACAACTTGATACTGTTGACCAACTTTTCTTCTAAAGAAATGTTTTCCATTTCCTATGTTTCCTCACCATCTTTCCCTGAAGACAGTGGCTGTCCTCAGTACCCTGAAAAGCAGGAGCCGGCTTCCAGTTATTAGGACATAGAAGACTTAGGAAGATGCATGGGATGAGTAATTTGTTTTTCCAAGTGATGTTCACCATGAAGAGGTCAGCGCTCTGTTCAGAGCTCATTGCTGAGTCATTTTTTGGATGACCTTGGTTAATACTGCATCACTGGATTCCAGATCCAAGTCTTGCTTGCTCTATCAATTAGTCGCTGACCTTTGTGATGTATTTTGTGTTCTTGAAACAAAGCAGGGAAAATGAGGTAAAATGAGTCTTCTGGGAACCTGCCCTGCAGGTTTTCTGTTCTTTAATAATTCTTCTTGCTCTGTCCTGGTTGAGTGTTCACGGGTAAGAAGACCAACAAGGCCAATATCCTGGTGGGGGTTTGTTACAGCCCACCCAACCAGGATGAGGAGGCAGGTGCAATATTCTGTGGGCAGCTGGGAGAAGTCTCCTGATCGCCAGCCCTTGTTCTTGTGGGGGACTTCAACCCACCAATGTCTGCTGGAAATACCACACACAGAGAGATTAATAGTGTTCTCTCCTCACTCTGGGGTGATGGTCTGCTGTCATTTTTCCTGCCACCTCGGTCTCTCTTTGTACAATTATTCTTGAAGTGTTACCCAAAAGTTTCCGAAGAAGCAGCAAATAGCTCTGTGTGCAAGCTGCCACCCTTTTTGGTGTGAGAGAGGGGAAATCTGAGTACCTGGTTACTGTGACGTTTGTAGAAAGAGGAGAATTTTTCATGCCTTTATTCCTGGCATTGCTGTGCCAGGGACGGCTCCGCAGGCCACCCATGGGAGCGCATTAAATATTTCAGCTGTGCCTTCCCGAGGCGGCGGTGTGAGCCCGCCCCGCTCAGCGCTGTCTCATCAGGCATTTTCATGTCTGGGCATCAGGCTGTGTGGGAAGGGAGGAGAAATGGATGTGACAGACTGGTTTTGCTGTGGAAACGAGCCTGACATTAAAGGAAACTTGTTTGATGTGTTGAGGGGGTGAAACTGGAGGAGTGAAGTTCATAAATCTGCATTCCTGGTGCTGCCCCCAGGATACCACTAAAGAGAGTGGATTTAGTTGTTTAGGCGTAGCTCCTGTTTCTCTCTTTCCACTGCACAAACACTATTAAATTGTCCCTGTTCAACTGTGTTTGAGCTGTAGCCTCACTGGGGAAGTGTGATTTGTTTCCTTACACAGGTGAGGGAGGCTGGAGGTCAGCAAACGTCCCCCAGATGTGGCGAGGTCTGTTAGCAGAGGGTCCTCAGCTCCCACTTGGATCATTTCCACTGGGAATTTAACGTGTTGCCCAAGCCAAACTGGGCAGTAACACACACCTTCACAGTAACACACACCTCTGGCCTTCCAAATGTTTCATTCGGGCAAAGCCCCAACTGAATTTCTTGATTTTAAAATCCTGACAGTGTTATAGCAAGTCATTTACCCTTCCGCTATTACATGTGCTTGGCTGAAAGAAGGTTTTGTCAGAACATTTTCTGTTCTCAGGGGCTGTGCTGAGGGCTGAATTTACATCAGCTGTTGAGTGCTGGTGGGTTTTAATCCCTCACTTGTTTTGTTGTGGCCACGTAAACCCCTAAAGCTCCCATTCATGTCTATATCCAGCACATCATTTTTGGGCAGAAGCTCACAAGCCATATCTGCTATCAGTGAAGCCTCCCACTTCAGTTTCCTGCAATCCCCAAAGATGTGGAGCTGAACAAGAAGCTGCTGCTGAGTTTGCTGAATGAAGGGATTACATGCTTCTGAAGGCTGGAGTCATCTGGATTTACAGTTGCGTCTTTGCCCAGGTGAAAACAGCATTGTAGTGCTGGGCAGCAGGAGGTGACAATGACTGAAGCGCACAAAGAGACTTCTAAGAAACCGCCCTCCACTTGAAGCTGATGCCGAATGTCAATAGCTTCAGTTTATATGATTGCAAATCTTGCTCTCTCTTCTGGTATAAAAATGGAATTATCAACAAAAGCAAGTGTCTGACTTCCCTTCTAGTAAGTACTTTTATGTAGGTAAAGATGTATTGAAGGAGCATTAAGTAATCCTTTATGCGCCTGACCTCAGGACAGGGAAAAACTCCATGGTCTGCACAGAGCCTGTGGAAATTAATCGATACGGTGCTTTTAGAAAGAGACTTTCTGTCTTGGAGTGAGAGCCAGTGTGAGCTGCCCCACCATGTGAGCGCTCCAGCCTGTTGCTGAAAGTGCTCCTACCTTATGCGTCTGAGTAGCTGCTTGGTGGAGCTGCTACCACTGCTGTGCCTCGAGGCTGCCAGCTGAATGGGGGATCCCTTCTCAAGCTCATTTGACATCACGAATTGGAACAGAAGTGTGATGGGAGCGGCTGAGGGACCTGGGGGGTTCAGCTGGAGAACAGGAGCTGAGGGGAGACCTTCTGATCTCTGAACTGCCTGAAAGGAGCTCGGAGCCAGGGGGGGTCAGGCTCTGCTCCCCAGGAACAAGCGCCAGGAGCAGAGGAAACGGCCTCAAGTTGCGCCAGGGGAGGTTGAGGTTGGATGTGGGGAACAATTTCTTCCCCAAAGGGCTGTGGGGCATTGGAACAGGCTGCCCAGGGCAGTGCTGGAGTCACCATCCCTGGAGGGGTGGACAGACGTGGAGATGAGGTTCTTACGGATGTGAGTTAGTGCCAGTGTAGGTTAAACAGTTGAACTTGGTGATCTTAAAGGTCTTTTCCAACCAAAATGATTCTATGATTCCACAATGTAAAGTCCCTCAAGCCTTGGGCGTCTGACAAGGGCTGTATGTGTCAGCAGATCACAATCATGATGTTTGTGGTGTGAAAAATGCCCTTAGTGCCACAAGTCTGTAGGACCTGATGGTTGTAAGGGAACTGATGGGCATCTTCTTCTGCCGTGTGTGTGCGGGGTGCGGGGGGGAGGAGGTGTGTTGCAGGGTGTGCCTGGCAAGCAGGGGGTTCCTGGTGCACAGGACCTCCTCAAAACCTGCACGTGGCAAAATAACACCTGCTCTGTTCTGTAGGTGTCAAGGCTGAGAAGAGAAAGAAAGCGTAGCTGAATTGTAGTGCGTCATCGCCACTGCCAAACACATATGTACAGTGCATGCGTGCCTCTGTTAGAGGGGACGTGATGTGACACCAGATCTCGTGTTCAAAGAGCGGTGACAGCTGGGTGTATTTGGTTTTCTGATGAGAACAGCTTGCTGCAAGTGCCTGGCCTATGGTGAGGCTCCTGATTGCACAAAGGCAATCCCAGGAACAGCTGAAATGAAAGTTTCCACCTGCTTCCCATCAGATCATACTCAAAGCAGCATTTGCATTGCCCTGGCACCTCAGTCCTTTTTCCAGCCAGGGAGCAGGGCTGGGACAACCTCAGCAGCTCCATCTGCTGATGGGGTTTCTCCCCTGCTGGGTTCCTCACCGCTCGCAGGCTGCTCCACTGTGTGCACCACACACACCGACCCTGATCCAAGCAACCATGGGCAAAGGAGAGCAGCAAATCTTGCTAACAGCTAGAATACCACTTTTCTGTGCTACCGTGGCATTGCTTGCTTTGCCCACAGGCCCTCTGTGCTTTTGAGTGCTGCTCAGCCCCTCCGGAGTGTGACCCTGTGCTGCTGTGCAGGGCAGGAACAGGTTGGTGCATGTCTGTGCTCCCACATGTGTTTCTTCCCTCCAGGTGGATGAGCTGAAGGCCAGGCTGGCAGCCCAAGAAGTGGAGCTGAAGCAGAAGAATGAGGATGCTGACAAGCTGATCCGGGTGGTGGGAGTGGAGACGGAGAAAGTGAGCAGGGAAAAGGCGATTGCTGATGAGGAGGAGCAGAAAGTGGCACTTATCACCCAGGAGGTCGAGCAGAAACAGAAGGACTGCGAGGAGGACCTGGCCAAAGCTGAGCCTGCCCTGGAGGCTGCCCAGGCTGCTCTGAACACCCTTAACAAGGTAGGGTAAAGATTCCCCTGGGAATCCAGTATCTGCCGACTGCATTGGAGCAGGGGGAAATATCATCTGATGGCCCAAATTTTTGGGCGATGTATTCACCCTCCTCCAGCTTCCTCCCAGCTGGTGCATACTGGGTTCTTGGTGTAACTTAGAGTAGCAGCAAGGCTGCACCAAGTTGCCTTTTACTCATGTTTATGGAGAGCAGGAGGAACTGGAGGTGGGTGTTTCGTTTGCACCTCTTCTCCACTGTTGGCTGGCTCCACTGCTCGTTGGTTCTGCCCCACAAGGAAGGGAAGGTCACCTTAGAATCATAGATCCATAGAATCACAGGATGGTTTAGGTCGGAGGGACCTTCAAAGCTCCCCCAGTGCCACCCCTGCCATGAGCAGGGACACCTTCAACAGCTCAGGTTGCTCAGGTCATTCCCCAACTTATACTGGAACCTGGACGGACCTACAATTTATCTTGACTTGAAGTTCACACGGCATCCTGGAGCAGAAAACTCCTGCTGCACCCAGGGCAGAGGAGTGGCCAAGCACCTGGTGCAGCTGGAAAATCAGAATGAATCCCATGATTGCAGCAAGGCAAGGCTCTGTCATGCCTCAAACCATGGCTCAGTCATAGCCCTGTTGGGGGAGAGGAAAACAACTCTCCGTCATCAGGAATGGGTTTGCTGTTTCATTAGCTTTCAGAAAACATGGCTTTGCTGCAGAGATGTGTTGCTTTGGCTCTTGTTCCTGGAAGGGAAAGGACTGTACAAAGGGAAAATGTTTGTCTCCTTATTAGTTTTGGTTTCGTGCTGGAGCTGTAGAATATTTCATTAGGCAAAGATTAGGGAGATGCTGGGATTTTTCTCTAGGGACCTGTGAAGCTGCAGTAGCAGAGCACTGGAAGGCATGGTCTCCTTTACCTGCTGATCGGAGATGCGCCGGAGAGCTTGACCTGCTTACTAATGTGAATAATCTGCAATATTTGTGTGTGTATATACAGTTTCTCCCCAATTATCTGTCTTCTTTGGGCAGCACTGCTATATGCAACATTAATATGGAAAATAGTGAGAAAAACTGTCAAGTAGAATGCAGCAGTAAATATACATAGTTAGCTACCAAGAAGCTCAGTAAGTATGTGGATACATGGACATTTCTGTGCCAGTGTCACCTGCTAGTTTAAAAGAAGAACAACCATGTCTATTCAGACTTGTATAGTATATGCATAAAATAATTAAGGTAATAAGTATATGGACCATGATGGATGCCCAGCAGGTTATGACAGACCCAGCACAGAGCACCTGCAAAATCAAAAAAATGCAAAGCCAGATGTGACAGTGAGTTTGAAAACTTAGGAAATCAGGTTTTAGAGACAAAAATGCCCTTTATCTCTTGCAGTGCAATTTGTCTGCGGGCTGTTCCTCAGCACCTGCATCCCCTAAGGAGTGCAGGACATGGAACTCGGGGGATCTGATGTTTCGACATCCTCATCTCATTTTGGGAGGAGGGAAGGAGGAGATGAAGGCACAGCGACTCCGGGACTGCCTTCCCCTGCCCGTGGGTCTCTGCTTGGCACAAAGCACTTGCAAGAGGAGGCAGAGTTGTCTCTCTGGGCAGCCTGTGCCCGTGTGAGAAGGAGGATGGTGCTTGGCCAGTGCTGCTCAGTCTCCGCACAGGTTACAGAGAGCAGAAAACAGTGACAGTATCAAAAGCAACAAACTTGCCATGCAATTGCCTGCAAGGAATATCCCCCTGGAGATGGTCCAGAGACATCTGAGGATGCCATAGTGGTTCCTGAGGCAGGTGGCACTCGGTGTCAGTGTCCTGTCTGGTTTCCATCCTGGGGATACTCCAGTGTGCAGAAGAAGAATTTAGAGTGATATAAGGTTGTAGCATGGAGGGTGTTGATCTCTTCTCCTGAATAGCAAGCGATAGGATGAGAGGGAATGGCTTCAAGTTGCACGAGGGGAGGTTTAGATTGGATATCAGGAAAAATTTCTGAATGGAAAGGGTTGTCAAGCATTGGAACAGGCTGCCCAGGGCAGTGGTGGAGCCACCATCCCTGGAGGGGTGGAACAGATGCGGAGATGAGGTTCATAGGAACATGGATTAGTGCCAGAGTCAGGTCATGGGTTGAACTTGATGATCTTGAGGCTCTCTTCCAACCAAAATGATTCCATGATTCTGTGATTAAAATGCAACAGATTGATGCCATCAGGGAAAAGGGCAGAGCTCCTTTTACATGGTACTCAAGTTCATCAGCGTGGCGCTCACCATGGGCTTGACTTGTCCTCTTCCCGTGGCGCCAGAAACTCTCACAATAGGGAAGGAAACCAGGCACCCCATGCTGCCCAGGGCTTCCTCCATCTCCTGACCAGGACAGCATCATCCTCCCCTCCACCCAGGGCAGTGGCGTCCCTGTTCCTGTCACGCCGTGAAGTGTTCACTTCCTAGGGAAAGAACAACAGCACCCACTCAGCATCCCATTTCCAGCAAGATGCAGGCTGTGAAAGACAGGCTGCTTTGCCAGAGCCCCCCAAGCAGCACCCCCAGCACACGGGGGCTCCGGAGAGGCCACATCGTCCATGCTGCTCCCGGCTGAGCTGAGCTGGGTGCTGGGGACACAGGAGGGAATGTCGGGCTGCTCGCCTGTGCTCACGGTTGGCTCCGTGTCATCGAGCATGTTAATTAGAGACGTTTCACACTGGAAATGCACACAGCTCCCAAGGGCCTGTTTCTGCCAGCTCGATGATTAAGAAAAGCTCAAAGCAAACGAAGACACATTTAGGAATAGATTCATGGCAGATACCTTTATCTAAAAAATGAATGCTCAGAAGTACCAGACTCTCGCACCTTGCTGCCACAGATAGAAACTGATAGAAGCAGAACATCAGAGAAAATAGATTAAAAACTATTCAGAACTGATAGAAACAGGAGCTGACTGAAACTCATAGATTTTCCTTAAACCAGTGTTGAAACAGCCCTTATCCTTGTTTTGACAACAGCGTGTCATCTGAGCACAGCTGAGTTACCCGCGCTGGTTTTTCCTATGCTAAAGCTAAATCGCGTGTGCGTGGAGACAAGATTTAAGATGTCAGCAGATCAAATCCTCAGCACTGCTTTATTGTCACAGTTGCAAGGGTGTTAGGAAATAGGTGCTTTCTCCGCAATTCACCTTTTTTTAACTTAGGTTAAGATTCATCCCACTTTCTATTAGGGACTCACTGAAGCTGCCTGTGTTGACAGTGGAGGAGGTGGATTAGCTGATTTTCTTGTGAGGGGACTGTCTGTTCACCCCAATGACTGCCATCCTGCTAAAGGTGCTTTGTTTAAGTGCCTAAATTTGGGCTGGATGATGGCCCCAGGGGTGCACACAGATAGTTCAACAAGACCTCAGTGCAAGGGTGTCTGGCACAGGGAGTAGTTGAGCACAAAGAGAAGAGCTTCAAGGCAGTTTTAGAGGGGCTGGGGGCAATTTGAAGAGGTTATTATTTGGAAAGTTTTCCTTTTTCCTTATCCTGATCTTCTGAGACGGCAAAAAACCTCCTGCAGCAGGGAAAGGGTGGGAGTGTGGGGAGGAACATGGGGCTGGGCTGGTCCGGGTGCAGGGAACTGAGCACATGTGCTGCAGACATGCACAGCGGTGATTTAGAGGCAAGAATGTTTGGGCTGGAAGAAACCCAATTTATCAGATTGATAGCTTGGGAGCCTGACTCTATTAGTTGCAAAGTAGAAAGCAAACCCATTAATTTTTGTCTAACAACCTTGTTTTCCCGTTTTCAGAAGAATCTGACGGAGCTGAGGTCCTTTGGCTCACCACCTTCAGCTGTCAGCAATGTCACCGCAGCCGTGATGGTGCTGATGGCCCCAGGAGGAAAGATTCCCAAGGACAGGAGCTGGAAAGCAGCCAAAGCCGCCATGGCCAGGGTGGATGGCTTCCTGGACTCCTTAATCAAGTTCGACAAGGAGAACATCCATGAGAACTGCCTCAAAGCCCTTCAGCCCTATTTACAGGATCCCAAGTTTAAACCCGAATTTGTGACCACCAAGTCCTTGGCGGCGGCCGGGCTCTGCTCCTGGGTGGTGAACATGGTGCGGTTCCACGCTGTGTTCTGCGAGGTGCAGCCCAAGCGGCAGGCTCTGAGCAGGGCCAACGCCGAGCTGGCGGCTGCCCAGGACAAGCTGGCCAGTATCAAGGCCAAGATTGCTGTAAGTGCTTGCCCTTCGGTGGGAGCAGTGTAAGGGAAAGGGACCTGGGGGTCCTGGGGACAGCAGGGTGACCATGAGCCAGCACTGGGCCCTTGTGGCCAGGAAGGCCAATGGTACCTGGGGTGGGTTAGAAGGGGGTGGTCAGTAGGTCAGAGAGGTTCTCCTGCCCCTCTACTCTGCCCTGGGGAGACCACACCTGGAATATTGTGTCCAGTTGTGGCCCCTCAGTTCCAGAAGGACAGGGAACTGCTGCAGAGAGCCCAGCGCAGCCACCAAGATGCTGGAGGGAGTGGAGCATCTCCCGTGTGAGGAAAGGCTGAGGGAGCTGGGGCTCTGGAGCTGGAGAAGAGGAGACTGAGGGGGGACTCATTCATGGGGATCAATATGGAAAGGGGAAGTGTCAGGAGGATGGAGCCAGGCTCTTCTGGGTGACAGCCAGTGACAGGACAAGGGGGAATGGGTGCAAACTGGAACACAGGAGGTTCCACTTAAATACGAGAAGAAACTTCTTCCTGGTGAGGGTGGCAGAGCCTGGCCCAGGCTGCCCAGGGAGGTTGTGGAGTCTCCTTCTCTGCAGACATTCAAACCCGCCTGGACACCTTCCTGTGGAACCTCAGCTGGGTGTTCCTGCTCCATGGGGGGATTGCACTGGATGAGCTTTCCAGGGCCCTTCAACCCCTGACATTCTGGGATTCCATGACTTGTCACACTGGTCACTGCCTGGGGAGAAATCCTCCACTTTGGAGCAAACTGCTTCTCTGTGCTCACGTGTGGAGTGGGAATCCAAAGATTTTTTTTTACTGCTGCTTTCTACATTTCATCTGTTCTTCGCCAGCCTTGCTTACACCTTGAAAGAAAGGCTAATTAATAATTCTTATTATTCCCACCTAGTTTTTCAAAACGTAATTTACCTCTACACCTGGGTCCTCAGGACACTCATTGTCTCAAACCAGTGTGTTCCTGGGGGGGAAGAGGAACCGGAGGCTCATTCAGAGCACTCACAGCATGTGCTGGGCTGGCTCCCTGCGCTCAGTCCCCGATGATGGGCGTTTTTTGCAGGATGACGACTGCTGAAGTACGAGGCTAAAAGTTTGTCCCTGCACAGCTCCCTGATGGCAAATCTTGTGCATCATCCTTATTTAGTTTTTTGCTAATTAAAAAAAAAAAAAGAAAAAAGGCAGCGCAGCAGGGACATCTTTACCCAGCCTGGCCTGGGATGTCTCCAGGGATGGTTCATCCATCACCTCTCTGGCCAAGCTGGGCCAGGCTCTCACCACCCTCAGGGCAACAATTTCTTCCTCATGTCCAGCCTGAATCTCCCTCCTTTAGTTTAAACCATCACCCCTTGTCCTATCGCAACAGGCCCTGCTCAAAAGTCTGTCCCCATCTTTCTTATCAACCCCATTGACGTATGAAAAGGCCACACTAAGGTCTCCCCGGAGCTTCTCTTCTCCAGCTGAACCCCCCAGCTCTCTCACCTGTCCTCCCAGCAGAGCTGTTCCAGCCTCGGATCATTCCTGTGGCTTCTCTGGCCCCGCTCCAGCAGGTCCATGTGTGTCCTGTGCTGAGGACCCAGAGCTGGACCAGCACTGCAGACAGCAAAAAAACCCCACAAAAAACCCAGACAAATAAGTCAATAAAATCAAAATACGTAAAAAATATTGACAAGTAAGTAAAAATATTGACTTATTTTGGAGCATGTGCCCCGAAACCTGCCTTTTCTTAACATGCTGTGGATCTGGCATCCTCCTTCATGAGTGAAGGATCCTGTGTGTCTGTGCCTTCGTACTGACACCACAGTGTGTGCAAAATCCCCTTTAAAAATCAACATGTGTTGTCAGCTGGGCTGACAGTTCTGTGTTGAAATATGCGGCTTTGAGATGTGCACTTAGAGAGGGGCAGCGCTGTTCCTGCAGCCCAGCTCGTGCGAGGACTCATCTGTTCCATCTTCGTTTTAGAAAATATATAGCTCTTTTGATGCCTCCTAGGCTTCTTAAAATGCTTACTACACTTTTTAACTAAAAATATTAAAGAAAAGGCTGCAGATTCCTCCAGTAGCCCCTTCCTGCTGCAGAGGTGGGCACAGCACCTGGAGCAGGGCTGGATTTAGAGCTATTTAGCCTCTAATTCTCCCATCTCAGATGTGAAATACAGCACTGGGAAACATTTTTTTATCCCTTTATGGTTCTTGTTTCTGAAGCTTTTAATGTCTGAGCTTTTTCTCTTCTTTCTTTTTTCGAAGAAGTGGGATTTGGTTAAGGAAGTGGCAATCCCCCCAATCTTTGGGGGGATTACTGGTGCCTCACCAGCATGCGCTTGCAAAACTGATTGGTTTAGGTGAGTTTTCCCCTCTGCAGATGGGTAATGACACACTGCTCGGCGCAGGGCTGGATCTGTAGGGATATCCCTGCTTATCAAACTGTGATATCTTGGATACCTTCATTGACGTGAGGCTGATTCATACCTGCTCACAACAGGGCCCTGAGCTGCCGCATATCTATTTTTAGGAATAAATGAGACTATTTGGATTTTCAAAAATACTTATCACTTTGCCTGGGAAGTAAGGTCACTACAAATCTGGGGAGGGTAGATATAGAAGTGAGAGCTGTCCTCCCAGCTGCACACAGATGTGTTTGTGTGTTACTGCAGAGTGGGTCTGGTGGGCATTGCAGCTCTGACCTGTTCTCACAGCTCACGCTCATGTATCAGATTGTACTTGTGTAATGGGGTTTTATATATAGGAGTGTACGTATGCACACACATTCATGTACCTGCAGGGACAGAAACTTTTTGTGTTATTAATTCCAAGACAGGTCAAGGAGGGAGCGCTTTGTGTTTTCCAGTATCCTGGAGAGCTGCAGATACTGGAATGGAATGGAATGGAATGGAATGGAATGGAATGGAATGGAATAGAATAGAATAGAATAGAATAGAATAGAATAGAATAGAATAGAATAGAATAGAATAGAATAGAATAGAATAGAATAGAATAGAATCCTTTTTTATTTTCAGGTTTGTTTCTAGCGTAGCTCAAACAGCGTTAGAGTGATTTACGAGCAGTTTATCCTTAAGCAGTTTGCACTGGGTGGAGATAAAATCTATTATTACTTCTGCCTCTCTTACCAGAAGTGAGATGCTCCAAGTGCTTGTGGGAGCCCTTGATTTGTTTTAGACCTGAGTGTGAGCAGCTCTGGCCAAGCAAAGGGACAGTGTGGGGGGCTCCAGGTGCTTTGGGAGCTTCTGCCCCTTCCCAGCCCTCAAACACTTTGCAGCCGGCCTGCACGTGAGATGGTCCCACCTGGAGCTGCTTGCGCTCCTCTGTCACAGTGTCCAAGGCAGCTCAGGCAGCTTTAGGAGCAGGATCACTTTATTGACTTCTATGTCATAGTCCTTTCTAGAAAGAGGGCACAGGAGGTGTGTTCTGGCGATGGTTCAAGCCCCAGGAGCCCCTTGGGGTTCTGCACGCAACTCAGCAGAGCCTCAAGGACTGGACCGAGACCAGAGGGGCTGCAGCATCAGAGAACAAAAGACTTGGTTTTCTTAGCTGCCCTGTTCATAGCTATAGCACCACTCATAGGTGCTTGGCCATAAGGACCCCTTTTCCCAGTTTAAATTCACACCAAATACATTAGTTTTGCAGGTTCTTCGCCTGTGCCCTGCGCTGAGGGTGTGAGTTCCAAGCACACAATGTAACCCAGGACCCGGCTGCTCCGCGCTGCTCCTGCTGCCGCAGGGGGAGTATCTCTCCAGAAGGGTTTGCCTTAAAACTGTGCTGTGATTTTCTCCTTTTATTTTCTTTTCTCATGTACAGCGCCTCAACGAGAACCTGAGGAAGCTCACAGCCAAGTTTGAGAAGGCCACTTCCGACAAACTCAAGTGTCAGCAAGAAGCCGAAGCGACAGCGTGTACCATTGCTCTTGCGAATCGACTGGTGAGTGTCAGCAGATGCAGCTCTGGTGGCATGAATGGGAGGTACCAGGTGCTGCTGAGATGCGAACCACGTGCGCACAGCACGTTACATCCTCTCATTTTTTTGGAATATGTTTCCTGCACTGCAGCAAGTTTCAGTAATGAAAATGATTTTGCATTGGCTGTTTTCATACATCAGGGTAGGCACTGCTCGTATTGCTATACCCTCTTCACAGGTCTCATCTCCTTTTTGTTACTTAAAAGCTTGATCAAGTACTGATGAGCCAAAACTATATTACTCAAAAATCGTATCATTAAAAAAAAAAAAGACAGGAATATGCCAGTAGCTTTGCAGGTTTAGAAATTATGAAAAGTTAATAGTGAAAAGCTCTAAAAAAGCAGCGCATGTCTCCATTATCAGTCCATCGCTATGCATTGCAGTCTATTGTATCTTCAAAATACGCAGCCTCCTAGTCCTCTGCAGGGGCAATGCCCTTGTCACTACTTCACAGATAAGACACTGAGAGATGATGGCTTCTGTTCACACTAGCTGGAGCCCCAGCTCACATCCAGTGCCTTAATTGCCCTTAATGCTTTGCATTTTGGCTTCCGCACTGGCTGTCAGCTCCGAGCGAGCCAGTTCTTCCTCTGAGCAATGGAACAGGGCTGCAGGAGACTGACTGGTGCTTGAGCTCTGCCCTGCCAGGCGGTGGTGTTGGAGCTGGTTCTAGCAGCTGATTCTGCTGACTCAAGCTCCCCCTCTTGCACACAAAGGCACCATTATCATAGAATCACAGAATCATTTGGTTGGAAGAGCCCCTCAAGATCATCAAGTCGAACAGTTAACCCACCCTGGCACTGCCCCATGTCCCTGAGAGTGTCATCTCCATCTATTCAACCCCTCCAGGGATGGTGACTCCAGCACTGCCCTGGGCAGCCTGTTCCAATGCCCCACAGCCCTTTGGGGAAGAAATTGTTCCCCAGATCCAACCTCAGCCTCCCCTGGCACAACTTGAGGCCGTTTCCTCTCATCCCATCGCTTGTTCCTGGGGAGCAGAGCCCGAACCCCAGGCTCCAAGCTCCTTTCAGGCAGTTCAGAGATCAGAAGGTCTCCCCTCACCTCCTGTTCTCCAGCTGAACCCCCAGGTCCCTCAGCCGCTCCCATCACACTTGTGCTCCAGCCCCTCACCAGCTCCGCTCCCTTCTCTCAACTCTCTCCAGCACCTCAAGGCCTTTCTTGGTGTGAGGGGCCAAAAACTGAACACATTGATATAATCTCAGTGGAAAGCCGCAATTTTTCCATGTTTTTAAAATATCCGACATGCTAGACCTGCAGGGAAGATGCAGGTGGAGGTCTGGACTTAGGCAGTTGCGTTCCCACATTGCAGCTCTTCATGTGCAGAGCTCCTCCCGTGCCCTGTTTTGGGTGAGGGATATGTGCACAGCTGCCGAGCCTGTCCTGTGACCTGGCAAAACTCACTGAAACGTGTGGCCCCTGCTTTGTGACCTGCAGCCTGGGCCTGCAGCAGCCCTGAAAGGCAAGCGGCCGTGCTGCTCTTCCTCCCAGCGGCAGGGGAGATGCTGTGTTTGAACCGCTCTCTTTCCCAAGAGACTCGGCCTGTATCTCCAGGAGACCATCCTGCCTGCTCTGCCCATCTTCAGGGATGCAGGTTGGTCTCTGTGTTGTTGAAGCTGCTACTGCTGGTGGAGCTGGTGGCAGCTGCATCCCAGTACAAAGGTATGTCTAGAAGTGATGCAGGATTCTCTGATTGGCTGTAATCTGTATATAAAGTAAAATATCTGTTTGCATCTATCCCAATGTAGCATGCAGTGATAAATATAGAAGTCAAATGGTTAAGCTTTTTGCTTTGGACATGCAGAGTTGTGCTCTGTTCCACATTTCGTACTCTCAGACCTTCTTAAGTGACCTTCAGCAAATTGCTTTAGCCTGGATTTTCAGAACTGTTTAGATTTCGGGTGAGTTTTCACAGACACATGAAAAAGGGCAGGAAAGTGTTCCCCAAAAGTGCGGAGTTCACCTGCTGCGTGCTTGGGTACTGGGAAACTTCGGAAAAAAGACCCTTCATCTTGAATATCTGTGTGCCTGCGTTGGAAGAGCCGCGTGCAGCCCGGCTGCGGCACAGGCGGCTGCTTTGCCGACAAATGCGTTTGGGACTCTGAGATGCTCAGATATCCGGGGTCAAAGACAAACAGCAGAAAAGTCCCTTCCTGTGCCGATTTAGATCTGTTTTATGCAACCGCTGAAGGAGTTTTATGCTTTCATGTTCTTCAGGTTAAATCTCGCTGAATGCTTCTGAAGCATTTAATTAAAACAGGAAAGTAGCTTTTTCTTTTGAAAGAGCCATTGATGTTTCCGGGGAGATTTTGAAGGATGAGTATTGCCCTGTGTCTTTCTGCAGACTAACAAAATCACATTGAACGTGTGACATGGAGGTAGATTGTGGCTCACATAGAAGAACCACAAAATAGAAGAAAATATTTCATTAAAAAGAAACATAGAAATGATGGTTGCAATTCTTTTCATATAAATATGTGTGTGTGTGCTTTACACTGAATACGGCTTAATTTCACCTTGATTAGTACCACTGTAGTGACAGATTGTCACCTGTGATGTATCTTCCTACATGATTTTTTCTAAGTTTGATAATTTCCTTTAAAAGCAACTATTTCAATTCTGAAATCAAGATAAGACATAGGAATCAAGTTTTAGAAAATCTTTCTTTGGTTGCAACTGCATTTTTAGCAATGATCTCTGCACTAGTCTGTGGTCTGACAGCACGGAGTTTGTGTCATGGGCGGTATAACCTCAGTGAAGCAATAGGAATATATTGGCTCTGAAACGTGTTCTTTCCCTTGCTCATGACCTGGGGACGCTCACAGGTTTCTTTCATCTTGAAATGCTTTGGGTGCATTTGGATGCCTTCCAAATAATGAGCGTGCTAGCTGTGATAAAGAATGGTTTCTAACTGCAGGAAGGAAATGAACTCGTTTTCAGCCAGAGCAGCACAGCCACTGCAGACAAGGACACACAGGGCTCCACAGCTCTGCTTGTGTGGAAAGATGTGGAAGATGTTCCCCGGGGTGCTGCAGCACTGCTCTGTCCCCTGTGAGTGTATCTCCTCCCAGTGCTGCTGGGTGACCCAGCTCCATCTGCCCTTGCCTTCCTTTCCTTCTGTGTGTGTGTGTATTGGTGGGGGAAACATCACTAGGAAGACGATCAGCTGCGAGTCCAAGCTCTGAAGAAAGCCGTGAGAGAAAGAGAGGAGAAAACACAAAAGGAGATGGAGCTTTTGAGGGCTAAGAAGAAACTCAAAGCCCTGAAAAAGGAACACCAGAAGCTCAGCAGCCAAGTGCAGAAGCACTCCATCTTCAAAAACTACCTGGAGGATGTGGTGAAGATCTCCCCACAGGTGAGTTTGGACATGAGAGACAGATCATGGCCTCAGGGAGGGCTGTATGTGGATGTTAAACCTGGAGGAGATAAGGCAAGTCCAGGGAAATCATGACACTTGGTCAAACCCAGAGACCTCAGGTGGGATGGGAGGAGGTTCCCTGCAAGCCAGGTGAGCCAAGGGGACCAGAGTGAGGGGAGGAAAAGCAGAAAAGGAGATGAAGGCTTGAGAAAAACCAAGAAAAAGTGTTAGAAGGGGGAACAGCACAGAGCTGAGGGGCATGGGGACCCCTTTGTGTCCCTGTTTCACGTGACATGGATGGTTTGGGAGGAGGGCCAAGCTGCCCGAGAATGGGAGCCCAGGCAGCTGTCGGGAAAGCTGAGCCCTTCTCAAGGGTGTGCGGGCGTCCCTCCCTGCATCGCTCGCACTCCTCCGGCCCGGCTGCCCCACTCCCATGGCTGGGTGACTTGGCCCTGGCAGCTGCACTTGTGCTTTGTTTCCTATCAGAGCACTGGGGGGTGGTACGACATCTCCCCTTGCTGCTGGCAGTGGCAGCTCTGGGACCGGCACAATGGGGCCATCAAACAGGGAATGTGTGACGCTCACAAACCAACTGGGGCAGCAGGCTCGCCAAGAGGGGAAATCTTTCAGCTGGGGGAGGTGTTGTCCCTGGTCAGGACAGGGTGCCAAACAGCACGAGACTTGCAGTCACGAGGGGAGGGCAGGGGCATTACTAAACCCAGGATCCTTGTGCTGCAGTTTGAGGACATCCAGGACGTCATTTCCCGCTACAAGCTGCTGGTGAGGACGCGCAAGGACCTGCAGCAGTCCCAAGAGAAGGACAGGGAAATGATGGAGCAAGCCAAGGTGCTCCTGGATCAGTACGAGGCAGAGAAAGCAGCTGAGATCCTGCAGTGCCAAAATGAGCTGGAGCAGCTCCAACGACGTTTTGCGCAGGCTCAAAGTGATGTCCGCTTCTGGGTGAGGAACTGCGGGATGGGCAGGGGAAGATCTCCAAGGCCTGGCTGGGTGAAGCCACAGGGTCATGGCAAGGCACAGTGGCAGACTTTGTAATTGGAGGAGATGCCTCATTGCATCCCTGCAGCAGGGGGCTGCAGAATGACAAATGACAGACCAGGTCTGGAGCAGGTTGTGTCAGGGCTTAAAACAAGTCCAACAGTGACCCAACTGGTGGTCATCTGGGCTGTACCAACGCACGTGAATGTGTAGAAACGCGCGCAGCTCTGCTGGCCTCTGTTCCCTTTGCATCACTCTGAGGGGGCCTTGCCAAATTCCCTTCCTGGATAGTCCAGGCTGCAGGAGTTGAGTCCCACCAGGCAAAGCTGGAAAGCGCGTGGTCTGGGCGGGTGGTGGTGGGATGCGCTGCCCCCAGGGTGTCAACTATCGGGGTATCTGGAGGACCCACTGGAATGAGGGGTGCAGGAGCTGGCAGAGAGATGGGGCTGCTCAAGGAGCAGCTGTGGTAGTTCCTGGATCTGCTTCCACCACACCAAGCTGAACCAGCTCCAGCATAGCCCTGGGTGAGGACAGGTTCTTCCTAGCAAAACAAAGGAGTGTGGAAGCCAGGCTCTCCAGCACTGAAGCAGCATCTTTGCTGGGACATATCACCATGCTGTGTGTCTCTCCTTCTCCTCCCCTCCTCAGACTGCTCGCTGGGCCGACATCCAGAACAGGAATGCCAAGAATGCCCTGATGCTGACGACGATGAAGATGGCCGTCCACAACCTCTTCCAGTGCGTGAACACGCAGCTGAAAGCCGAAGTGCATGTGCCGGAGGATGACAGCCTCAGACAGCTGGACATGGTAGAGCCAAGCCAGACCCCTCCCTGCCCAGAAAGAGGAGCAGTAATGACCCTCAGCTGCCCAAAGGGAGGGGAAAGCCCAGAGAAATCAAGGTGCCCAACAGACACTTCCCTTTCCCCCTGGGCTGTCTCTTGGGCATGGGGAATGGGCGGAGGACACCAGGCAAACCTGTCTCGTCCCAGGAGGCAGAGCAGGGGGTGGATGCCTGTTGGGAGCTGGGCAGGCTGGGGCAGGGGGTGCAGATCCACCCATGGCTATAGTCTGGCTTCATTCACCCCTCTGAGTCACCTGTAAAAGCCCATTGTGGTGGTGCAGATCCAGCAGGGCAATTGCCTTCATCCTCCTGCTCACTTTGGTTGGTGAAATTTGCACTCCAAAAGGGCCAATGGGCTCCTCTCTGCCTCCTGTTCCCACCCCTGCTGTGACCTCTACCATCTCTCTTCCCTACCTTAGATTCAGCAGTCTATCCCGGACCTCAAAGGCATCGTTACGGAGGTGAAACGGAAGGGCATGGAGAGCCACCGGCGAGCAGCTAAGCGTGAGCATTAAGGGCAAGAGGAGGACAGAGAGCCCTAGGGATGTTGTGTTACGTCAGTGAAGTTTCAGAACCTTTCTAGCTGTTTTGTCCTGCCCAGTTGTTGAGTCCCTTTCATACTATTAAAATAACCAAAGATTTTGAAGTGTCCCTCCGTTTCCTGGGAGGGTTGGAAGCATCAGAGCATCTTCACCCCAGAGGCCGTGGGGTGCCTTTTCTGGCAGGTGGGATTCTGGTTGCAGGAGACGGTGTCCCAGCAAAGCAGGCAAAATAGGGAGAGCAGGCCGGGACAGGAGTGGAGCTTCAAATAAGGATTAGTACTGGTGTTCACATTGAGACCTTCCAGCCAGACTGAGCTCTGAGATGTTGAAGAGGGACGTCACAGCAGGGGGGCCGGTGCTTTGGAAGAGCTTCAGAGGTTTTCCACCACCCCACCCAGCACACCTACAGATGTGGGTTTTGCTGCACAGCCATGTGCTGCGTACTAAAACTCACCTTCCCCCTCAAGATGTTGGGAAGGTGTGGAGAATGGATAGAGGTGAAGGATGAACCAGCCAGGGCGGTTGCACCGAGCATTTGGCTGTTCATGGTGAGGGCTGACATGACGAATGCAAAACAAGAGGCCTAAAAATGGCTCTGGAGTCCCACTGTGGAGTTCAGGCTGGGCTCAGAGTCTGTTAGGGAGGACATTTGAATGCACCAAAGACCCAATGACATAAGCTTACAGGTTTGTGCATCAAAGAGACCATTGATCACATACTTGCTCCCTTCTCTCCAGTGGTTTTTCCTGTCCTGAGCCCAGAGCAGTGGATTCGGCTAATGCATCCTCCAGGAAAGTCTGAGAACAGAAGGCTGCTATCAGTGAACAAATATATCAAGATTTCAGGGCTTCGAGCATTAAAGGAGATTAACCTGGGGAGGCAGTTTCTTGCCTTTCCAAAGATTTCTCAGCCTGGCCCAAAAGAGAAACATTAGGTCAAGAGCCAGAAATGGAAGGGCTGGATGTCTCGCTGCTCTGTACTCTTGCAATACCAGAGAACTCCAAAGGATCTTGTTTCTGTTCCACTTCAACCACCCTGCTGTGACACAGCCTGAGACATCTCTCTGCAAAGGTCAGAGGTGCAGAAATCATCCAGGAGCCAAGCTTCCAACAGACATTTGTAGTGGCAGAGCCGCCCCTGCCCCGGGGGGATGGGGTTGTCCCCAGCCTGGCTGAGAGGTGAAGCCAGAGGCAAAAGAAACTGAAGGAGCACCATTAGAAGGTAATAATGAGTGAGCAATCGCTGAACACACGCGTGCAGAGCGCTGGCCAGTACATGCAGCCTATCGTGTTATTGTATAGCACGAGTTACAACCAATCACGCTGTTGTAAGGCGCGTGGACAGGGCAGCCTTGCTATAAAGCCAGCCCGGTCCGACAATAAAGCGAACTCTGTGAACATCCCATTGGTGTGTCAGGTTCCGTGGCTCGCATGGAAAAAGCAACATTTCTGCTTTGCTGTAACGTGGGGGAGCCCCTCGCTGCCCCCCTAATTGGCTTGTGGGAGTCAGCAGCGTGGAAGGGAGTTAAAGCCTTGGAGCAAATGTCCTGCTTGCACTGAGAGCCCGCGGCCACCAGCCAAAATACCCTGGGTCTGTCCCCGCGGGGCAGCCACCCCCTGGCTCAGCGCCGCCTTGTCCTCTGAGTCCCTGCAGCAGGACGAGCAGCTCAAGTGCCTCCAGGCCAGCGTCATGCAGCTCCAAAAGGACTATGAGAAGTTCAGCTCGGCCCTTGCAAACCTCCAGCAGGATGGCCAGCAGGAGCAGAAGGACATCAAGGTGGGTGGCTGTAACCCGCAGTGCCGGCCCTGTTCCTGCTGGCTGTCCCAGCTCATGCCGCTGTGGTACCCTGGCGTGGGAGCCGAGTGGGCAGCGCCCCTGGGGATGCTGAGCAAGTGGCTGTGCCTTGTGCTCCTGCCAGCTGCAGCTTCCCAGCGATGGAGGGGGCACAATGAGGGGGCACGTGTGGGAGGAGCCCTCCCGAACCAATCTTGGGGGGTGGGTGCAGAGGCTTTTTGTGGCAGGGGACGGTGTGCAGGTGGGGCTGTGCCCCCCAGGAGCTCCCCAGCCCTTTTCTCCCCTCTCCAGGCAGCTGCTGCCTGGTTTCCATTGCCTGTCCTGCGACCGGCCCCTCCACACGCTGGCGCCTGGACCGTGAGTAACTGCCCCCGACCCCTCCCTGGTGTCGAGTGACACATGGGGTGCCACCTGCCGGGCACTGAGCACCCCGTGTCCTGTCCCACAGGGAGCGGACGGGCGAGTGTAGGTACCCCACTGTTCCGCGGAGCTGCGGGGGCCCACACACCCTCACGCCCCCGCGCTTCCAGCCCCAACCGCCCAGCACCCCACGGCCGTCCCCATCCGGCGCCCGCAGCCCCAACAAGGTAGGGATGATGGAGGTGGGGAGGGGGATGCTGAGCCTGCGGGGGGATCCATCCGTGCCTCAGTTTCTCCAGGGAGAGCTGGCTGGGGGAGGGTTGCTGGGGGATGCGGAACGGGGCCCCGTGTTTGGGTCACACGCTCTCCCCTTCCCAGAAGGACGCGATGCAGCTGTCAGGACAGGACGGCACTGATGGGAACCAGCAGGACGAGCAGCTCTCCATGATGGGGGGCTCTCAGCTGCCCACAACGCCAAGGGCCACCCCAGACACCACGACCTCGAGGAGCCGGCCAGGTATGGCCCTGTCAGGGCACCGGGGGGCAGAGGACACCCTGCTGTCTGTGGGGACGGGTCTGTGCCCGCAGCTGGGCAGGGCGGGACGGGGGTCTGGGGTCTGGGCTGGGATGTGGGGGCAGCACGGGCTGCTGGGGCAGCCGCTCCTCGTGGTGGAGCTGGAGGGAGCTGGGGGACATGGGGGGTGGTGCTGGCAGTGTGGGACAACAGCCTGCGTGCTTCAGGGTGGGGGAAGGACCCTGTTTGTGGGTGTCTGTGGCTGACCCTGCCCCTCGCCCCCAGGCACCCCCTCCTCGCTGCTCTCGGCCGTGCTGCTGCACCAACCAGTCCCGTCTCCCAGGCGCTTCACCCTGGCACCGAGTCTGCTGCCGCCCATCCAGCCCCCCCGCAGTGAATCACTCCCTGACAGCCGGGCAGGACAGGGGTCCCGGCCCCGGTCCCACCGCCCCGGGCGCTGAGCAGGCAGCGGCTGCAATAAATGGCGATGGGCAACCAAGCGCCGGTGCGGTCTGAGTGGGGGTCCCTGGGGCAGGATGGCAGAAAGCCCCGCTGTGTTTGCTTTTCAGGAGAAAAATAAGCGCTAAAAAGGCACTTTGGGGGTGCCCAGGTGGATCTGGTGGTACCCAGGGCCCCCCAGAGGGAGCACTGGCAGCAAACCGGTGGGCACCAGGGCAGAGCCAGCAAAGGCCCATCCTGCACCCCGGGTGGGGCTGAGGTGTCCATGGGCTTCAGAAACACCCCCTGGGACTAACTGGGGGGACGGGGTGAGGGGGTAACCAGGGGGCTGTGCAAGAAGCCGGGCCGACTGTCGGCAGCCGGAGGAGGGGAGCGCTTTGCTCTGGGTCGGGGGACCCAGAACTGGGGGGACGCAGCAGCTCCGCACCCCGCCCCGGGGGGCCCACAGCCCCATGTCGCAGCACTTTGCAGCCGCAGGAAAGCGCCCGGCACTTCCGGTTGATGGGCGCTCTGGTCACGCCCACAGCCCTCGGCTGACAGACGGGGCCCTCGTTTAGTGAAACGCCTGGGAGCAGGGAAGCTTCTGGAGCACTGACCGTATACGGGCCCAGCTCGGATTCCCTTGGGCTTGACAAGGACGCTGTGGGACCTTCCGGCGGTTTCGGTGCGGGGCTGCGGGTGGAGCGTTGTCCTCAGACTGCGGACCCTGCGGGAGCTCCCCGGGCAGAGCCCCCCCCGCCCCGCCGGCCGGTGGTTGTGTCTGCTGGGGACCCTGCGGAGCCGCCAGCTTTCGTGAGTGGGGATGTGCCTTTGGAATTGTCATTCAAAGGGTAGACGAGCACAGCTCGGCTTCAGCCGGGACGCCTCTGTGCCTTTAGTTTTTGTTTTTCCTTCACCTTCCGTTTCGTGCGGAGCGGCCCGGCCCGGGACGGGGGGGTGTGGGTGTGTGTGCTGAGGGAACACCTCGTACCCAGCAGCCTGCTCCGTGCCGCTGCTCCTTGTCCCTGCATTTATATACGATACACAAATGTAAAGCAAACGGGGGGGGTGCGTGGGAGCAGGAGCGGCTGGGGGCTCCTGGGCCGGGCCTGACGCCTGCAGCGCCTCACGCTTTCCCGCTCCCGTCGCGCCGCCATCTTCGGCGCGGGCAGTGAAGCCGCCGCACTGAGGCCGTGCCCCGTGCCGCTGGGGAGGAGGGGAGCTGGTCGCTCTGGGAGCCGCTCTTGGGAAGCGGGCGGCGCACCCCGCCGAGGAGGGGGAGTAAATGTCCTTCGAGTCCTCCTCCTCGGGTACCGGCGCCGTTCGGGTGGTGGCTGATGAGGTGTCTGTGGCGGTGCGGGGAGAGCGCGGGCGCTGTGCCCTCACTAGAGATGGCGGCGGGGCGGTCTCTGGCGCGGACAGGACGGCGGCCGCGGGGAGCGGCGCTCCAGCCCCTGGCGGAGCTCGCGTGGCTGGGTGAGGGGACGGGACCCCCCCTGCAGCCTCGCTGCCTGCCAGGGAACCCCCTTCCCCTTTTCCAAACCTCCCGTTCCCCCTCAGCTCAACCCCCCCTTTCCCAGCCAGAGGGAACCCGTTCTCTGCCCGGCCCCCCCCATCGTGGGGTCACTTGTCCCCTGGTTCCTGAGGTTCCGCCGGGTGGGCGTGGGGCGGGTTTGGGTCGGGCTGAGCCGAGGCCCGGCTCCCGGGGGGATGCTCTGCAGGGAACACCCCCCGCCCCAGGAGCGCTGCTGCTCCGGTTTATTTTCATATTTCCCGCCCCTAGCACTGCGCCCCAGCAGTGAACCAGCAGACTGCAGGTACCGAAGGGATCTCCTCCTCCTCCCCACCCCTTAAGGGGCGGTAATCACTACAGGAGTGATAAAAGGATGCTGCAGGAGTGATAAAAGGATGCTGCAGGAGTGATAAAAGGATGCTGCAGGAGCTGGGGTTGCCTTCTACATCTGTTGTTTCTCGCTTCAGAGCTGCGCCGGGGCTGCAGGACTCTCTGGCCGTGATGGTGAGCGGAAACACCTTTACAACCTGTAAAGTCATCAAACTTCCCAACTCACAAGGTTATAAAGCAGGTATGTTCATTTCGACGTCGGGCGCAAGGGGGATCGTTCCACCGTTCATGCGCAACTTGTAACAATATGAGGTGTGTTTAAATACAGGAAGGTGTTACGTATTCATAATGACCCCAGGAACGCCTCTACATATTCATAACCTTTCCCGCTTCTTCTTAAAATGAGTCCCAGGTGATCATTTCCGTAGTCTCCTCCTTGACCCCTCCCTGTTGCACCTGCGCAGTGCCATCTGGTGGTCTTGAGGAGGGGTCTTTGGATGAAGGCTCCTTCAGCCTCGTCACAGTGACCTCTTTACCTTTGGCTCATTATGTTGAATGGACTGGAACCCAAGCTGCCAAGTCGATTGAAATCAGACTGGTTCCCCCTTTTGCTGTAAATCTTCGTTATCTCGTCTTCTCAAGTTTACATCTAGGTGCTGTAAAACCTCTTACCTTGGCATTCGACGAGGTTCTGTTTTTTCTTAACATAATGGGTTAGTTAGTTAGTTAGTTCCCTCTGTCAGTTCCCCCCTTTTCGGGAAGGTTAGTAAATTTTTGTACTAACGTGATGATTCCCTATTTAACCTTTTCTCGGACCACAAGTAAGAAGGCTGCTTCGACAGGAGAAGACTTATCTTTCTCCCTCAAAGAACAAACAAATTCTCATGTTGAACAAAACATTCGTGTTGCTCTTCTGGGGCAGCTGATGACCGGGTGGCTGGTGCCCCGGCAGCAATGGCATCTGTTGGGCTGCAGCGGGAGCTCGCGCTCTTTGGCGTGGTGACCCCGCTCACTGCAGTTCCTAGCGCTTTCCTTTTGGGTTTCTTCTTCCCAGTGCGATGGCCAGGTCCAGTTTGGTGTTATCTTTTAAAATCATTAGTTTATACCCCGTTCCTTTTGCTACCATTTCAGGATCTATAGGCATGCCTGAGATTTGCATGGCTTGGACTACTGAATGTATTAACCGAACAAAGCACGGGGTCATACGTGGCACAAACAGTAAACCCAGAAATGCACATACTATCATGAAGCCTATTTTCTTCCACCAGGCTCCCCCAAATAAGTTACCCCACCAATGGCTAGTAAGTATAGAATTCCACTTCTGTACTGGTACATGTGCAACGCGTTTTATCTCCTCTGCTATTTTCATTATGGCTTCCCCATCGTTATCTCTTTCCAAACAACACTCCGAAGTATTCAGTTTCCCACAGACGCCCCCCTCTCTTCAGCTAAAAGCCAATCTCACGCTCCCTGATTTTGGTACACTGCAGCTCTGGTCTGAGACAATTGTCTCGCTATGAGATTCGGTGCCTCAGCCGTCTGGTTGCTTATTATTTCAACCACTGCTTGCAACCGAATAATTTGGTTCAGCATATATATAGGGGTACGGGATCCCCAGTTTCCATCTTGGGCCCATGTGGCTGGATCATAGTATTCAGATATTCTTTGTGCAGGCCATTCACCATCTTTCCAAGTTTGCATTCCTCCTATGGGGCATTTATTAAACTCCTCTCTGTTTCAAGTTTTGTCTTGCACTCCCCCTTCATCTGAATAGCCCCTCCTACCAGCTTGTGTAAAACAGATGCTCTGTTCTCCCCTAGGGCAGGAGGCAGAGCCTACAGCGAGTCCACCTTTCTCTAGGTTAGTTGCTACCCATAATTTCTGCCCTTGGATTTCACACTTCTCCAATTTTGTTCTATCATAACATCCAGAATTAATACGAGTGTGATAATTTAGAACATACTGGGTTAGTCTTCCTATTCTCACACGCTCGTAGCATTTGGTACAGTGAGAGAGTGAGAGAAAATGGAATGCTATTGTTGTGGAAATGTGGCATATTTACCCCGAGGACGGCAACTGTTAGAAATGACTAAAGGAGGAAAACTCAATACACTTTGGAAAATCAGAGGGGCTGAAAATATTTGTGGTGTTTCTTTTTTGTGGGGCAACTTGTTTAAATCGCAAAGGGGCATGTAATTGGTAAAGTAGGAGGTAATGAGGTCTAGTTTTTAGTAAAAACAGAAGCTACCCTATCCCTTCTAAATTCTACCCTAAAAAGATCTAAAACTGAAGAAAGAGTTGTAATAAATGGGGTAGCAGGGAGGAAGGAGAGACAATTATGAATAAATTCCTATCTGTGATAATAAGAATTAAAAGTGTATGGGGAAGGAATATATTAGTGGAAGATTCCCCAGGTTATTTATTAGAGACAAACGTTTTAGAGGCTCTGGGTGTGGAAGCACAGTTACTGCCTGGGGGGGTGATAAGGAGAAAATTTGAGAGCTATTCTATTACCTGGAAGTTTGTGTTGGTTTTGGCCAGGGTGGAGTTAATGTTCTTTGTGGTACCTAGTATGGGACTATGTTTTTTGATTCGTGCTAAAACCAGTGTTGATAATACAGAGATGTTTTTGGTACTGTTGAGCGATGCTTGCACAGGGTGGCCTGTTCTGCCTCCCACACTGCTCCACCAGCAAGTGGGCTGGGGGGAAGCGACAGCCAGTGGCACACTTATCTAAGCTCTTAGAGCCAGTGTCTTGAGTGTGTGCAAACTGCAACAGTCACCGCTCTTCTGGTGAAAGAAAGCAGGAAATTAAACCCTGCTGCTTTCCTGAGGAGAGATGACAATGGGCTTCACCTCCTCATAGATGGGACTTCAGGGAGAATTCAGGGGAAAAGACACAATGGGTGTGCCATCGTTGAAGGTGTGAGTGGTGAAATAAGAAACGGGCAGGTTACCTAATAACTGGTCAGCTCAAACATGCCAGCTATACGCTGTCAATCAGGCACTGCAGATGTTAGATGGAAAAGAAGGTACCATCTGTAACGGTTCTAGATGTGCATTTGGAGTAGTGCACACCTTTGGGAAAATCTGGGAAGAATGGGGTCTAATTAATAGCAAAGGGAAAGAATTGGTTCGTGAAGAACCAGTTGGACAAGTGTTACATAATCTGATGTCACCAATAGAAGTGGCTGTAGTACATGATGTCCATTAGGACATCAGAGGGGAAACTCCTTTTGTGTCAGGGGAAATCGGTTATCAGATGAAATGGCCTGAGAAGCAGCCTTAAAACCTGAAGTGATAACTGTAAGTTATCTCACGCTTGAGGTCCTGGCCTCACAGGAAATTCCAGTTTTTGATGAAAAATAAGAAGAAGTCCTCCAAGAATTAGGAGCCAGGGAACAGAGTGGGAAATGGGTACTCCCAGGTGGTAGAGAAATGTTAAATAAGCAAATCATGAGGGAGGTATTAGCGATTCTACATCAGGAGAGTTATTGGGGAACACAAGCAATGTGTGACGTAATACGGGAATTTATACTATAGCCAAGCAAATTTGTGAAAGATGGGTGGTTTGTAAAAGAAGAAATAAAAAGGCACTTAAAAAGCAGCCTGCAGGAGGGCAGGGTCCAAGTTTACAACTCTCTCAAAATATTCAAGGTGATTTGCCTGTAGCTGGTCGAATTAAATACATACTAGTGTTGGTTGATCACCTTGCCAGATGGGGAGAAGCTTTCCTCCTGAGCACTGCCGCAGCAGCAGTGGTAGCAAAAGTTTAATAACAGGTGGACCTCCACAGTTTGAAACTAAGGATTTATTTCTCAAAAACTGTATACTCGGGTTGTCTTGCCTATCTTCTCTCAGGCACAAGGCCTTCTGGCACAAACTCTGCCTTTAGAGTTTTCAGCTCACAAGTTTCAGCCTGAAAACTGGGTCCTGGTCAAATCCTGGAAAGAAACGGAAGCTTCAGCCAGATTGGGAAGGAGCATTTCAAGTTCTGCTGCTCACCGAGACAGTGGTACGACCAGCTGAGAAAGGGTGGACTCATTAGACACGGATTAAAGAGCCAATCGAACCTCCAAAGGACAATGACGAGTGGCAAGTATTGACAACTGATGACCCCCTTCGACTAAAGATACAGAGATGAAAATGAAATGAAACCTTTGGGGATTGTTAATCCTGTGTATGTAGAATTTACAAATGGGTTACTTAACAAACGTCACTGAAACTGAAGGTTCCCTAACAATTTGAGTAGATGATTGCCACATCCTTAACTGTGAGGATGCACAGAGCTAAAGAGAATGGAGTTATGAAAAGAAACGTGTCCAAGGGGCCTGAGTCTAAGGATGATTTAAATAAGTGCACAGTTTTTGTTACTGTCTCTCATTGCCCCTCCTGGTACAGTGTTATTTGGAGCACAGAGTTTAGGGGATGGACAGTGAGCAATGAACGGTTATAGAGTTGCAAAGAAAAATGACCCTATCTAAAGGACAGTCTCTCCCAGGATGTGAGTCTCTGCAGTGCAACCCTTTGCTAATTGCAAGACAGAGAGCAGATGATTCAGTAAGTGGGGTTTATGGATCACAAATAGACATTAGTAGAAAAGATGCCCTGGGAAGGTTCAAAATATATGGAGGTACAAATGCCTGGGTAGAATGGATCAAATATATGGTGCAAAGCCTAAACGAGCAATTGCTATGCCTGTGCGGCAGGAAGGCCTGTGGCCCAAGTGGTACCCTTCCCTCTGGGGTGGAGCGAAGATTGACAGGGGATGGAGTGCGTCTTAGCCTTATGCCAAGACTCTACGGCATGGAGAAATAAGTCGTGTCATACTCTCTCCCTACTGTTTCCAGCTTTGCAGGGAAAAATATCAAAATCCCCCTGGCATTTTCAGGAATAATTGAAAATCATACTGCCTGTCTCTCACGACGCGGCAGGAATGATACCAAGTTCCTAGGAACATGAGTAGGTGTGCAGAGACACGGGAAGTTGGTCCTCATATGTCCTCAAATGCTTCTTGAGTGGATCTTTGGTGGTACTGTGGGAAGATGACACTTCATTCCATTTTATCCCCCACTGGGAAGGTACCTGTGACGTCGTACAATTGGAAATTCCTTTTACCCTGGCATTTGAACACTGTGATCCATCAGGGCAACAGAAAAAGGAGTTTAGGGCTTTCCTCTGATGACAGGGTTTATTTCAATTAGATTGGGGTCCCCAGAGGAGTCCCCAAGGAACACAAAGCAAGAAGTCAAGTTAGCTGCGGGTTCTGAGTCCTTTTTGTTTTGGTAGGTAACTACAAACAAGAATGTAGACGGGATAAATAACATTGATTTATAAGTTATACTAGACAAGCAGTTAAATGAATCACCAAACAATTAGATGCTACTAGTAGAATGGCATGGGAAAATAACATGGTCCCAGATACGATGTTGGCAGAAAAAAATGATATATGTCTAACCACAGCTTCAGCAGAAGAATTGGCTGAGAATTCAGGTGTAGATAGTCCACTCATGGGATTGTTAGAATCTTGGTTTGGAATATTGAGAGAAATTACGTCTTTAATCGAAGTAACAGAAGCACTGATTTCTATAGCATGCTACATCATTCCGTGTCTGCGAGGACTTGTTCAACACCTTATTGGACAGCTCTATCAAAGCAAGTGCCTTTAGGGCCACTGCCATGCTCAGATAAAATGATCCTGCTAAAAGAACAAGAAGAAAGAAAGAACAGCAAATGCATAACTCCAGAAGAAAAACGTGAAATCGTGTTGTCTAGGCTTGAAGCCACCTATACAACTGTATCATAAGAAAATGCAAAACCTCCTCCATTTCAGTCCTGCAGCTCAGCACTAGTTTTTCCTCTTCCCTCCCTTTGTCCTGCTCCCTTTGCTTTCTCCCTTTGTTCCATATCCTTCCGCACAAAACCACCGTGACTCAGCCTAAGTAGATCTGCCGCTTATTCTTTTGTACTGCCAGCAGATTGTGGAAGTAGAGTATAAAACCCATCCTTATGGAGAGATCTTTGCATTTTAGGCTTAGTCTAAGTGTCTCAAGTAGCCGGGGTTTTTGACTGGGCCTAATCCATCAGATCTGATGGCTTTCCTCCTCGTCTCCAGATGAATGTGGTAGAAAATATAAAGCGAGGAAACGTCCTTTGGCGTATTTTGCCTTGCCTTATTTCCTTCTCATCCTGTTCTCTGTGCCAGCCTCTCTCACTGACCCCTCGTCTGGCTGCATGTCTCTTCTTTCCTCTCTCCTTTTCTCAAACTCTCCTGCTTCCTGGCTTTTGTCTTTCCATTCCTCCATTTCAGTCCTGCAGCCCGGCACTAGATTTTCCTCTTCCCTCCCTTTGGCTTGCTCCCTTCGCTTTCTCCCTTTGTTCCATATCCTTCTTTCCGACTTGTCTCTTGGAGACTTTTGGCCACGCTGGACCCAAGTCTGGGGATGTTTTGGAAACTTTTCCGAGGCCTCGCTGGTGACAGGGGGGACAGCAGGCAGTGACAGGCCCGGGGCTGACAGGCTCCCCCTCCCCTAGGGGGCGCTCGGCTGCCACACCCAGCTGACATAGAACCTTTGTCACAATGCCCGCTACCGTGGTGAGGATGCGGGCACTCTGCGGGTGACAGGGACACAGCAGGACTTGGTGTCAGCTCAGCAAGTTCTCAGTTCCCCAAAGAAGCTGAATGAGGTGTGTTTAATACAGTAAGGTGTTACGTATTCATAATGACCCCAGGAACGACTCTACATATTCATAACCTTTCCCGCTTCTTCTTAAAATGAGTCCCAGGTGATCATTTCCGTAGTCTCCTCCTTGACCCCTCCCTGTGGCACCTGCGCAGTGCCATCTGGTGGTCTTGAGGAGGGGTCTTTGGATGAAGGCTCCTTCAGCCTCGTCACAGTGACCTCTTTACCTTTGGCTCATTATGTTGAGTGGACTGGAACCCAAGCTACCAAGTCGATTGAAATCAGACTGGTTCCCCCCTTTTGCTGTAAATCTTCGTTATCTCGTCTTCTCAAGTTTACATCTAGGTGCTGTAAAACCTCTTACCTTGGCATTCGACGAGGTTCTGTTTTTTCTTAACATAATGGGTTAGTTAGTTAGTTAGTTCCCTCTGTCAGTTCCCCCCTTTTCGGGAAGGTTAGTAAATTTTTGTACTAATGTGATGATTCCCTATTTAACCTTTTCTCGGACCACAAGTAAGAAGGCTGCTTCGACAGGAGAAGACTTATCTTTCTCCCTCAAAGAACAAACAAATTCTCATGTTGAACAAAACATTCGTGTTGCTCTTCTGGGGCAGCTGATGACCGGGTGGCTGGTGCCCCGGCAGCAATGGCATCTGTTGGGCTGCAGCGGGAGCTCGCGCTCTTTGGCGTGGTGACCCCGCTCACTGCAGTTCCTAGCGCTTTCCTTTTGGGTTTCTTCTTCCCAGTGCGATGGCCAGGTCCAGTTTGGTGTTATCTTTTAAAATCATTAGTTTATACCCCGTTCCTTTTGCTGCCATTTCAGGATCTATAGGCGTGCCTGAGATTTGCATGGCTTGGACTACTGAATGTATTAACTGAACAAAGCACGGGGTCATACGTGGCAGAAACAGGAAACCCAGAAATGCACATACTATCATGAAGCCTATTTTCTTCCACCAGGCTCCCCCAAATAAGTTACCCCACCAATGGCTAGTAAGTATAGAATTCCATTTCTGTACTGGTCCATGTGCAACGCGTTTTATCTCCTCTGCTATTTTCATTATGGCTTCCCCATCGTTATCTCTTTCCAAACAACACTCCGAAGTATTCAGTTTCCCACAGACGCCCCCCTCTCTTCAGCTAAAAGCCAATCTCACGCTCCCTGATTTTGGTACACTGCAGCTCTGGTCTGAGACAATTGTCTCGCTATGAGATTCGGTGCCTCAGCCGTCTGGTTGCTTATTATTTCAACCACTGCTTGCAACCGAATAATTTGGTTCAGCATATATATAGGGGTACGGGATCCCCAGTTTCCATCTTGGGCCCATGTGGCTGGATCATAGTATTCAAATATTCTTTGTGCAGGCCATTCACCATCTTTCCAAGTTTGCATTCCTCCTATGGGGCATTTATTAAACTCCTCTCTGTTTCAAGTTTTGTCTTGCACTCCCCCTCCATCTGAATAGCCCCTCCTACCAGCTTGTGTAAAACAGATCCTCTGTTCTCCCCTAGGGCAGGAGGCAGAGCCTACAGCGAGTCCACCTTTCCCTAGGTTAGTTGCTACCCATAATTTCTGCCCTTGGATTTCACACTTCTCCAATTTTGTTCTATCATAACATCCAGAATTAATACGAGTGTGATAATGTAGAACATACTGGGTTAGTCTTCCTATTCTCACACGCTCGTAGCACTTGGTACAGGGATTAGCCAGGCTAAGTTGGGAAGAATAAGTCACCGCTCCTGGCAAGAGGATCAGGTCCAGGTTTCCACGCTCTCTGGCCGAGCAGGTTGCAGCCGGCAGCCGAGTTCGTCGTCTTCTCGGCAGCGAGGGCCGTGTCCCCGCCTTTCCTGTTTTTGTCGTTAGCGTGGCGATTATCGTTTCCCAACTCTTGGCCTTCACTTCCTAGGAACAACAGGAGCAACACGGAATTTGATTTCTCTGTCTGCACTCTATTCTTTTCATCACTGGTGGACTCTCTAAATTCCCATTCACCCCTTCAGTAAATACCTCCCACCATTCTTGGCTATTTTTTTTCTATTCTTCCATTGGCAACTGGAATCCTCAACCGAGCTCTGGTTTCCTGATCTTCTATTCTTAGACATTTCTTACACAATCCTGTTGGTAAGTTCCCTTTGTGGATATGCTTATACCACAGTCCATTTACAACCCCGAGTCAACTTCAATTTCAGTTTGCCCGGTTCTTGAGATACTTTCAAGGTTCTTTCTTCCGTCAGGGGTCCTTTAGCTTGAGAGACGCGTGTCCATCTTTTCTCTGCCCTCCAAACAGCTGGTTCTGTAGTTAACAAAACAAGAAAAAGGCCCCTCCCGTCATGGGGTTGAAGTTTCTTCTGTCCAGGTTTTCATTAGTGTTGCCCCCATATCTACCAAAAATTCTACTTGTTTGTTCTTTTGGGTTTCTTCTTCCCAATGCGGGAAGCACCACCCAGGCTGGTCCCCCAGAAGGACCAAAAGGTGACTGTGAAAAACAGAGTTTTCCAGGTTGCGCCCGGGTTACCCTCCGTGGTGTTTCGCAGGCTTTCTTCACTCTAGAATGGCGAATCCAGGCATTCTGTTCTCTGATATTGGTAGCAGTCAGGGGGTCTTGAAATGGACCTTCCTGTTATGGTTTCAAAGTTTTCTGCAAAAGACTTCACATACTCGTCAGTAAAATGTGGCCCTCAATCAGAGGATCTAACAGCTGGGCCTCCAAGCCTTGGTATTATTTTGTGTATCAGTGTTGTAGTCACCTCCTAAGCTTTTGCTGTCCTGGTAGGGAACGCTTCTGGCCAACCTGAAAAAACATCAGTTAATACCAACAAATATCGGTACCCCCCTTTTCCTGGGAGTTCTGAACAATCAGTTTGCCATTGTGGTCCAGGCCCATTCCCTTTCCCCATTTGACCCATTTCTAGCTTGGGCATATTTTTGGGATTAGTCTGGAGGCAAAGATCACACCGCTGTCACCTCTTCCACAGTGACAGACAAATCTCTAGCTCCTGTCTCCCTAATCAAATGTTTGCATAGTGGTTCTAGTCCCCAAGGCCCCTTCTTCTGTTCTTCCCTTCCTAAAGGCCAAACCAGGTGAGAGGGGATGGTAAGTTTTCCCTGGGGGGTGTGAACCCACCCTTCCTTATGATGTGATTCCTCTAAATCTGCGATGAGTTTCGATTCTCTTTAGTACACTCTGGCTTACCTGTTAAAGAGACCTGCCCGCCAAGGACGAGAGCACTTTGTGTTCTTACCTTGTGCTGAGCCGTTTGGTTTGCCTCTCTGTCCGCCAGCCTTTTCCGATTCCGAGCTCACTTTCTGGTGCGCCTTAATGTGCGTGATTGCCGTTTTCTTAGGAAGTTGAGCTGCTTCAGTAGTTCCAGTATCTCCTCCGCATGCTTGATCTGTTTGCCTCGAGAGTTCAAAAGTCCCTTTTCTTTCCAAATTGCTCTGTGCACATGCACAGCCCTGAAAGCATCCTTGGAGTCAGTATAAATGCTAACAGTTTTACCTTGAGCTAGTTCCAGAGCAGAGTAAGGGCAATTATCTCTACCTTTTGTGCGAAGGGATTTTTGGCAAAGGTCCAGATCACCTCAGGGCTGGCTGCTTCTGTCCATAAACCACTTTTCAGCGTTTTCAGTAGGAATGTCTTTTAGATCTGGTCGATTGGATGGTGTTGCTTCAGTGGTCTCCAGGCAGTCACGATGAACTGGTTCTCCAAAGTTACCACTGAGGAAAGAAGCTGGGTTGACAATGTTAGTGTCGATAATTTCTACACCATCTTGTTAGACGCTGGGGGGATGCGAGCACAGTCATCTTCTGACCCATGGCAAATCTCTGGACCTCCTGTATATTCAGTACCACTGCAGCACCTGCCCGCGGGCATCCAGGCCACCCCTTTGCAGTTGCGTCTAAGTGTCTGGAGAAATAGGCCACTGCTGGTCGATCCGGGCCAAGATCCTGTGCCAATGTACCCAAGGGTATTCCCCGTTTCTCGTGAGAGAACAGGGAAAATGGTTTACTTGCATGTGGGAGTCCGAGAGCAGGGGCTGACATCAAAGCCTTTTAAAGTTTTTAAAGGCTCATGTGGCTCCCTTATTCCATTGCAGGTGTTTCTGGTCCACAGGGTCCAGGTCATGCACGTCTCCTTGGTTCTAGTAGCGATTAAAATGCCATCCACGTATTGTAGCGTCTGTCCCTCATGAGACGGGGATTCCCAGGATTCAAAATCTTTAGCAAGCTGATTTCAAATTCTGTCGGGCTATTCTTGAATCCTTGTGGCAACACCGTCTGTGTGAGCTGGGTTTGACATTTATTTTTAGGGTTCTCTCATTCAAATGCAGATATTGTCTGGCTGGCTTCATGGAGAGGGAGGCAAAAGAAAAGGCATCTTTTAAATGTAAAACGATAAACCAAGTGAAATGAGGTGTAATACTGTCAGAAGGGTGTATGGGTCTGCTACCACTGGGTAGAGGTCCTCAGTTCTTTCGGTTATAGCTCCTAAGTCCTGAACCACCCATTATGACCCATCTGGCTTGCGGACAGGCAACACAGGGGTGTTATAACTGGACTCACATTCCTTTACTAACCCTGTCTGCAGGAATTTCTCTGTTAGTGGCCGAATCCCTACTTCTGAGCCTGGGTCAGAAGGTGGGTATCTAAGGGGAAATCCGGGTGCTGTGTGCGCGTTACACACAAGCGAGCAGCCCAGCAGGAATGGGCCAGGCGGCGACTGCCCCCCCGCTTCATCCCCCGCGGGCGGCGAGCCCGGAGGAGAGGAGCTGAGCTCCAGCTCCAGCAGCCGCCGCTCTCCCCCCCACACCTTTTTCCGCTGCTTTAGCAGGCACTCAGCTTTTGACTTCTTTTCTTCTCGCCGCAGCTGATCGAGGGGGAGCTGCCGGGCCCTGAACTTCATGTTCAAACTTCACAGCGTAGGCTTGGGCTCCTCTTGCCCTTTTTCTCTCTCCATTTAATTCCTGCGACTATAAACTTTATATGCACTTCCAATTAACTGAGCAATAGTTACGTCCCTCAGCTCCTACCTTTTGTAATTTCTTACAGGTGTCAATAAACAGCATATCAAGTGTCAATCCCTTACATTAATTTTAGATCCAAATCAGTCTGCAGTACAGCTCACCCAGAATTTCACATTCACATCACTTCCCCCACTAATTCTCTCGCATGTGTACAGATGCATCTGAAGGGGGAGCAAGGTGGTACTTTAGTAATGGAACCGGTTCTCATTTTGTAATTACCTCCCCAAACAAATTCTTTTGGTACCAAATATAAATATACAAACTAAAATACTGAGCTCAGACACACAAACCAAATACCGAGTTCAAATATGCGAACAGATCACAGTTACAGTCATTCAAGACAACATCTCGATGTTTGCATTGCGCCTTTGAACCGCTCACTGCTCAGCCAGGCGGAGGCACCGCTGGGGCTCCTGACAAACAGGGCAGTGCGGCTGGAGCCCCATCGGCACCCACCCCCCCGCCGCAGCGAGCTGGACCGGGCAAGGCTTTTATCAGTGTCCCATCTGGGGTGCTACGGCTGTTACCCCAAACCAGGATTCTTTATCCGGTGTGCATACAGAAGAGCCAAATCCAGCACACCGAGATGAGACACAGCCTGTCACAGAGCTGCGCGAGTCTGGATGCTGGAATAAAGCCAGCATGCTAGAACGAGAAGTCACGGCTACCACACACCAAACCTTATCACCACATTCCCCCAGTTAAGAGCTAAATTGCTCATGGTCACAAAATGTACGTTTGGGTCAATCTGTGATCTTACTGTACCATGTAAGCGGCAAAAGACTTATGAAACTGTAATACATTTAAACAGATACCTACAAAGAAGAAAGAAGTTACTATTAAAAACCATCTTCCATACAGTTCTGCAAGTTTTCTGCGATTCATTTGTTATCAACTAATTCTCTCTCTGCTTGCTGAAGTTCACACCATTGTGCTTGTAAATCTGTGTAAGGTGATTTAATGACCTCTTGCTCAGTTTGCTTGTCGTTCGTGGCAGCTATCAATGCTGCTTCCAAAACAGCAGAGATCTCAAATCTGCTTTCTTTTGCCAAGTCCCTTATTTGCTCAGTTACAATATCTGGAGCCGACCAATGTCCAGAAGCCCTCCTAAGACCCTCAGGAGTCCGGCAAGCCTTATAATCTTTCAGTAAACTCAACATCAGGGAGCAGTCCAGGCCTGGCTTGACCCGGGATGCCATGACCCACTGCCGGAGAACGCGGCACAGACCGATCAGTCCTCCTTTAGAGCCTCTGGCTCCTGTCCCGCCCGAACCGCTTCTCACAGAATATCCCACCTCTGACACCCAATGAACTGTCCCGTCCCAACAGGTGGGATGAGGGATGAGTTAACTCTTGGTTTCTCCTTAGCTCTTTGAGTTTTTCTAGTTTCTTTCTTGTATCTCCCCAGGACTTTGTTACAAACTGGGGGGTCCACTCCAGGAGCCTGTTTATCCTTTGCTTTTTCCTTGGGTGAACTTCTCTTCATCCCAGAATTGTAGCATGATCCTCCCCAAGAGACTGTTGGGGGGTCCAAAATTCTCACGTGATCCCCCACCAAGGGACTGTCAGGGGGTACCTCTGGCAGGTCACTCCCCTTCGACCTCTTGTGGGGATCAAACCCACAAAACCTGGCTCACAACATGGGGCTCAAACCCACGACACAGAGTTCTTCGCTCGCTTTGTCCCTTCAGTGGCCAAGCCCCTCGCGGGGTGTTGGAACCGCACTTAGAAGGACTCCACGCTCCCTTCGCAACCAGGTTGCGTCTCAACCAGCACCAGTCACACAGTCACACTGCCCGACCCGGCGGTACTTACAGTCCGCTTTTCCCGTCGGGACCGTCGTGCACTCTGGATTGCGGGTAAACTGCAGTATTCAGGGGGAGTGAGCTCCTTTCTTTTGCTTCTGCTTTAATTTTGAATAACGTTGGTAGCTCTCCGCACACCCGAGTGCAAGGGCCCCTGTTAAAGTGGGGCGCCTCCCTTGAACCTGAGGTAACACAGAGCCATCCAAGGTTGTCACGTCGGGGTCACCAATTGAAATAAATAGCTTACACTTTTTCTATGGATAAACAACGTTTAATCCAATTCCTTAGTTGTATTCCTTAAACACGTGTTTGTTAGAGCATAAGCAAAACAGCGCTGGGTGCGTGGGGGATTCGCTCTGCCCAACACATACACCTTTTAACAATGGGAAGTGTGCTTAAATACAGTAAGGTGTTACATATTCATAATGACCCCAGAAACGCCTCTACATGTTCATAACCTTTCCCCGCTTCTTATTAAAACCAGTCTCAGATAACCATTTCCATAGTCTGCTCGTTGACCCTCCCCAGTTACGCCTGCGCAGTGCCATGAAGATTGGAGAGCCCCGGAGTCAAAGATGAGTCCTCATGGAGGGATGATCAATGCTCGTTTTATTACAATTCTGATTCTATTCTATAGGGTTAATCCAAGGTTCACGCGGGATATGACACAAGGTAATTAGTTACAACGTAATGTTCACCCGTTACAGCAATAGCACGTCTTTGTTCTACAAGACAGCATACCTTTGTTCTACATCCTCTTTTCGTGTTTTACTTCTTAATAAGTTTCTTTCTATTGATTACCCAAGGACAAATCCTTGCTGTCCGACACGTACGCTGGGTTGTGCAAGTGGGACTGGAAAAGTACCGAGTGCCCTGTTTCTTCAAGCATATTCTCTACAGTGTCACTTGGTGATTTTGAGGAGGGGTCTTTGGATGAAGGCTCCTTCAGCTTCGTCACAGTGAACTTTTTACCTGTGGCTCGTTATGATGAATTGGCTGGAACCCAAGCTGCCAAGTCGACTGAAATCAGACTGGCGCCCCCTTTTGCTGTAAATCTCGGCTGTCTTGTCTCCTGAAGGTTACAGCTGTCTTCCCAAACCCTGTCTTCCCAAACCCTGCACCCCAAATCCTGCACCCCCAAATTCGGCCCTACCAAACTCTGCACCCCTAAACCCTACAACTGAAACCTTGCACCCCCTAATCCTGCCCTCCCTACCTTCCTGAACCCTGAAACCTGCACCCCAAATCCTGCATTCCCAAATCCTTCCTATACACTACACCCCTAAACCTGCCCCCAAACCCTGTACCCCAAAGAATTCCCTCCTAAACCTTGCACCTCCAAATCCTGCACCTCAAAGGCCTGGAAACCCAAGCCCTTCAACCCCATCCCTGCACCCCCAAATCCTGCACCCAAATCTCTCACCCCCACCACCCTGCACTCCCAACCCCTGCACCCTAAAACTCCACACCTCCAAATCCTGAACCCTGAAACCCCACACCCCCAAATCCTGTGCCCCAGTCCTGTGCACCCCACACTCTGCAACCTTAAATTTCCCACCAAGCCCCTGCACCCCAAACGCTGCACTCTGAGACCTGACTTCTAAACCCTGCACCCCCAAACAGTGCACCCCCAAATCCTGACGCCCCAGATCCTTCCCTCCCATACCCTGCAGCCCCAAATCCTGAACCCCCAGATCCTGAATTCCAGGATCTTGCACCCCCAGACCCTGCACCCCCAAATCTTGCACCTCTAAGCCTCCACCCCTTAACACTGCACCCCCAAATCTTTCACCCCAAAACCTCAACCCAGAACCCTGTACCCCAAAACCCTACACCTCCAAATCCTGAACCCTTAAACCCTGCACCCCCAGATCCTCCCCCCAAATGAATGAACCCCCAAAACCTGCACCCCCAGATCCTGCTGCCCCATACCCAGCACCCCAAACTCTGCACCCAGAAATCCTGCACTCTCATAACCCTGAACCTCAAACAATTCCCTCGACCCTGCACCCCCAAACCTGTAACCCCAAACGCTGCACCCCCAGGTCCTGTCCCCAAACTCTGCACTGCCAGATCCTGCCCCCCTAGACCCTTAAAGCCCAAATATTGCACCCCCAGATCCTTCCTCAACACCCTGCACCCCCAAATTCCCCACCGAAAACCTGCACCCCCAGATCCTGCACCACCAAGTTCTGTACCCTGAAGCCCTGCACTGAAAATCCTGCCCCCTAACTCTGCACTTCCAAATCCTGCACCCCCAAATCGTTCCCCCAAACCATTCGCCCCTGAATCTTTTATGTCCAAACCTGTTCCCCAAACCTTGCACCCCTGAACTCTGCTCCCCCAAAGCCGGCCTGCGAAACCTGGTCAACCAATTCCATCACCCCCAGATCCTGCTCCCCAAACCCTGCACCCAAAATCCTGCCCCACAAACCCTGCACCCTCAAATTCTGACCCCCAATCAATGCACTGACAAACCCTGCACCCGCAGATCCTTCCCCCCCAAACCTGGCACCCTGAAATCGCTCACCCCAAATCCCTGCACTCTCAAATCTTGCACACCCCAAAAATGTGCACCCCCAAATCGTTCACCCCATATCCTGCCCCTTTAAACTCTGCACTTCAAAACCCTGCACCCCCAAATCCTTTCCCCAAACACCCTGCACCCATTAATCCTGTAGCCCCAAATCCTGCACCCCAAGTCCTGAAACTTCAAACCCTGCGCCCTCAGATCCTTCCTTACCCAACCCTGCACCCCAAATCCTCCAACCCCCAAATCCTCCAACCCCCAAGTCCTGAACACCTGAACCCTGCACCCCCAACTCCTCACCCCAAAGCCCTGCACCCCCAAATCCTGCCTCTAAACCCTGAACAACAAGGTTCTGCACCCCATATCCTGCTCCCCCATATCCTGCTCCCCAGATCCTGCACCCCAGAATCCTGCACCCCCATGCTGTGATCCCTGCACCCTGCACCCCCAGATCCTTCTCTCCCCAAACCCATAGCCCCATAACCCTGCACCCCAAAGCGCTGCACCTCCAGATCGTGAACCTTTAAACCCTGCACCCCAAATCCTTCCTCCCCAAAACCTGCACCCCAATACCCTACAATCCCAGATCTTGCACCTGCAAATCTCTGCACTCCACAACCCTGCACCCCAAATTCTGCCCCCCAAAGCCTGATCCCTGAAACACTGCACCTCCAGACCCTGTACCCCCAAATCCTTCCCCAACACCCTGCTCCCCCAAACCCTGCACCCCAAGATCCTGCTCCCCTAAATCTTGAACACCCAAACCTTGCACCCTCAAACCCTGCACCCCCAAACCCTGCATCCCAAACCCTACACCCCTAAATTCAGCCCTACCAAACTTTGCACCCCTAAACCCTGAAATCTTACACCCCCTAATCCTGCCTTCCCAAATCCTGAGCCCTGCACCCCCAAAGCCTGCATTCCCAAACGCAGCACCCCCGGTCCTGAACACCCAAATACTGCACCCCCAAATTAGGCAGTCCCAAAACCAGCACCCCAAAATCCTCCATTCACAAACTCTGCACCCCTCAAACACTGCACCCCCACATGTGCACCCCCAAAACCATGCCCCCCCTGAAACGCTGCACTTCAAAACCCTGCACCCCCAAATCTTTCCCCCAAAACCCTGCCCCCCCAAACCCTACACCCCAAGGTCCTTCCCCCACCTCCTGGAACCCCAAACCCTGCACCCCAAAGAATTCCCTCCCAAACCTTGCACCTCCAAATCCTGCACCTCAAAGGCCTGGAAACCCAAGCCCTTCAACCCCCATCCCTGCAATACCAAATCCTGTACCCCAAAAACAGCACCCCAGAATCCTGCACCCCAAATCTGTCACCCCCAAATCCTTCCCCCACCACCCTACACCCTCAGATCCTTCACCCCCATCCCCTGCACCCCAAAACCCCACACCTCCAAATCCTGAACCCTGAAATCCCGCACCCCCAAATCCTGTGCCCCAGTCCTATGCATCCCACACTCTGCACCCCAAACCCTGCACTCTTAGACCTGACTTCTAAACCCTGCACCCCCAAACAGTGCACCCCCAAATCCTGAAGCCCCAGATCCTTCCCTCCCATACCCTGCAGCCCCAAATCCTGAACCCCCAAATCCTGCACCCCTAATCCTCCACCCTCTTAACACTGCACCCCCAAAACCTGCACCACCAAATCCTTCACCCCCAAAACCTCCCTCCTCCAAACCCTGCACTTCAAAATGCTGCACCCCCAGATCCTGACCCCAAAACCCTGCACCCCAAATCCTGTACCCCAAAGCCCTGCACTCTCAAATCATACATGCCCAGAACGTGCACCCTAAACTGTGCACCCCAAAATCCTAAACCCCTTAACCCTGCACCCCCAAATCCTCCAGACCCATGTCCCGAACCCAGCACCCCAAAATCTACCCCCCAAAACCTGCATCCCCAAATCCTGCACCCCCAGGTCCTGAATACCCAAAATCTGCACCCCCAATTCTGCCTCCACAAGACCTTCACCCCCAGTCCCCGCTCCACTAAATCCTACACCCCAAACCCTGCACCCCCAACCTCCTGTACCCCAAATCCTGCCCCCCACAAGTTGCACCCTAAAATCCTGCACCCCAAATCCTGTCCTACCCATCCTTCACCCCAAACCCCTTCACCCCAAGATCCTCCTGCCCTAAACCCTGCACCCCCAAATCATCCCTCCCAGCCCTGCCCCCCAAACCCTGTCCCCCTAAAGCCTGACCCCGAAACCCTGCTCCCCAAAACCCTGCTACCCCAAACCTTGTACCCCCAGATCCTTCCGCCAACACCCTGCAATCCCACACCCTGCACCCCCAATTCTGGCGCTAAACCCTGCACCCCCAGAACCCTGCACCACTGAACCTTGCACCCCAAAACCGTGCTCCCCCAATCCTCCCCCCCCAAAACTCTGCACCCCAAAACCCTATACCCAAAACACTGCACCCCACAAGTTGCACCCCATATCCCTGCACCCCCAAATCCTCCAGCCATCAGCTCCTGCACCCCCAGGTGCTGAACACCTGAACCCCTCACCCCAGACCCCTCACCCCAAAGCCCTGCACCCCCAAATCCTGCCTCTAAACGCTGACCTACAAGGTTCTGTACCCCAACAGCCTGCTCACCCAGATCTGCACCCCAGAACCCTGCACCCCCATATTCTGATCCCTACAGCCTGCACCCCCAGCTCCTGCACCCCCAAAACCTGTACCCCTAAATCCTGCACCCTTCAACCCTGCAGCCCACAACGCTGCACCCCCAACCTCTGCAGCCCCAGTTCCTTAACGTGTGAAACCTGCGCCCCCAAGTCCTGCACCTCAAAACCTTTCACCCGGAATCCTGCCCCCCAAACCATGCACCCCAAAATCAAGGCCCCTCAAACTTGCACTCAAAAGTCCGCACCAAGAAACCCTCCCCCCCCAGTTCCTAAAGACAGGGAACCTGCACCCCCAAATCCTGCACCCCAAACCCCTGCACCCCAGTACCCCAGACCACCAAATCTTGCACCTCCAAATCCTGCCCCTATTAGCCCTGCACTTCAAACCCTGCACCCCAAATCCTGCAACCAAACCCTGTACCCCAAATCCTGCAGCCAGCCCTTGTACCCCTAAATCCTTGACCTCCACATCCCGAATCTCCAAACGCAGCAACCCCAAAACCCTGCACCCCCAATCCCTGCACCCCCAAATCATTGTCCTTCAAATCCCACACCCAAAGCTCGTACACCCCAAGATCTTGCACCCCCACACACTGCACCCCAAATCCTGCACCCCCAAATCCTCCAGCCCCATGTCCCAAACCCCCAAACCCTGCACCCTCAAGTCTTGCACCCCAATTCTGCCTCCCCAAGACCTGCACCCCAAACCCTGCACCACTAAACCCTGCACCCCCAAACCCTGTACCCCAAATCCTGACCCCCACAAGTTGCACCCTAAAAACCTGCACCCCAAATCCTGTCCTACCCAACCCTTCACGCCAAACCCCTTCACCCCAAGATCCTGCTGCACTAAACCCTGCACCCCAAAATCATCCCTCCCAACCCTGCCCCCAAACCCTGTCCCCCTAAAACCTGACCCCTAAACCCTGCTCCCCAAAACCCTGCTACCCCCAATCTTGCACCCCCCAACTCTGCACCCTCAGATCCTGCTGCTCCAAACCCTGCACCCCCAAATCCTCCAGCCCCACGTACCGATCTCCCAAACCCTGCACCCCAGAACCCTGCACCCCACAACCCCTTCACCCCCAAACCCTGCACCCCCAGCCCTACCCAATAAACTTTCCACCCCCAAATCCTGCCCTACCAAGCCCTCCACCCCAAACCCCTGCACCCCAAGATCCTGCACCCTAAACCCTGCACCCCTATATCCTCCTTCCCCAAACCCTGCACCCCAAAACACTTCACTCCAAACCACTGCACCCCTAAATCCTGCAACCCCAAATCCTGGCCCCCAAACCCGGCACCCCAAACTCCTGCACCCAAAGATCCTACTGCCCTAACCCTGAACCCCCAAATCCTGCACCCCTGGAACCTGCAACCCCAGACCCTGTAGCCCCAAATCAGGCCCCGCAAAATCCTGCTCCCCCAGCCTTGCACCCCCAAATCCTGCACCACCTAATCCTCCAACCCCCTAACACAACCCCATAACCCCTTGTCCCCAGGGCCCATTGTGACATCCCAGGACCCCCCTTTGTCCCCAGGGCCCATTGTGAAGTTCCAGACCCCCTTTGTCCCCAGGGCCCATTGTTGCATCCTGGGGTCCCCCGTCATCCCCAGGGCCCATTGTGACATCCTGGGGACCCCCTTTGTCCCCAGTGCCCATTGTGACGTTCCAGGAACCCCCTTTGTCCCCAGGGCCCATCGTGACACCATGTGGACCCCCCTTATCACTGGTAAGCCATTTTGACTGCATGGGGACCCCCCCTTGTCCTCAGGGCCCATTGTGACATCCTGGGCACACCTCATTGTCCCCAGGGCCCATTGTGACATCTTGGGGACCGCCTTGGACCTCTGGCCCATTGTGGCACTGTGGGGACCCCCCTTATCACTCGGGACCCATTGTGACACCATGGGGACCCCCTTTTTCTCCCCAGGGCCCATTGTGACATCCTGGGGACCCTCTTTGTCCCCAGGGCCCATTGTGGCACCATGGGGACCCCCTTTGTCACTGTGGCCCAATGTGACATCCCAGCACCCCACTTTGTACCCAAGACCCATTGTGACACCATGGGGACCCCCATGTCCCTGGGGCGCATTGTGACTTCCCAGGACCTCACTTTGTCCCCAGGGCCCATTGTGACTTCCGGGGGACCCCCTTTGTCACCAGGGCCCATTGTGACGTCCCAGGACCCCCCACTGTCCCCAGGGCCCATTGTGACATTCAGGGGACAGCCTTTGTCCCAAGGGCCCATTGTGACACCATCGGGACCCCCGTTGTCCCCAGGGCCCATTGTGACATCCTGGGAACCCCCTTTGTCCCCAGCGCCCATTGTGACATCCTGGGGACCCTCTTTGTCCCCAGGGTCCATTGTGACATCCCAGGACCTCCCCTTGTCCCCAGGGCCCATTGTGACATTCAGGGGACCCCTCTTTGTCCCCAGGGCCTGTTGTGACATCCTGGGGACCCCCTTTGTCCCCAGCGCCCATTGTGACACCATGGGGACCCCCTTTGTTCCCAGGGCCCATTGTGACATCCCAGGACCCCCCCTTGTCTCCAGGGCGCATTGTGACATTCAGGGGACCCCTCTTTGTCCCCAGAGTCCATTGTGACATCCTGGGGAGCTCCCTTTGTCTCCAGGGCCCATTGTGACATCCCAGGACCCCCATTTTTCCCCAGGGCCCATTGTGACATCCTGGCGACCTCCCTTTATCCCCAGGGCCCATTGTGACATCCCAGGACCCCCAATTGTCCCCAGGGCCCATTGTGACATCCTGGGGAACGCCCTTGTTACTGGGGACGCATTGTGACACAATGGGGACCCCCCCTTTGTCTCAGGTGCCCATTGTGACATCCTGGGGACCCCCCTTGTCCCCAGGGCCTATTGTGACATCCTGGGGACCCCCTTTATGCCCAGGACCCATTGTGACGTCCCAGGACCCCCCATAGTCCCCAGAGCCCATTGTGACATCCTGGGGACTCCCCTTTCCCCCAGGGCCTAATGTGACATCCTGGGGACTCCTCTGTGTCCCCTGGGCCCATTATGACATCCCAGGACCCCACTTTGTCCCCAGGGCCCATTGTGACATCCTGGTGACTCCCTTTGTTCCCAGGGCCCATTGTGGCACCTTGGGGACCCTCTTTGTCACTGGGGCCCATTGTGACATCATAGGACCCCACTTTGCCTTAGAAGGTCACTAATCGGACTACTGGTACATCCTGACTCTGCTTTCTCAATAAACATTGAAGAACACCTGGGGTTTGTTTGCTCCAAGGGAAAACTTCCCTGCCACGGTTCCTGGTTCCCGGTCCTGTTTCCCGGTCTGGTTTGGCTTCGCTATCAGAACAGCTGCTGCCTCCACAGCCGCGCTCAAAGTCCCCGTTGTGACACCGGGATGGCGGGAGAAGGGGGGTGGCGGGGGCGGCAGCGGCGGCGATTGGGGGGGGGCAGTCGGGGCTGGGCGGACAAGCGGCGGCTGCTGCAGCTCCTCAGGCAGCGACAGCAGCAGCGATCGGGGGGACGTGGGGGGCGGACAAGCGGCGGCTGCTGCGGCTCCTCAGGCAGCGACAGCAGCAGCGAACGGGGGGACGTGGGGGGGCGGACAAGCGGCGGCTGCTGCGGCTCCTCAGGCAGCGACAGCAGCAGCGAACGGGGGGACGTGGGGGGGCGGACAAGCGGCGGCTGCTGCGGCTCCTCAGGCAGCGACAGCAGCAGCGATCGGGGGGACGTGGGGGGGCGGACAAGCGGCGTCTGCTGCGGCTCCTCAGGCAGCAACAGCAGCAGGGATCGGGGGGACGTGGGGGGCGGACAAGCGGCGGCTGCTGCGGCTCCTCAGGCAGCGACAGCAGCAGGGATCGGGGGGACGTGGGGGGCGGACAAGCGGCAGCTGCTGCGGCTCCTCAGGCAGCGACAGCAGCAGCGATCGGGGGGACGTGGGGGGCGGACAAGCGGCGGCTGCTGCGGCTCCTCAGGCAGCGACAGCAGCAGCGATCGGGGGGACGTGGGGGGCGGACAAGCGGCGGCTCCTGCGGCTCCTCAGGCAGCGACAGCAGCAGCGATCGGGGGGACGTGGGGGGCGGACAAGCGGCGGCTCCTCCGGCCGCGGCCAGGACGTGGCTTCGCCGGCACCGGGGCCCGAGACCGCGCGCTGTGGGGCTGCGGGGCGGGTGTGGGGCCGGGGGTCTCCGGGGGTCCCGCAGCGGCCGCTGTGGGGCGGGATGGGGCGGCTGTGGAATTACCTGTGGGGCACTCATGGGGCTGCTGTAGGGGTCTTAAGAGGCATGTCTGGAGCACTTATGGGGCGACTATGGGGCAGGTGCTGGGCTGCTACAGCGGGACCTGTGGGGCACCCAGGTATGTGCACCCAGCACCGCGTGCACGCACACGCAGCTACGCACTGATGTGTAAGCAAACACGTGGCCACACACACGCACACTTCCACAAGCGTGCCCAGTCCCATCTATTGACAGAAAGACGTACGTGAAATGTACTGACATGTTTGAGGGTAAACACGTGCGTGGATGTTTGGCATACTGCACACACGCACACGTCTGAACGATAATGCTCCAGCTTTAGCATAAATGGAGCTGACATCAAGGCACTCACATGTGGACAGACCAACGTTTATAGGCACTAAGGCTTTCGCGCACAGGTTCGTCCAAGAACAGGCACATACCTGCAGGCACCCTCCGAATGTGTGTTCTGTGCATTCTCTTAAGGGACGCTAGATGGCAGCAAAGACCATGAAATTATTAACCTCAGTCTAACCCTAGGTTTATGACATTTTTCCTTACTATAGATGCGTTTGATGCTAAAAATTCCCCCAAATTGTAATGAATATGCGATAATTGTGTGAATACAAGCATCGCAAGAGCATCCAGTTTTTGGAGCACTTATGGAACATGATAAAGCCAGGCAGAGCCTGACAAAGCGCGACAGAGCCCAACAGGGCTTGACAGAGCCTGATAGAACTCAACAGGGGCCGACAAATCCCGACAGCGCCTGACAGCGAACAGTGGAGTCTGGCAGGGCCTGACAGAGGCTGTCAAAGCACGACAGAGCCAGAGGAGCCTGACAGAGCCCAGCAAACCCGACAGGAATAGACAAGGCCTGGGTGCACAGACCTGGGTGCGTGTGGAAAGGTTTCTGCCTGTTTTCCAGTGAGGAATGGTGTGTGTGCACGTGGACAAACAGAAGGCGAAGCAGCTCGGTTCCAACACTGAAGAAGGCTGTACAGTCACGTAGACACGGGGGCTGCTCCGCTCTTGCTCTCCTGCTCTCTTGCAGGACACAGAGGCCTCAGAGCCCTGTTCAGTTCAGTTCAGTTCCATACAATGTTCACTGACTGCAAGAAAATCCCTCAAATCCCCCACAATGTGGGGCTCAAAAGGGAGTCCCCCTGAAAAGAGGGGGTCACAGTCCAAAAATGCCTGAAAATTCCTGGGGGAGGATAAACCCTGTAAATATGAGCGTGAGAATTTCAAACAGAGAGAAGTCTGTCGTTTGTATTTATATATTGCAGAATGGTATTCATGTAGATATAAAATGATTTTAAAATAAAACCCCTTTTCTACTCTGTTATATAAAGGATTTTAGAATGTAAAAAATTTCTGTTGATGGTTTTAAGAATACAAACATCTTATCTATTTGTAGATTAAAAAGTGAAGGACTTGAAAAAGAAAAAAATATCTAGATAGGAACTTAAAATAGAAAAAAGTGTGAGTAGGCAGAGCTCTGTATAATTACTACGTGTTACATAGTCTAAATAGGTAATAAATATCATCTATATATATCCACTCACACCCGTATACATACCTTTAATTTATTAATAAATGTAAATCGATATCCCAGTCTAAATATATATAATTGTAAATATGTCAAAATCTGTAAATTTGAAAAGATACCTGAGTGTTAAAATGGAAGTTTAAATGTATTTAAGTGTAAATAGACACTGGATCAGAGCGCAGCGCGGGGCAAACGGGGACGGGTGATGATAGGCGGAGAGAATGGAAATTGACGTGCTTAGCTGGCCAATCAGATTGCGGAGAGGGAAGAGAAGGGGCGGGCCGCGGGGGAAGGGTTGTCTCGAGGGCTTCCCAATGCGCATGCGCAGAAATGGGCGCTGCGAGGTGCACGGGGCGCTCTCGGCGGCCACGTGCGCGCACCGTTGGAGCCCGGAGCGGACTCGCTGCGCCGCTGTTTCTGCGAGGCCCCGGGGAGTGCCCGGCCCGGCCCCGCCCGGCCCGCTCCGCTCCGTCTCAGAGCCGCCTGGAGAGCCGGGTCGGGCAGCCCCTTCTCGGCTCCACCTCTTCCCGAGCTAAGCCACGCCCCCTTGGGGCCGTGCCATGTTGACCGCACCCTCTCCCTACCCCAAGAGGCTCCTCCCATGGGGGCGTGCCCCAGAGAATGCCCACCCCCAGACCACCTCCCATGGGGCGTGACACAGAGGCTCCGCCCCCCCGAGGGGCTCCCCGTGGGCGTGCCCTCTCAGTACCCGCCCCTCGGCACTGACCCCACCCCATGTAGGCGGGGCCACACCCAGCTGCCCCCTCCCATCTGTGACCCATAACCAACCCCATAGCAGCCCTATGGCTGCCCCACAGGTCCCGCTGTAGCAGCCCAGCACCTGCCCCATAGTCGCCCCATAAGTGCTCCAGACATGCCTCTTTAGAGCCCCTACAGCAGCCCCATGAGTGCCCCACAGGTAATTCCACAGCCGCCCCATCCCGCCCCACAGCGGCCGCTGCGGGACCCCCGGAGACCCCCGGCCCCACACCCGCCCCGCAGACCCACAGCGCGCGGTCTCGGGCCCCGGTGCCGGCGAAGCCACGTCCCACAGCGGCCGGAGGAGCCGCCGCTTGTCCGCACCCCACGTCCCCCCGATCGCTGCTGCTGTCGCTGCCTGAGGAGCCGCAGCAGCCACCGCTTGTCCGCCCCCCACGTCCCCCTGATCCCTGCTGCTGTCGCTGCCTGAGGAGCCGCAGCAGCCGCCGCTTGTCCGCCCCCCACGTCCCCCCGATCCCTGCTGCTGTCGCTGCCTGAGGAGCCGCAGCAGCCGCCGCTTGTCCGCCCCCCCACGTCCCCCAGTTCGCTGCTGCTGTCGCTGCCTGAGGAGCCGCAGCAGCCGCCGCTTGTCCACCCCCCACGTCTCCCCGATCGCTGCTGCTGTCGCTGCCTGAGGAGCCGCAGGAGCCGCCGCTTGTCCGCCCCCCACGTTCCCCCGATCGCTGCTGCTGTCGCTGCCTGAGGAGCCGCAGCAGCCGCCGCTTGTCCGCCCAGCCCCGACTGCCCCCCCACAATCGCCGCCGCTGCCGCCTCCGCCACCCCCCTTCTCCCGCCATCCCGGTGTCACAACGGGGACTTCGAGCGCGGCTGTGGAGGCAGCAGCTGTTCTGATAGCGAAGCCAAACCGGACCGGGAAACAGGACCGGGAACCAGGAACCGTGGGAGGGAAGTTTTCCCTTGGAGCAAACAAACCCCAGGTGTTCTTCAATGTTTATTGAGAAAGCAGAGTAAGGATGTACCAGTAGTCCGATCAGTGACCTTCTAAGGCAAAGTGGGGTCCTGGGATGTCACAATGGGCCCCAGTGACGAAGAGGGTCCCCATGGTGCCACAATGGGCCCTGGGGACAAACGGGGTGCCCAGGATGTCATAATGGGCCCAGGGGACACAGAGGAGTCCCCAGGATGTCACAATGGGCCCTGGGGGAAAGGGGGGACCCCAGGATGTCACAATGGGCTCTGGGGACTATGAAGGGTCCTGGGACGTCACAATGGGTCCTGGGGATAAAGGGGGTCCCCAGGATGTCACAATGGGCACCTGAGACAAAGGGGGGGTCCCCATTGTGTCACAATGCGTCCCCAGTGACAAGGGGGTTCCCCATGGTGTCACAATGGGCCCTGGGGAAAAAGGGGTGTCCTGGGATGTCACAATGGACCCTGGGGACAAAGGGGGCTCCCCAGGATGTCACAATGGGCTCTGGGGACAAAGGGGTCCCCAGGATGTCACAATGGGCCCTGAGGACAAGGGGGGGTCCTGGGATGTCATAATGCGCCCTGGAGACAATGGGGGGTCCTGGGACGTCACAATGGGCCCTGGGGACATAGGGGTACCCAGGATGTCACAATGGGCACTGGGGACAAAGGGGGTTCCCCATGGTGTCACAATGGGCGCTGGGGACAAATGGGGGTCCCCTGAATGTCACAATGCACCCTGAGGACAATGGGGGTTCCTGGGACGTCACAATGGGCCCTGGGGACACAGGGGTCCCCAGGATGTGATAATGGGTTCTGGGGACAAGTGGGGTCCCCAGGATGTCACAATAAGCACTGGGGAGAAAGGGGTGGTCCCCTTGGTGTCACAATGGGCCCAAGTGACAAGGAGGGTCCCCACGGTTCCACGATGGGCCCTGGGGACAACGGGGTCCACCGGATGTCACAATGGGCCCTGGGGACAAAGTGGGGTCCCCTGAATGTCACAATGGGACCTGGGGACAAAGGGGGTCCTGGGATGTCACAATGGGCCCTGGGGACAAAGGGGGTCCCCATGGTGTCACAATGGCCCTGGGGACAACGGGGGTTTCCCAAGATGGTTCAATGGACCCCGGAGACAATGGGGGGTCCTGGAACATCACAATGGGCCCTGGGGACAAAGGGGGGTTCTGGGACTTCACAATGGGCCCTGGGGAAAAGGGAGGGTCCCCAGGATGCAACAATGGACCCTGGGGACAAAGACGGGTCCCCTGAATGTCACAATGGGCCCTGGGAACAAGGGGGGTCCTGGGATGTCACAATGGGCTCCAGTGACAAAGGGGGTCCCCATGGTGCCAAAATGGGCGCTCAGGACAAAGTGGGTCCCGAGGATGTCACAATGGGCCCTAGGGAGAAAGGGGGTCCTGGGACGTCACAATAGGCCCTGGGGACAAAGGGGGTCCCCAGGGTGTCACAATGGGCCCTGGGGACAAGGGGTTAGGGGGTTGTGTTAGGGGGTTGGAGGATCAGGTGTTGCAAGGCCGGGGGAGCAGGAGTTTGGGGGGCCTGATTTGGGGCTACAGGGTCTGGGGTTGCAGGTTCCAGGGGTGCAGGATTTGGGGGTTCAGGGTTTAGGGGTGCAGTGGTTTGGAGTGCAGTGTTTTGGGGTGCACGGTTTAGGGGAGCAGGATCTTGGGGTGCAGGGGTTTGGGGTGGGGGGCTTGGTAGGGCAGGATTTGGGGATGGAAAGTTTATTGGGTAGGGCTGGGGGTGCAGGATTTGGGGGTGAAGGGGTTGTGGGGTGCAGGGTTCTGGGGTGCAGGGTTTGGGAGATCGGTACGTGGGGCTGGAGGATTTGGGGGTGCAGGGTTTGGAGCAGCAGGATCTGAGGGTGCAAGATTGGGGGTAGCAGGGTTTTGGGGAGCAGGGTTTAGGGGTCAGGCTTTAGGGGGACAGGGTTTGGGGGGCAGGGCTGGGAGGGATGATTTTGGGGTGCAGGGTTTAGGGAAGCAGGATCTTGGGGTGAAGGGGTTTGGGGTGAAGGGTTGGGTAGGACAGGATTTGGGGTGCAGGTTTTTAGGGTGCAACTTGTGGGGGTCAGGAATTGGGGTACAGGGTTTCGGTGTGCAGGGTTTAGTGGTGCAGGGTTTGGGGGTGCAGGTCTTGGGGAGGCAGAATTGGGGGTGCAGGTTTTTGGAGTTCAGGGATTTGGGGGTGCAGATTTTGGGTGTTCAGGACCTGGGGGTGCAGGATTTGGGGATGTAGGTTTGGTGGGGGCAGGGCTGCGGGTTTCCGTATCTTGGGTTGAAGAGGTTTGGGGTGAAGGGTTGTGTACGGCAGGATTTGGGGGTGCAGGGCTTTGGGCTGAGGGTTTGGGGGTGCAGGGTTCGCATGTTCAGGAACTGGGGGTGCGGGATTTGGGTTTGCAGGTTTGGGAATTTTGGGGTAAAGGATTTGGGGTGCAGGGTTGGGGACGCAGGATCTGAGGGTGCAGCGTTTGGGGTGCAGAGTTAGGGGCTGCAGGATCTGGGGTGCAGGGTTTGGGGGGCACTGTTTTGGGGGGAAGGATTTGCGAGATGCAGGGTTTAAGGGTTTAGAATTTGGAGGTGTCGAATTTTGGGGTGCAGGAGGTGTGGGGTTTGGGGTTGCAGGATTTGGGGGAGAATGGTTTGGGGTGCAAGACTTGAGGGTGCAGGGTTTTGGGGTTTGGGACATGGGGCTGGAGAATTTGGGGGTACAGGATTTGGGGTGCAGTGTGTGGGGGTGCAAGATCTGGGGGTGTACGAGCTTTGTGTGTGGGATTTGAAGGACAATGATTTGGGGGTGCAGGGATTGGGGGTGTAGGGTTTTGGGGTTGCTGCGTTTGGAGATTCAGGATGTGGAGGTCAAGGATTTAGGGGTACAAGGGCTGGTTGCAGGATTTGGGGTGCAGGGTTTGGTTGCAGGATTTGGGGTGCAGGGTTTGAAGTGCAGGGCTAAAGGGGGCAGGATTTGGAGGTGCAAGATTTGGTGGTCTGGGGTACTGGGCTGCAGGGTTTTGGGGTGCGGGATTTGGGGGTGCAGGTTCCATGTCTTTAGGAACTGGGGGGGGAGGGTTTCTTGGTGCGGACTTTTGAGTGCAAGTTTGAGGGGCCTTGATTTTGGGGTGCATGGTTTGGGGGGCAGGATTCCGGGTGTAAGGTTTTGGGGTGCAGGACTTGGGGGCGCAGGTTTCACACGTTAAGGAACTGGGGCTGCAGAGGTTGGGGGTGCAGCGTTGTGGGCTGCAGGGTTGAAGGGTGCAGGATTTAGGGGTACAGGTTTTGGGGGTGCAGGAGCTGGGGGTGCAGGCTGTAGGGATCAGAATATGGGGGTGCAGGGTTCTGGGGTGCAGGATCTGGGTGAGCAGGCTGTTGGGGTACAGAACCTTGTAGTTCAGCGTTTAGAGGCAGCATTTGGGGTGCAGGGCTTTGGGGTGAGGGGTCTGGGGTGAGGGGTTCAGGTGTTCAGCACCTGGGGGTGCAGGACCTGAGGGTTGGAGGATTTGGGGGTGCAGGGATTTCAGGGTGCAACTTGTGGGGTGCAGGGTTTTGGGTATAGGGTTTGGGGTGCAGAGTTTTGGGGGGGAGGATTGGGGAAGCAGGGTTTTGGGGTGCAAGGTTCAGTGGTGCAGGGTTCTGGGGGTGCAGGGTTTAGCGCCAGAATTGGGGGTGCAGGGTTTGGGATTGCAGGGTGTTGGGGGAAGGATCAGGGGGTACAAGATTGGGGGTAGCAGGGTTTTGGGGAGCAGGGTTTCGGGGTCAGGCTTTAGGGGGACAGGGTTTGGGGGGCAGGGCTGGGAGGGATGATTTGGGGGTGCAGGGTTTAGGTCAGCAGGATCTTGGGGTGAAGGGATTTGGGGTGAAGGGTGGGTAGGACAGGATTTGGGGGTGCAGGATTTTAGGGTGCAACTTGTGGGGGCAGGATTTGGGGTACAGGAGGTTGGGGGTGCAGGGTTTGGGGTGTAGGATTTAGTGGAGCAGAGAATGGGGGTGAAGGTCTTGTGGAGGCAGAATTGGGGGTGCAGGTCTTGGGGAGGCAGAATTGGGGGTGCAGATTTTGGGTGTTCAGGACCTGGGGGTGCAGGATTTGGGGATGTAGGTTTTGGGGGGTAGATTTTGGGGTGCTGGGTTTGGGACATGGGTCTGGAGGATTTGGGGGTGCAGGGTTAAGGGGTTTAGGATTTTGGGGTGCACAGTTTAGGGTGCACGTTCTGGGCATGTATGATTTGAGAGTGCAGGGCTTTGGGGTACAGGATTTGGGGTGCAGGGTTTTGGGGTCAGGATCTGGGGGTGCAGCATTTTGAAGGGCAGGGTTTGGAGGAGGGAGGTTTTGGGAGTGAAAGATTTGGTGGTTCAGGTTTTGGGGGTGCAGTGTTAAAAGGGTGGAGGATTAGGGGTGCAGGATTTGGGGGTACACTGTTTGGGGGTGCAGGGTTTAGAAGTCAGGTCTCAGAGTGCAGCGTTTGGGGTGCAGGGGCTTGGGGGGAAATTTAAGGTTGCAGAGTGTGGGGTGCACAGGACTGGGGCACAGGATTTGGGGGTGCGGGGTTTCAGGGTTCAGGATTTGGAGGTGTGGAGTTTTGGGGTGCAGGGGATGGGGGTGAAGGATCTGAGGCTGCAGGGCGGTGGGGGAAGGATTTGGGGGTGAGAGATTTGGGGTGCAGGATTTGGGGGTGCAGAGTTTTGGGAGGCAAGGATCTGGGGCTGCAGGATTTGGGGGTTCAGTGTTTAGGGCAGCACAATCTTGGGGTGCAGGGGTTTGCAGTGAAAGGTTTGGTAGGCAGGATTTGGGGTGCAGGATTCTGGGGTGCTGGGTTTTGGGGCACAGGATTTGGTGTTGCAGGGATGGGGTTGAAGGGCTTGGGTTTCCAGGCCTTTGAGGTGCAGGATTTGGAGGTGCAAGGTTTGGGAGGGAATTCTTTGGGGTGCAGGGTTTGGGGTTCCAGGAGGTGGGGGAAGGACCTTGGGGTGTAGGGTTTGGGGGGGCAGGGTTTTGGGGGAAGGATTTAGGGGTGCAGGGTTTTGAAGTGCAGCGTTTCAGGGGAGCATGATTTTGGGGGTGCACATGTGGGGGTCCAGGTCTGGGGGATGCAGAGTTTGTGAATGGAGGATTTTGGGGTGCTGGGTTTGGGGCTGCCTAATTTGGGGGTGCAGTGTTTGGGTGTTCAGGACCTGGGGGTGCTGCGTTTGGGAATGCAGGCTTTGGGGGTGCAGGGCTCAGGATTTGGGAGGGCAGGATCAGGGGGTGTAAGATTTCAGGGTTTAGGGGTGCAAAGTTTGGTAGGGATGAATTTAGGGGTGCAGGATTTGGGGGGCAGGGTTTGGTGCTGCGAGATTTAGGGGTGCAAGATTTGAGGGTGCAAGGTTTGGGTGTTCAAGATTTAGGGGAGCAGGATCTTGGGGTGCAGGGTTTGGGGCTGCAGGGGTTTTGGGTGAGGGATTTAGGGTTCAGGCTTAGGGGTGCAGGGTTTGGGGGCGCAGGGTGTTAGGGAAGGATTTGGGGGTACAGGGTTTGGAGGTGCAGTCGTTCAGGGATCAGGGTTTGGGGGGCAGAATTTGGGGTGCAGGGTTTGGGATGGCAGGATTAGGGGGAGCAAGACTGTGGGGTGCAGGGGTTTGGGGTGAAGGGTTTGGTAGGGCACGATTTGGGGTGCAGGCTTTAGGAAGGAAGGAAGGAAAGAAGGATCTGGAGGTGCAGGATTTGGGGGTGCAGGGTTTAGGGGTGCAGGATTTAAGGGTGCGGGGGTTTGGGTGAAGGGCTTGGCAGGGCAGGAATTTGGGGTGCAGGGTTTGGGGGTGCAGGGTTGTGAAGTGCAGAGATCTGCAGGTGCAAGATCTGGGATTGTAGGGTTTTGGGGTGTAGGATCCGGGGAGCAGGGTTTAGGGTGCAGAACCTTGTTGTTCAGGGTTTAGAGGCAGGATTTGGGGGTGCAGGGCTTTGGGGTGAGGAGTTGGGGGTGCAGGGTTCAGGACTTGGGGGTTGGAGGATTTGGGGGTGCAGGGTTGGGTAAGGAAGGATCTGAGGGCGCAGGGTTTGAAGTTTCAGGACTTGGGGTGCAGGATTTGGGGCTACAGGATTAATGGGTGCAGGGTGTTTGGGGAAAGGATTTGGGGGTGCAGGGTTTTGAAGTGCAGGGTTTAAAGGGGCAGGATGTGTGGTGAACGATTTGGGGGTGCACATTTTTGGGGTGTGCAAGATTTGAGAGTGCAGGGATTTGGGGTGAGAGATTTCAGGGTGCCAGGTCTGGGGGGGAAGGATCTGCGGGTGCAGGGTTTGTCAGTGCATTGATTGGGGGTCAGAATTTGAGGGCGCAGGGTTTGTGGGGCAGGATTTTGGGTGCAGGGTTTGGGGAGCAGGATCTGGGGGTGATGGAATTGGTTGACAAGGTTTCACAGGCCGGCTTTGGGGGAGCAGAGTTCAGGGGTGCAAGGTTTGAGGGACAGGTTTGGACATAAAAGATTCGGGGGTGAATGGTCTGGGGGAACAATTTGGGGGTGTAGGATTTGGGGGTGCAGGATTTGGTATTACAGGTTTTGGGGATTCATGGCTTGGGAGGAAGGATTTAGGGGTGCAGGGTTTCAAGATGCAGGATTTGGGGTGCAGTATTTGGGGTTGCAGGTTTGGGGGTGCAAGTTGTGGGGCGGCAGGATATCGGGTACAGGGTTCTGGGCTGCAGGGTTTGGGGGTGCAGGATTTCAACGTTCAGGGTTCTGGGGTGCAGTATCTGGGGGTCCAGGGTTTGGCAGTGCATTGGCTTTGGGGGTTGAAGGATTTGGGGGTGCAGGGTTTAGGGATGCAGGATTTGGGGGTGCAAGATTTGGGGGTGCAGAGTTAGGGGGCAGGATTTTCAGTGCAGGGTTTCAGGGTACAGAACTTGGTGGTGCAGGATCTGGGGGTGCAGGTTTGGGTGCAGGATGTTGAGGAAGGATCTGGGGGTGCAATATTTGGGCTTTAAGGGTTTAGGGGGGCAGGATCTGGCAGTGCAGAGTTTGGGGACAGGACCTGGGGTGCAGCGATTGGGGTTACAGGTTTTGGGGGTGCAGGGTTGAGGGAATTGTTTGAGGTGCAGGGTTATGAGAGTGCAGGATTTCTGGGTGCAGAGTTTGCACCCCCAAATCCTGCATCCCTAAACCCTGCACCCCCAAATCCTTCAACCCCCAAAGCCAATGCACTGCCAAACCCTGGACCCCCAGATACTGCACCCCAGAACCCTGAACGTTGAAATCCTGCACCCCCATACCCTGCAGCCCAGAACCCTATACCCGATATCCTGCCGCCCCACAACTTGCACCCCCAAACCTGCAACCCCAAATACTGCACCCCAAATCCTGCATCTTGAAACCCTGCACCCCTAAATCCTTCTTCCCAAGCCATGTTTCCCCAAAACCTGTAATACCAAATCCTGCACCCCCAAATCCTGCACCCCAAAATCGTTCCCCCAAACCATTCGCCCCCGGATCTTTTATGTCCAAACCTGTCCCCCAAAACCTTGCACCCCTGAACTCTGCTCCCCCAAAGCCGGCCTGTGAAACCTTGTCAACCAATTCCATCACCCCCAGATCCTGCTCCCCAAACCCTGCACCCAAAATCCTGCCCCACAAACCCTGCGCCCTCAGATCCTTCCTTACCCAACACTGCACCCCCAAATCCTCCAACCCCCAAGTCCCGAACACCTGAACCCTGCACCCCCAACTCCTCACCCCAAAGCCCTGCACCCCCAAATCCTGCCTCTAAACGCTAAACAACAAGGTTCTGCACCCCAAACCCTGCTCCCCCAGATCCTACTCCCCAGATCCTGCACCCCAGAATCCTGCACCCCCATGCTGTGATCCCTGCACCCCCAGATCCTTCCCTCCCAAAACCCATAGCCCCATAACCCTGCACCCCAAAGCGCTGCACCTCCAGATCGTGAACCTTTAAACCCTGCACCCCAAATCCTTCCTCCCCAAAACCTGCACCCCAAAACCCTACAATCCCAGATCTTGCACCTGCAAATCTCTGCACTCCACAACCCTGCACCCTCAAATCCTGCACCCCTATATCCTGCCCCCCAAAACCCTGGCACCTCCAAACCCTTGATCCCCAGATCCTGCAACCCTAAGCCAGGCACCCCCAAACCCTTCCCCACCAAACCCTGCACCCCTCAGACCCTGAAGCCCAAATCCCTCTCCCAAAGCCCCTGCACCCCTGAAATCCTGTTCCCTAACACCCTGCAGCCACAGGTCCTGAACCCCAAACCCCTGCACCCCAAAATACTGCACCCCAATCCCTGCAGGCCAACCCCGGCACCCCAGAGCCCTTCAACGCAAAATCCTGCACCCCCAGTTCCTGAACACGCAAATCCTGCCCTCCTAAACCCTGCACCCCAAAACCTGCCCCCCAACACTGCACCCCAAAGCCCAGCACCCCAAGACCCTTCATCCCCAAACCCTGAGCCCCCAAATCATGCACCCCCAGATCCTGACCCCCAAAACCCTGCATTCACAAAGACTGCACCCCCATATCCTGCACCCCAAGATCCTGCTACCCTAAACCCTGAACCCCCAAATCCTGCACCCCCGATTCCTCTCTCACAAGCCCTGCACCCCAAAACTCTGCACCCCCAAATCCTCTCCCCCCAAACAATGCACCTGGAACCTTGAACCCGCAAAGCCTGCACGCCCAGGTCCTGAACACCTGAACCCTGCCCCCGCAAATCCTTTAACCCCCAAACCCAGCACCCCAAACCCTGTACCCCCAGATCGTTCCCCAAACACCCTGCACCCCCAAACCCTGCACCCCAAATTCCTGCCCTGCCAAGCCCTTCACCCAAACCCCCGCACCCTTAAATCCTGCACCCCTAAACCCTGCACCCCCAAATCCTGCACCTCCAGATCCTTCTTTCCTTCCTTCCTTCCTAAAGCCTGCACCCCAAATCGTGCCCTACCAAACCCTTCACCCCAAACCCCTGCACCCCACAGTCTTGCTCCCCCTAATCCTGCCATCCCAAACCCTGCACCCCAAATTCTGCCCCCAAACCCCGATCCCTGAAACACTGCACCTCCAAACCCTGTACCCCCAAATCCTTCCCCAACACCCTGCACCCCCAAACCCTGCACCCCTAAGCCTGAACCCTAAATCCCTCACCCAAAACCCCTGCAGCCCCAAACCCTGCACCCCAAGATCCTGCTCCCCTAAATCTTGAACACCCAAACCTTGCACCCTCAAACCCTGCACCCCTAAATCCTGCAGCACCAAACCCTGCCCCCCAAATCCTGCACCCCTAAATTCATCCCTACCAAACTTTGCACCCCTAAACCCTGAAATCTTACACCCCCTAATGCTGCCCTCCCAAATCCTGAGCCCTGCACCCCCAAAGCCTGCATTCCCAAACGCAGCACCCCCGGTCCTGAACACCCAAATATTGCACCCCCAAATTAGGCAGCCCCAAACCCAGCACCCCAAAATCCTCCATTCACAAACTCTGCACGCCCCGAACCTGGACCCCCACATGTGCACCCCCAAAATCATGCTCCCCTGAAACGCTGCACTTCAAAACCCTGCACCCCTAAATCCTTCTCCCAAACCCCTGCCCCCAAAACCCTACACCCCAAGGTCCTTCCCCCACCTCCTGGAACCCCAAACCCTGCACCCCAAAGAATTCCCTCCCAAACCTTGCACCTCCAAATCCTGCACCTCAAAGGCCTGGAAACCCAAGCCCTTCAACCCCATCCCTGCAACACCAAATCCTGTACCCCAAACCAGCACCCCAGAATCCTGCACCCCAAATCCTGCCTACCAAACCTTTCACTGCAAACCCCTGCACCCCCAAGATTGTGCTGCCCTAAACACTGAACCCCCAAATCCTGCAGCCCCAGATCCTTGCCTCCCAAAACTCTGCACCCCCAAATCCTTCCCCCACCACCCTACACCCTCAGATCCTTCACCCCCATCCCCTGCACCCCAAAACTCCACACCTCCAAATCCTGAACCCTGACACCCCACCCCCCCTCTGCACACCCCCAAATCCTCTGCCCCAGTCCTGTGCACCCCACACTCTGCACCCCAAACGCTGCACTCTTAGACCTGACTTCTAAACCCTGCACCCCCAAATCGTGAAGCCCCAGATCCTTCCCTCCCATACTCTGCACCCCCAAATCCTGAACCCCCAAATCCTGCACCCCTAATCCTCCACCCTCTTAACACTGCACCCCCAAAACCTGAACCACCAAATCTTTCACCCCCAAAACCTCCCTCCTCCAAACCCTGCACTTCAAAATGCTGCACCCCCAAATCCTTCTCCCCAACACCCTGCACCCCCAGATCCTGACCCCAAAACCCTGCACCCCAAATCCTGTACCCCAAAGCCCTGCACTCTCAAATCATACATGCCCAGAACGTGCACCCTAAACTGTGCACCCCAAAATCCTAAACCCCTTAACCCTGCACCCCAAAATCTCCAGACCCATGTCCCGAACCCAGCACCCCAAAATCTACCCCCCAAAACCTACATCCTCAAATCTGGCACCCCCAGGTCCTGAACAGCCAAAATCTGCACCCCCAATTCTGCCTCCCCAAGACCTGCACCCCCAATTCTGCCTCCACAAGACCTTCACCCCCAGTCCCTGCTCCACTAAATCCTACACCCCAAACCCTGCACCCCCAACCTCCTGGACCCCAAACCCTGCCCCCACAAGTTGCACCCTAAAATCGTGCACCCCATGTCCTGTCCTACCCAACCCTTCACCCCAAACCCCTTCACCTTAAGATCCTGCTGCCCTAAACCCTGCACCCCAAAATCATCCCTCCCAGCCCTGCCCCCCAAACCCTGTCCCCCTAAAGCCTGACCCCGAAACCCTGCTCCCCAAAACCCTGCTACCCCCAATCTTGTATCCCCAGATCCTTCCCCCAACACCCTGCAATCCCAAACCCTGCACCCCCAATTCTGGCGCTAAACCCTGCACCCCCAGAACCCTGCACCACTGAACCTTGCACCCCAAAACCCTGCTCCCCCAATCCTCCCCCCCAAAACTCTGCACCCCAAAACCCTATAGCCAAAACCCTGCACCCCACAAGTTGCACCCCATATCCCTGCACCCCCAAGTCCCTGCACCCCCAAATCCTCCAACCCCCCAAGTCCTGCACCCCCAGGTGCTGAACACCTGAACGCCTCACCCCAGACCCCTGCACCCCCAAATCCTGCCTCTAAACGCTGAACTACAAGGTTCTGTACCCCAACAGCCTGCTCACCCAGATCTGCACCCCAGAACCCTGCACCCCCATATTCTGATCCCTACAGCCTGCACCCCCAGCTCCTGCACCCCCAAAACCTGTACCCCTAAATCCTGCACCCTTCAACCCTGCAGCCCACAACGCTGCACCCCCAACCTCTGCAGCCCCAGTTCCTTAACGTGTGAAACCTGCGCCCCCAAGTCCTGCACCTCAAAACCTTTCACCCGGAATCCTGCCCCCCAAACCATGCACCCCAAAATCAAGGCCCCTCAAACTTGCACTCAAAAGTCCGCACCAAGAAACCCTCCCCCCCCAGTTCCTAAAGACAGGGAACCTGCACCCCCAAATCCCGCACCCCAAAACCCTGCAGCCCAGTACCCCAGACCACCAAATCTTGCACCTCCAAATCCTGCCCCCGTTAGCCCTGCACTTCAAACCCTGCACCCCAAATCCTGCAACCAAACCCTGTACCCCAAATCCTGCAGCCAGCCCTTGTACCCCTAAATCCTTGACCTCCACATCCCGAATCTCCAAACGCAGCAACCCCAAAACCCTACACCCCCAATCCCTGCACCCCCAAATCATTGTCCTTCAAATCCCACACACAAAGCTCGTACACCCCCAGATCTTGCACCTCCACACACTGCACCCCAAATCCTGCACCCCCAAATCCTCCAGCCCCATGTCCCAAACCCCCAAACCCTGCACCCTCAACTCTTGCACCCCAATTCTGCCTCCCCAAGACCTGCACCCCCAAACCCTGCACCACTAAACCCTGCACCCCCAAACCCTGTACCCCAAATCCTGACCCCCACAAGTTGCACCCTAAAAACCTGCACCCCGAATCCTGTCCTACCCAACCCTTCACGCCAAACCCCTTCACCCCAAGATCCTGCTGCCCTAAACCCTGCACCCCAAAATCATCCCTCCCAACCCTGCCCCCCAAACCCTGTCCCCCTAAAGCCTGACCCCGAAACCCTGCTCCCCAAAACCCTGCTACCCCCAATCTTGCACCCCCCAACTCTGCACCCCCAGATCCTGCTGCTCCAAACCCTGCACCCCAAATCCTCCAGACCCACATCCCGATCTCCCAAACCCTGCACCCCAGAACCCTGCACCCCACAACCCTGCACCCCACAACCCCTTCACCCCCAAATCCTGCACCCCCAGCCCTACCCAATAAAATTTCCACCCCCAAATCCTGCCCTACCAAGCCCTCCACCCCAAACCCTTGCACCCCAAGATCCTGCTCTCCTAAACCCTGCACCCCCATATCCTCCTTCCCCAAACCCTGCACCCCAAACCACTGCACTCCAAACCACTGCACCCCTAAACCCTGAACCCCCAAATCCTGCACCCCTGGAACCTGCAACCCCAGACTCTGTAGCCAGAAATCAGGCCCCACAAAATCCTGCTCCCCTGGCCTTGCACCCCCAAATCCTGCACCACCTAATCCTCCAACCCCCTAACACAAACACCTAACCCCTTCTTCCCAGAGTCCATTGTGACACCCTGGGGATCCCCCTTGTCCCCAGGGCCCATTGTGACACCGTGGGGGACCCCCTTCTCACTGAGGACCCATTGTGACACCATGGGGTCCTGCCCTTGTCCTCAGGGCCCATTGTGACATCCTGGGGACTCCCCTTTGTCCCCAGGGCCCATTGTGGCACCATGGGGACCCCCTTTGTTTCCAGGGCCAATTGTGACATCCCAGGACCCCCCTTTGTCCCCAGGGCCCATTGTGACAGGGTGGAGATCCCCCTTGTCCCCAGGCCTGTTGTGATGTCCCAGGACCCCCCATTGTCCCCAGGGCCCATTGTGACACCTTGGGGACCCCCCTTGTCACTGGGGACCCATTGTGACACCATGGGGACCACCCGTTGTCCTAAGGGCCCATTGTGACATCCTGGGGACCCCCTTGTCCCCAGGGCCCATAGTGAAGTCCCAGGACCCCCTTTGTCCCCAGGGCCCATTGTGACATCCTGGGGACCCCCTTGTCCCCAGGACCCATTGTGACATCTTGGGGACCCCCCTTGTCCCCAGGGCCCATAGTGAAGTCCCAGGACCCCCTTTGTCCCCAGAGCCCATTGTGACATCCTGGGGACCCCCTTTTTCCCCAGGACCCATTGTGGCACCATTGGGACCCCCTTTGTCACTGGGGCCCATTGTGACGTCCTGGGGACCCCCTTTGTCCCCAGGGCCCATTGTGACGTCCCCGGATCCCCCATTGTCCCCAGAGCCCATTGTGACATCCTGGGGACCCCCATTGTCCACAGGGCCCATTGTGACATTCAGGGGACAGCCTTTGTCCCTAGGGCCCATTGTGACACCGTCGGGACCCCCGTTGTCCCCAGGGGGCCCATTGTGACATCCCAGGACCCCGCATTGTCCCCAGGGCCCATTGTGACATACTGGGGACTCCCCTTTGTCCCCAGAGCCCATTGTGACACCGTGGGGACCCCCTTTGTCCCCAGGGCCCATTGTGGCATCTAAGGACCCCCCAATTGTGCCCAGGGTTCATTGTAACATATCAGGACGCCCCATGGTCCCCAGGGCCCATTGTGACGTCCCAGGACCCCCTTTGTCCCCAGAGCCCATTGTGACATCCTGGGGAACCCTTTATCCCCAGGGTCCATTGTGAAATCCTGGGGACCCCTCTTTGTCCCCACGGCCCACTGTGAGATCCTGGGGACCCCCTTGTCCCCGGGGCCCATTTTGAAACCGTGGGTATCCCCCTAGTCCCCAGGGCCCACTGTGACATCCTGAGGACCCCCTTTGTCCCCAGGGCCCATTGTGACAACCTGGGGACCCCCTTTGTCCCCAGGAACCATTGTGACATTCCAGGACCCCCCATTGTCCCCAGAGCCCATTGTAACATCCAGGGCACCATCCTTGATCCGCAGGGCCCATTGTGACGTCCCAGGACACCCCTTTGTCCCCAGGGCCCATTGTGACATTCAGGGGACAGCCTTTGTCCCAAGGGCCCATTGTGACACCGTCGGGACCCCTGTTGTCCCCAGAGCCCATTGTGACATCCTGGAAACCCCCTTCGTCCCCAGGGCCCATTGTGACCTCCCAGGACCCCACTTTGTCCCCAGGGCCCATTGTGACATCCTCGGGACGCCCCTGGTCCCCAGAGCGCGTTGTGACATCCTGGGGAGCCCCCTCTGTCCCCTGGGCCCATTGTGACACTGTGGGGACCCCCTTTGTCCCCAGGGCCCATTGTGACATTTAGGGACCTCCCAGTTGTGCCCAGGGCTCATTGTGACATCCCAAGACCCCCCATTGTCCCCAGGGCCCATTGTGACGTCCCAGGACCCCCCGTCATCCCCAGGGCCCATTGTGACATCCTGGGGACCCCCTTGTCCCCAGTGCCTATTGTGAAATCCTGGGGACCCCCTTTGTCCCCAGGGCCCATTGTGACATTCCAGGACCCCCCTTGTCCCCATGGCCCATTGTGAAATCCTGGGGACCTCCTTTCTCCCCAGGGCCCATTGTGACGTCCCAGGACCCCCCTTTGTCCCCAGGGTCCATTGTGACATCCTGGGGACCCTCTTTGTCCCCAGGGCCCATTGTGACAGGGTGGGGACTCCCTTTGTCCCCAGGGGCCATTGTGACGTCCCAGGATCCCCCTTTGTCCCCAGGGCCCATTGTGACATCTCAGGACACCCCAATTGTTTCCAGGGCCCATTGTGATGTCCTGGGGACCGCTCAGTTGTCCCCAGGGCCCATTGTGGCGTCCTGGGGACCCCCCTTTTTCCCCAGGGCCCATTGTGACATTCAGGGAACATTGTTTTGTCCCCAGGGCACATTGCGACATCTCAGGACCCCCCAATTGTCCCCAGGGCCCATTGTGACATCCTGGGGACGCCCTTTTTCCCCAAGACCCATTGTGGCACCATTGGGACCCCCTTTGTCACTGGGGCCCATTGTGACTTCCCAGGACCTCACTTTGTCCCCAGGTCCCATTGTGACTTCCGGGGGACCCCCTTTGTCACCAGGGCCCATTGTGACGTCCCAGGACCCCCCTTTGTCCCCAGGGCCCATTGTGACGTCCCCGGACCTCCCATTGTCCCCAGAGCCCATTGTGGCATCCTGGGGACCCCCTTTGTCCCCAGGGCCCATTGTGACATTTCAGGACCCCACTTTGTCCCCAGGGCCCATTGTGACATCCTGGAGACGCCCTTTGTCCCCAGAGCCCGTTGTGACATCTAAGGACCCCCCAATTGTGCCCAAGGCTCATTGTGACATCCCAGGACCCCCCATTGTCCCCAGGGCCAATTGTGACGTCCCAGGCCCCCCCTTTGTCCCCAGGGTCCATTGTGAGATCCTGGGGATTCCCTTGTCCCCAGGGCCCATTGTGACATCCTGGGGACCCCGTTTGTCACTAGGGTCCATTGTGGCACCATGGGGATGCCCTTTGTCCCCAGGACCCATTGTGACATCCTGGGCACCCCCTTTGTCCCCAGGGCCTATTGTGACAGGGTGGGGACTCCCTTTGTCCCTAGGGCCCATTGTGACATCCTGGGGACCTCGTTTGTCCCCAGGGTCCATTGTGGCACCATGGGGACCCTTTTTGTCCCCAGGGCCCATTGTGACATCTCAGGACCCCCCAATTGTTTCCAGGGCTTATTGTGACATCCTGGGGACCCCCCTTTGTCCCCAGGGCCCATTGTGAAATTCTGGGGACCCCTCTTTGTCCCCAGGGCCTATTGTGACATCCTGGGGACCCCCCTTTGTCCCCAAGGCCCATTGTGATAGGGTGGGGAACCGCTTTGTCTCCAGGGCCCATTGTGCCATCCTGGGGACCCCACTTTGTTCCCAGGACCCATTGTGATGTCCACAATGGCCCCGTTGTCACAAGGGGTCATTGTGACATCCTGGGGACCTCCTTTGTCCCCAGGGCCCATTGTGACGTCCCAGGACCCTCCATTTTTCCAAGAGCCCATTGTGACATCCTGGCGACCCTGCTTTTTCCTCAGGGCCCATTGTGGAACCATGGGGAGCCCCTCTGTCTCCAGGGCCCATTGTGACATTTAGGGGACTCCTCTTTGTCCCCAGGGCCCATTGTGACATCCCAGGATCCCCCAATTGTCCCCAGGGCCCATTGTGACATCCTCGGGACCCCCCTTTGTCCCCAGGGCCCATTGTGACACCGTGGGTACCCTGCTTGTCCCCAGGGCTCATTGTGACATCCTGGGGACCCCCCGTTGTCCCAGGTCCCATTGTGACATCCCAGGACCCCCCTTTGTCCCCAGGGCCCATTGTGACTTCCTGGGGACCCCCTTTGTCCCCAGGGCCCATTTTGGCACCATAGGGACGCCTTTTGTCACTGGGGCCCATTGTGACATCCCAGGACACCCCCTTGTCCCCAGGGCCCTTTGTGACATTCAGGGGACCCCTCTTTGTCCCCAGGGCCCGTTGTTGCATCCTGGGGTCCCCCCTTGTCCCCAGGGCCAATTTTGACATTCAGGAGAGCCCTCTTTGTCCCAGGGCCTGTTGTGACATCCTGGGGACCCCCTTTGTCACTGGGGCCCATTGTGACATCCCAGGACACCCCCTTGTCCCTAGGGCCCTTTGTGACATTCAGGGGACCCCTCTTTGTCCCCAGGGCCCGTTGTTGCATCCTGGGGTCTCCCCTTGTCCCCAGGGCCCATTTTGACATTCAGGAGAGCCCTCTTTGTCCCCAGGGCCTGTTGTGACATCCTGGGGACCCCCTTTGTCACTGGGGCCCATTGTGACATCCCAGGACCCCCCTTTGTCTGCAGGTCCCATTGTGACATTCAGGGGACCCCACTTTGTCCCCAGGGCCCACTGTGACGTCCTAGGACCTCCCTTTGTCCCCAGGGCCCATTGTGACACCGTGGGGACCCCCTGTTTTCCCCAGGGCCCATTGTGACATCTGGTGGACCCCCTTGTCCCCAGGGCTCATCGTGGAACCGTGGGGACCCTCCTTGTCACTAGGGCCCATTGTGACACCATGGGGACCACCCCTTTCTCCCCAGTGCCCATTGTGACATCCTGGGGACCCCACTTGTCCCCAGAGCCCATTATCACATCCTGGGGACCCCTGTGTCCCCAGGGTCCATTGTGACATCCCAGGACCCCCCATTGTCCCCAGGGTGCATTGTGACACCGTGGGGACCCCCTCTGTCCCCAGAGCCCATTGTGACATCCTGGGGAGCCCCCTTTGTCCCCAGGGCCCATTGTGACATTTCTGGACCCCCCACTGTCTCCAGGGCCCATTGTGAACATCCTGGGGACCCCTCTTTGTCCCCAGGGCCCATTGTGACATCCTGGGGAGCTCCGTATGTCACCAGGGCCCATTTTGACACCGTGGGGAACCCTGTTGTCCTCAGGGCCCATTGTGACATCCCAGGACCCCCAATTGTCCCCAGGGCCCATTGTGACACCATGGGGAACCCTCTTGTCACTGCGGACGCATTGTGATACAATGGGGACCCCACCTTTGTCTCAAGTGCCCATTGTGACATCCTGGGGACCCCCTTTATCCCCAGGACCCATTGTGACGTCCCAGGACCCCGTGTGTCCCCAGGGCCCATTGTGGCACCATGGGGACCCTCTTTGTCACTGGGGCCCATTGTGACATCCCAGGACCCCACTTTGTCTTAGAAGGTCACTGTGACAGTGACAAAGGGGGTCCCCATGGTGCCACAATGGGCCCTGGGAACAAAGAGGGGTCCCCTGAATGTCACAATGGTCCCTGGGGACAAGGGGGGTCCCACCCTGTAGTAATGGGCCCTGGGGACAAACTGGGGTCCTGGGATGTCACAATGGGCCCTGGGGACAAAGGGGGGTCCGCAGGATGTCACAGTGGGCACTGGGGACAAAGTGGGGGTCCCCATGGTGTCATAATGGGCCCAAGTGACAAGGAGGGTCCCCACGGTGCCACTATGGGTCCTGGGGACAAGGGCGTTCCCCAGATGTCACAATGGGCCCTGGGGACAATGGGGTTGCCCAGGATGTCACAATGGGCCCTGGGGACAATGGGAGTCCCCAAGGTGTCAGAACGAGCCCTGGGGACAAAGTGGAATCCCCAGGATGTCACAATGGCCCCCAGTGACAAAGGGGTTCCCCATGGTGCCACAATGGGCCCTGGGCACAAAGGGGGTCCCCAGGATTTCACAATAGCCCTGGGGACAAAGTGGGGTCCTGGGATGTCACAACGGGCCCCAGTGACAAAGGGGGTCCCTATGGTGCAACAATGGGCCCCAGTGACAAAGGGGGTCCCCTGAATGTCACAATTTGTCCTGAGGACAATGGGGGGTCCTGGGACGTCACAATGGGCCCTGGGGACAAGGGGGGGTGCCCAGGATGTCACAATGGGCCCTGGGGACAAGGGGGGGTGCCCAGGACGTCACAATGGGCCCTGGGGCGAAGCAGGGATCCCCAGGATGTCACAATGGGCCCTGGGGACCAGGGGGGTCCTGCGATGTCACAATGGGCCCTGGGGACAAAGGGGGTCCCCAGGATGTCACAATGGGCCCTGGGGACAAGGGGGTGCCCTGAATGTCACAATGGGCCCTGGGGACAATGGGGGGTCCTGGGACGTCACAATGGGCCCTGCGGACAAAGAGGGGTCCCCTGAATGTCACAATGGGCCCTGGGGAGAAGGGGGTGCAGTGGATGTCACAATGGGCCCTGGGGAGAATGGGGGGTCCTGGAATGTCACAATGGGCCCTGGGGACAATGGGGGGTCCTGGGATGTCACAATGGGCCCCAGTGACAAAGGGGGTCCCCATGGTGCCACAATGGGCCCTGGGAACAAAGATGGGTCCCCTGAATGTCACAATGGGTCCTGGGGACAAGGGGGGTCCCACCCTGTAGTAATGGGCCCTGGGGACAAACTGGGGTCCTGGGATGTCACAATGGGCCCTGGGGACAAACGGGGTGCCCAGGATGTCATAATGGGCCCAGGGGACAAAGAGGAGTCCCCAGGATGTCACATTAGGCCCTGGGGGAAAGAGGGGTCCCCAGGATGTCACAATGGCCTCTGGGGACTATGAGGGGTCCTGGGACGTCACAATGGGTCCTGGGGATAAAGGAGGTCCCCAGGATGTCACAATAGACCCTGGGGACAAGCGGGGTCTCCAGGATGTCACAATGGGCACCTGAGACAAAGGGGGGGTCCCCATTGTGTCACAATGCATCCCCAGTGACAAGGGGGTTCCCCATGGTGTCACAATGGCCCTTGGGGACAATTGGGGGTCCTGGGATGTCACTATGGGCCCTGGGGACAAAGGGAGGTTGCCAGGATGTCACAATGGGCCCTGGGGACAATGAGGGGTTCTGGGACGGCACAATGGGCCCTGGGCACAACTGGGGGGTCCTTAGATGGGGGGTCCTTATGTGGGGGGTGATGGTTAAAGTGTAAGTATGGAGAAGCTTGGCAGATTGATTATATTACACTTCCACAAACACGCCAAGGTAAGCGTTATGTACTTACAATGGTGGAAGCAACCACTGGATGGTTGGAAACATCTGCCGTACCTCATGCTACAGCCCGAAATACCATCTTGGGCCTTGAGAAGCAAGTCCTTTGGCGGCCGGGTACGCCAGAAAGAATTGAATCAGACAATGGTACTCATTTCAAAACCAGTATTATAGACAATTGGGCCAAAGAACATGGTATTGAGTGGGTGTATCATATTCCATATCATGCACCAGCCTCTGGGAAAACTGAAAGGTGCAATGGTTTGTTAAAAACTACACTAAAGGCACTGGGTGGCGGAACCTTTAAAAACTGGGATTCACATTTAGCAAAAGCCGCTTGGTTGGTCAACACCAGGGGATCAACCAATGGAGCCGGGCCTGCCCAATCAGAAATTCTATGGACTGTAGAAGGAGATAAAGTCCCTGTAGTACACATGGAAAATATGTTAGGAAAGGCAGTCTGGCTTCCTCCTGCATCGGGCACAGGCAAAGCCCATTCGTGGGATTGTTTTTGCCCAGGGACCTGGCAGCACCTGGTGGGTGATGCTTAAGGATGGAGAAGTTCGGTGTGCACCTCAAGGGGATTTGATTTTAGGTGAAAATATGCAATGCTGAACTGTACGATGTGAATTGCCGCACTAACAATGTTTAATAAGTGTCTTTCAGATCAAGACAATGGTGATGAAACCAGCGCTGGCTTCTTCGAGTGGCGCCCGACACCTTCTTGGAAGTTGGTGTCCTTAACCCACCAACAGGGGTCATGAGATGCACTTGGATCATTTTCCCTGCCCTGGGAGACTGTGGTGACAAAATGAACTTAATGAACTTTTCAAAGGATGGTCCACTGATTAATTACTCCTGTGTATATATGTACATATGTGTATATATATATATATATATAGTAGTAGTGATTAATTAGATTGTATTGATAGATTGTATTGATAAGGTTTAAGTATTCAGTGAATGTCATATTATAAGGGGTGGAATGTCCTGGTTTTGTTAAAAACAAGTTTCTCTTTTAGTGAATTTGCCTGTCAGCTCAAGCTTCATATCAGCTGCATTTTCCTGGAGAACCCAACACATGTTTTGGTTAAACCCAGCAATGGAATGCAAACTTATTGATAAGCACGGATGGACATCTCGCGAGAGGGGCAACGAGAAACTGGTGATCGAGAGACTGACCAACGGTGAATAACATTCCATTCACGTGAATACTTCATATAAAAGTGGGAGATCACGAGGATCTCGTCCCTTTGCCCTTTTTCCCTTTTTCCTCATGGCCGACATCAGGAGAGAACCTTGCTGGTCGTCCCTGCGAACGGAGGCCAGTGAGAGACTGAATCCAGCTCCGGTTGGCTGCAGAGTCCAATCCAGGACTCTGGGTGCCTGCCCTGCAGTTGCTGAGACTTACAAGATTGGTTTTGTATATTTTGTATTATTTTCTCTGTTCTTATCAGCAGCATCAGTAAAACATCTTTAACTTTTCCAACTCTCTCCCCTCTGTGCTTCTTCCCCTCCCGATAGCCTGTGCTGAGTGGGAAGGGGGGAGAGGGAGGGGCAAAAGAGGGAAGTGGGGGGCAGAGGAGGTTGACAACACATCTGCCAGGGTTTGATTGTCACCCCGCAATCTTAACCCTCGACAGGGACAAAGGGGGTCCTGGGATGCCACAATGGGCCCTGGGGACAAAGAGTGTCCCCAGGATATCAGAATGGGCCCTGGGGACAAGTTGGGGTCCCCAGGATGTCACAATGGGTCCTGGGGACAATGGGGGGTCCTGGGACGTCACAATGGGCCCTGGGGACAAGGGGGGGTCCCCAGGATGTCACAATGGGCCCTGGGGACAAAGAGGGGTCCCCTGAATGTCACAATGGGCCCTGGGGACAAGGGGGTGCAGTGGATGTCACAATGGGCCCTGGGGACAATGGGGGGTCCTGGGACATCACAATGGGCCCTGGGGATAAGGGGGGGTCCCCAGGATGTCACAATGGGTCCTGGGGACAAAGAGGGGTCCCCTGAATGTCACAATGGGCCCTGGGGACAAGGGGGTGCAGAGGATGTCACAATGGGCCCTGGGGACAATGGGGGGTCCTGGGACATCACAATGGGCCCTGGGGACAAGGGGGTGCCGAGGATGTCACAATGGGCCCTGGGGACAATGGGGGGTCCTGGGATGTCACAATGGGCCCTGGGGACAAGGGGGGGTCTCCAGGATGTCACAATGGGCCTTGGGAACAAGGGGGTCCCCCAGATATCACAATGGGCCCTGGGGACAATGTAAGGTCCTGGGCTGTCACAATGGACCCTGAGGACAAGGGGGGTCCCCAGGATGTTACAATGAAGTCTTGGGACAAAGGGGGTCCCCAGGATGTCACAATGGGCCCTGGGGACCAGGGGGGGTCCTGGGATGTCACAATAGGCCCCAGTGACAAAGGGGGTCCCTATGGTGCAACAATGGGCCCCAGTGACAAAGGGGGTCCCCTGGATGTCACAATGGGCTCTGGGGACAAGGAGGGTCCCCAGGATGTCACAATGGGCCCTGGGGACAAAGGGGGATCCCCTGAATCTCACAATGGGCCCTGGGGACAATGGGGGGTCCTGGGACGTCACAATGGGCCCTGGGGAAAAGGGGGGGTCCCCAGGATGTCACAATGGGCCCTGGGGACAAAGAGGGGTCCCCTGAATGTCACAATGGGCCCTGGGGACAAGGGGGTGCAGTGGATGTCACAATGGGCCCTGGGGACAATGGGGGGTGTCCAGGATGTGAGAATGAGTCCTGAGGACAAGGAGGGGTCCCCATGGTGTCACAATAGGCCCTGGGGACAAAGTGGGGTCCAAGAATGTCACAATGGGCCCTGGGGACAAAAGGGGTTGCCATGGTGTCACAATGGGCCCTGGGGACAAAGGGGGGTCCTGGGATGTCACAATGAGCCCTGGGGACAAAGGGGGTGTCCCCATGGTGCCACAATGGGCCCTGGGAGCAAGGGGTGGCCAGGATGTCACAATGGGTCCTGGGGTAAATGGGGGGTGCCCAGGATGTCACAATGGACCCTGAGGACAAGGGGGGGTCTCCATGGTGTCACAATGGCCCCCAGTGACAAAGGGGGTCCCCTGAATGTCACAATGGGTCCTGGGGACAATGGGGGGTCCTGGGACGTCACAATGGGCCCTGGGGACAAGGAGGGATCCCCAGGATGTCACAATGGGCCCTGGGGACAATGGGGGGTCCTGGGACGTCACAATGGGCCCTGGGGACAATGGGGGGTCCCCAGGATGTCACAATGGGCCCTGGGGACAATGGGGGGTCCTGGGCTGTCACAATGGGCCCTGAGGACAAGGGGGGTCCCCAGGATGTCACAATGAAGTCTTGCGACAAAGGGGGTCCCCAGGATGTCACAATGGGCCCTGGGGACCAGGGGGGCTCCTGGGATGTCACAATGGGCCCCAGTGACAAAGGGGGTCCCTATGGTGCCACAATGGGCCCTGGGGACAAAGGGGGTCCCGTGGATGTCACAATGGGCTCTGGGGATAAGGAGGGTCCCCAGCATGTCACAATGGGCCCTGGGGACAAAGTGGGGTCCCCACGGTATCAGAATGGGCCCTGGGGACAAGGGGGGTCCCCTGAATGTCACAATGGGCCCTGGGGACAATGGGGGGTCCTGGGATGTCACAATGAGCCCTGCAGACAAGGGTGGTACCCACAGTGTCACAATGGGCCCTGGGCACAAGGGGGTGCCGAGGATGTCACAATGGGCCCTGGGGACAATGGGGGGTCATGGGACGTCACAATGGGCCCTGAGGACAATTGTGGTTCCCCTGAATGTCACAATGGGCACTGGGGACAAAGGGGGGTCCGCAGGATGTCACAGTGGGCACTGGGGACAAAGTGGGGGTCCCCATGGTGTCATAATGGGCCCAAGTGACAAGGAGGGTCCCCACGGTGCCACTATGGGTCCTGGGGACAAGGGCGTTCCCCAGATGTCACAATGGGCCCTGGGGACAATGGGAGTCCCCAAGGTGTCAGAACGAGCCCTGGGGACAAAGTGGAATCCTGGAATGTCACAATGGCCCCCAGTGACAAAGGGGTTCACCATGGTGCCACAATGGGCCCTGGGCACAAAGGGGGTCCCCAGGATTTCACAATAGCACTGGGGACAAAGGGGGGTCATGGGATGTCACAATGGGCCCTGGGGACAAGTGGGGTCCTGGGATGTCACAACGGGCCCCAGTGACAAAGGGGGTCTCTATGGTGCAACAATGGGCCCCAGTGACAAAGGGGGTCCCCTGAATGTCACAATTTGTCCTGAGGACAATGGGGGGTCCTGGGACGTCACAATGGGCCCTGGGGACAAGGGGGGGTGCCCAGGATGTCACAATGGGCCCTGGGGACAAGGGGGGGTGCCCAGGACGTCACAATGGGCCCTGGGGCGAAGCAGGGATCCCCAGGATGTCACAATGGGCCCTGGGGACCAGGGGGGTCCTGCGATGTCACAATGGGCCCTGGGGACAAGGGGGTGCCCTGAATGTCACAATGGGCCCTGGGGACAATGGGGGGTCCTGAGACGTCACAATGGGCCCTGCGGACAAAGAGGGGTCCCCTGAATGTCACAATGGGCCCTGGGGACAAGGGGGTGCAGTGGATGTCACAATGGGCCCTGGGGAGAATGGGGGGTCCTGGAATGTCACAATGGGCCCTGGGGACAATGGGGGGTCCTGGGATGTCACAATGGGCCCCAGTGACAAAGGGGGTCCCCATGGTGCCACAATGGGCCCTGGGAACAAAGAGGGGTCCCCTGAATGTCACAATGGGTCCTGGGGACAAGGGGGGTCCCACCCTGTAGTAATGGGCCCTGGGGACAAACTGGGGTCCTGGGATGTCACAATGGGCCCTGGGGACAAACGGGGTGCCCAGGATGTCATAATGGGCCCAGGGGACAAAGAGGAGTCCCCAGGATGTCACATTAGGCCCTGGGGGAAAGAGGGGTCCCCAGGATGTCACAATGGCCTCTGGGGACTATGAGGGGTCCTGGGACGTCACAATGGGTCCTGGGGATAAAGGAGGTCCCCAGGATGTCACAATAGACCCTGGGGACAAGCGGGGTCTCCAGGATGTCACAATGGGCACCTGAGACAAAGGGGGGGTCCCCATTGTGTCACAATGCATCCCCAGTGACAAGGGGGTTCCCCATGGTGTCACAATGGCCCTTGGGGACAATTGGGGGTCCTGGGATGTCACTATGGGCCCTGGGGACAAAGCGAGGTTGCCAGGATGTCACAATGGGCCCTGGGGACAATGAGGGGTTCTGGGACGGCACAATGGGCCCTGGGCACAACTGGGGGGTCCTTAGATGGGGGGTCCTTATGTGGGGGGTGATGGTTAAAGTGTAAGTATGGAGAAGCTTGGCAGATTGATTATATTACACTTCCACAAACACGCCAAGGTAAGCGTTATGTACTTACAATGGTGGAAGCAACCACTGGATGGTTGGAAACATCTGCCGTACCTCATGCTACAGCCCGAAATACCATCTTGGGCCTTGAGAAGCAAGTCCTTTGGCGGCCGGGTACGCCAGAAAGAATTGAATCAGACAATGGTACTCATTTCAAAACCAGTATTATAGACAATTGGGCCAAAGAACATGGTATTGAGTGGGTATATCATATTCCATATCATGCACCAGCCTCTGGGAAAACTGAAAGGTGCAATGGTTTGTTAAAAACTACACTAAAGGCACTGGGTGGCGGAACCTTTAAAAACTGGGATTCACATTTAGCAAAAGCCGCTTGGTTGGTCAACACCAGGGGATCAACCAATGGAGCCGGGCCTGCCCAATCAGAAATTCTATGGACTGTAGAAGGAGATAAAGTCCCTGTAGTACACATGGAAAATATGTTAGGAAAGGCAGTCTAGGTTCCTCCTGCATCGGGCACAGGCAAAGCCCATTCGTGGGATTGTTTTTGCCCAGGGACCTGGCAGCACCTGGTGGGTGATGCTCAAGGATGGAGAAGTTCGGTGTGCACCTCAAGGGGATTTGATTTTAGGTGAAAATACTCAATGCTGAACTGTACGATGTGAATTGCCGCACTAACAATGTTTAATAAGTGTCTTTCAGATCAAGACAATGGTGATGAAACCAGCGCTGGCTTCTTCGAGTGGCGCCCGACACCTTCTTGGAAGTTGGTGTCCTTAACCCACCAACAGGGGTCATGAGATGCACTTGGACCATTTTCCCTGCCCTGGGAGACTGTGGTGACAAAATGAACTTAATGAACTTTTCAAAGGATGGTCCACTGATTAATTACTCCTGTGTATATATGTACATATGTATACATATATATATATATATAGTAGTAGTGATTAATTAGATTGTATTGATAGATTGTATTGATAAGGTTTAAGTATTCAGTGAATGTCATATTATAAGAGGTGGAATGTCCTGGTTTTGTTAAAAACAAGTTTCTCTTTTAGTGAATTTGCCTGTCAGCTCAAGCTTCATATCAGCTGCATTTTCCTGGAGAACCCAACACATGTTTTGGCAAACCCAGCAATGGAATGCAAACTTATTGATAAGCACGGATGGACATCTCGCGAGAGGGGCAACGAGAAACTGGTGATCGAGAGACTGACCAATGGTGAATAACATTCCATTCACGTGAATACTTCATATAAAAGTGGGAGATCACGAGGATCTCGTCCCTTTGCCCTTTTTCCCTTTTTCCTCATGGCCGACATCAGGAGAGGACCTTGCTGGTCGTCCCTGCGAATGGAGGCCAGTGAGAGACTGAATCCAGCTCCGGTTGGCTGCAGAGTCCAATCCAGGACTCTGGGTGCCTGCCCTGCAGTTGCTGAGACTTACAAGATTGGTTTTGTATATTTTGTATTATTTTCTCTGTTCTTATCAGCAGCATCAGTAAAACATCTTTAACTTTTCCAACTCTCTCCCCTCTGTGCTTCTTCCCCTCCCGATCGCCTGTGCTGAGTGGGAAGGGGGGAGAGGGAGGGGCAAAAGGGGGAAGTGGGGGGCAGAGGAGGTTGACAACACATCTGCCAGGGTTTGATTGTCACCCCGCAATCTTAACCCTCAACAGGGACAAAGGGGGTCCTGGGATGTCACAATGGGCCCTGGGGACAAAGAGTGTCCCCAGGATATCAGAATGGGCCCTGGGGACAAGTTGGGGTCCCCTGAATTTCACAATGGGTCCTGGGGACAATGGGGGGTCCTGGGACGTCACAATGGGCCCTGGGGACAAGGCGGGGTCCCTAGGATGTCACAATGGGCCCTGGGGACAAAGAGGGGTCCCCTGAATGTCACAATGGGCCCTGGAGACAAGGGGGTGCAGTGGATGTCACAATGGGCCCTGGGGACAATGGGGGGTCCTGGGACATCACAATGGGCCCTGGGGACAAGGGGGGGTGCCCAGGATGTCACAATGGGTCCTGGGGACAAAGAGGGGTCCCCTGAATGTCACAATGGGCCCTGGGGACAAGGGGGTGCAGAGGATGTCACAATGGGCCCTGGGGACAATGGGGGGTCCTGGGACATCACAATGGGCGCTGGGGACAAGGGGGGGTCCCAATAGTGTCACAATGGGCCCTGGGGACAATGGGGGGTCCTGGGATGTCACAATGGGCCCTGGGGACAAGGGGGGGTCTCCAGGATGTCACAATGGGCCTTGGGAACAAGGGGGTCCCCCAGATATCACAATGGGCCCTGGGGACAATGTAAGGTCCTGGGCTGTCACAATGGACCCTGAGGACAAGGGGGGTCCCCAGGATGTTAAAATGAAGTCTTGGGACAAAGGGGGTCCCCAGGATGTCACAATGGGCCCTGGGGACCAGGGAGGGTCCTGGGATGTCACAATGGGCCCCAGTGACAAAGGGGGTCCCTATGGTGCAACAATGGGCCCCAGTGACAAAGGGGGTCCCCTGGATGTCACAATGGGCTCTGGGGACAAGGAGGGTCCCCAGGATGTCACAATGGGCCCTGGGGACAAAGGGGGATCCCCTGAATCTCACAATGGGCCCTGGGGACAATGGGGGGTCCTGGGACGTCACAATGGGCCCTGGGGACAAGGGGGGGTCCCCAGGATGTCACAATGGGCCCTGGGGACAAAGAGGGGTCCCCTGAATGTCACAATGGGCCCTGGGGACAAGGGGGTGCAGTGGATGTCACAATGGGCCCTGGGGACAATGGGGGGTGTCCAGGATGTGAGAATGAGTCCTGAGGACAAGGAGGGGTCCCCATGGTGTCACAATAGGCCCTGGGGACAAAGTGGGGTCCAAGAATGTCACAATGGGCCCTGGGGACAAAAGGGGTTGCCATGGTGTCACAATGGGCCCTGGGGACAAAGGGGGGTCCTGGGATGTCACAATGAGCCCTGGGGACAAAGGGGGTGTCCCCATGGTGCCACAACGGGCCCTGGGAGCAAGGGGGTGGCCAGGATGTCACAATGGGTCCTGGGGTAAATGGGGGGTGCCCAGGATGTCACAATGGACCCTGAGGACAAGGGGGGGTCTGCATGGTGTCACAATGGGCCCCAGTGACAAAGGGAGTCCCCTGAATGTCACAATGGGTCCTGGGGACAATGGGGGGTCCTGGGACGTCACAATGGGCCCTGGGGAGAAGGAGGGATCCCCAGGATGTCACAATGGGCCCTGGGGACAATGGGGGGTCCTGGGACGTCACAATGGGCCCTGGGGACAATGGGGGGTCCCCAGGATGTCACAATGGGCCCTGGGGACAATGGGGGGTCCTGGGCTGTCACAATGGGCCCTGAGGACAAGGGGGGTCCCCAGGATGTCACAATGAAGTCTTGGGACAAAGGGGGTCCCCAGGATGTCACAATGGGCCCTGGGGACCAGGGGGGGTCCTAGGATGTCACAATGGGCCCCAGTGACAAAGGGGGTCCCTATGGTGCCACAATGGGCCCTGGGGACAAAGGGGGTCCCGTGGATGTCACAATGGGCTCTGGGGACAAGGAGGGTCCCCAGCATGTCACAATGGGCCCTGGGGACAAAGTGGGGTCTCCACGGTATCAGAATGGGCCCTGGGGACAAGGGGGGTCCCCTGAATGTCACAATGGGCCCTGGGGACAATGGGGGGTCCTGGGATGTCACAATGAGCCCTGCAGACAAGGGTGATACCCACAGTGTCACAATGGGCCCTGGGCACAAGGGGTGCCGAGGATGTCACAATGGGCCCTGGGGACAATGGGGGGTCCTGGGAGGTCACAATGGGCCCTGAGGACAATTGTGGTTCCCCTGAATGTCACAATGGGCCCTGGGGACAATGGGGGGTCCGCAGGATGTCACAGTGGGCACTGGGGACAAAGTGGGGGTCCCCATGGTGTCATAATGGGCCCAAGTGACAAGGAGGGTCCCCACGGTGCCACTATGGGTCCTGGGGACAAGGGCGTCCCCCAGATGTCACAATGGGCCCTTGGGACAATGGGGTTGCCCAGGATGTCACAATAGGCCCTGGGGACAATGGGAGTCCCCAAGGTGTCAGAACGAGCCCTGGGGACAAAGTGGAATCCTGGAATGTCACAATGGGCCCCAGTGACAAAGGGGGTCCCCATGGTGCCACAATGGGCCCTGGGGACAAAGGGGGTCTTCTGGATGTCACAATGGGCCCTGGGGACAAAGGGGGGTGTCGATGGTGTCAAAATGGGCCCTGGGGACAAAGGGCGTCCCCAGGATGTCACAATGGGCCTTGGGGACAAAGGGGGTCCCCTGAATGTCACAATGGGCCCTGGGGACAATGAGGGGTCCTGGGACGTCACAATGGGCCCTGGGGACAAGGAGGGATCCCCAGGATGTCACAATGGGCCCTGGGGACAATGGGGGGTCCTGGGACGTCACAATGGGCCCTGGGGACAAGAGGGGGTCCCCATGATGTCACAATGGGCCCTGGGGACAAAGAGGGGTCCCCTGAATGTCACAATGGGCCCTGGGGACAATGGGGGGTCCTGGGACATCACAATGGGCCCTGGGGACAAGGGGGGGTCCCCAGGATATCACAATGGGTCCTGGGGACAATGTGGGGTCCTGGGATGTCACAATGGGCCCCAGTGACAAAGGGGGTCCCCTGAATGTCACAATGGGTCCTTAGGACAATGGGGGGTCCTGGGACGTCACAATGGGCCCTGGGGAGAAGGAGGGATACCCAGGATGTCACAATGGGCCCTGGGGACAAGGGGGGGTCCCCAGGATGTCACAATGTGCCCTGGGTACAAAGAGGCATCCCCTGAATGTCACAATGGTCCCTGGGGACCAGGGGGGTCCTGCGATGTCACAATGGGCCCTGGGGACAAAGGCGGTCCCCTGGATGGCACAATGGGCTCTGGGGACAAAGGGGATCCCCACGGTATCAGAATGGGCCCTGGGGACAAAGGTGGGTCCTGGGATGTCACAATGAACCCTGCGGACAAGGGTGGTACTCACGGTGTCACAATGGGCCCTGGGGACAAGGGGAGATCCCCAGGATGTCACAATGGGCCCTGGGGACAAAGAGGGGTCCCCTGAATGTCACAATGGGCCCTGGAGACGAGGGGGGGTCCTGGGACGTCACAATGGGCCCTGGGGACAAGGGGGGGTCCCCAGGATGTCACAATGGGCCCTGGGGACAAGGGGGTGCCGAGGATGTCACAATGGGCCCTGGGGACAATGGGGGGTCCTGGAATGTCACAATGGGCCCTGGGGACAAAGGGCGGTCCCCAGGATGTCACAATGGGCCCTGGAGATAATGGGGGGTGCCCAGGATGTGAGAATGAGTCCTGAGGACAAGGTGGGGTCCCCATGGTGTCACAATGGGTCTCCAGTGACAAGGAGGGGTCCCCATGGTGTCACAATAGGCCCTGGGGACAAAGTGGGGTCCTAGAATGTCACAATGGGCCCTGGGGACAATGGGGGGTCCTAGAATGTCACAATGAGCCCTGCAGACAAGGGTGGTACCCACAGTGTCACAGTGGGCTCTGAGCACAAGGCGGGGTCCCCATAGTATCACAATGGGTCCTGGGGACAAGTGGGGTCCCCAGGATGTCACAATGGGCCCTGGGGACAATGTGGGGTCCTGGAATTTCACTATGGGCCCCAGTGACAAAGGGGGTCCCCTGAATGTCACCATGGGTCCTGGAGACAATGGGGGGTCCTGGGACGTCACAATGGGCCCTGGGGACAAAGGGGGGATCCCCAGGATGTCACAATGGGTACTGGGGACAAAGGGGGTTCCCCTTGGTGTCACAATGGGCCCAAGTGACAAGGAGGGTCCCCACGGTGCCATGATGGGTAATGGGGACAAGGGCATCCCCCAGATGTCACAATGGGCCCTGGGGACAATGGGGTTGCCCAGGATGTCACAATGGGTCCTGGGGACAATGGGAGTCCCCAAGGTGTCAGAACGAGCCCTGGGGACAAAGTGGAATCCTGGAATGTCACAATGGCCCCCAGTGACAAAGGGGTTCCCCATGGTGCCACAATGGGCCCTGGGGACAAAAGGGGTCCCCAGGATTTCACAATAGCACTGGGGATAAAGGGGGGTCATGGGATGTCACAATGGGCCCCAGTGACAAAGGGGGTCCCCATGGTGCCACAATGGGCCCTGGGGACAAAGGGGGTCTTCTGGATGTCACAATGGGCTCTGGGGACAAAGAGGGGTGTCGATGGTGTCAAAATGGGCCCTGGGGACAAAGGGCGTCCCCAGGATGTCACAATGGGCCCTGGGGAGAAAGGGGGTCCCCACCATACCAGAATGGGCCCTGGGGACAAAGGGGGGTCCCGTGAATGTCACAATGGGCCCTAGGGACAAGGGGGTGTTGAGGAGGTCACAATGGGCCCTGGGGACAATGGGGGGTCCTGGGACGTCACAATGGGCCCTGGGGACAATGGGGGGTCCTGGGACGTCACAATGGGCCCTGGGGACAAGAGGGGATGCCTAGGATGTCACAATGGGCCCTGGGGACTAATGAGGTCCCCACGGTGTCACAATATGTCCTGGAGACAAAGGGGGGTCCTGGGATGTCACAATGAGCCCTGGGGACAAAGGGGGTGTCCCCATGGTGCCACAACGGGCCCTGGGAGCAAGGGGGTGGTCAGGATGTCACAATGGGTCCTGGGGTAAATGGGGGGTGCCCAGGATGTCACAATGGACCCTGAGGACAAGGGGGGGTCTCCATGGTGTCACAATGGGCCCCAGTGACAAAGCGGGTCCCCTGAATGTCACAATGGGTCCTGGGGACAATGGGGGGTCCTGGGACGTCACAATGGGCCCTGGGGACAAGGAGGGATCCCCAGGATGTCACAATGGGCCCTGGGGACAATGGGGGGTCCTGGGACGTCACAATGGGCCCTGGGGACAATGGGGGGTCCCCAGGATGTCACAATGAGCCCTGCGGACAAGGGTGGTACTCACGGTGTCACAATGGGCCCTGGGGACAAGGGGGGGTCCCCAGGATGTCACAATGGGCCCTGGGGACAAGGGGGTGCCGAGGATGTCACAATGGGCCCTGGGGACAATGGGGGGTCCTGGAATGTCACAATGGGCCCTGGGGACAAAGAGCGGTCCCCAGGATGTCACAATGGGCCCTGGAGATAATGGGGGGTGCCCAGGATGTGAGAATGAGTCCTGAGGACAAGGTGGGGTCCCCATGGTGTCCCAATGGGTCCCCAGTGACAAGGAGGGGTCCCCATGGTGTCACAATAGGCCCTGGGGACAAAGTGGGGTCCTAGAATGTCACAATGGGCCCTGGGGACAATGGGGGGTCCTAGAATGTCACAATGAGCCCTGCAGACAAGGGTGGTACCTACAGTGTCACAGTGGGCTCTGGGCACAAGGCAGGGTCCCCATAGTATCACAATGGGTCCTGGGGACAAGTGGGGTCCCCAGGATGTCACAATGGGTCCTGGGGACAATGCGGGGTCCTGGGACGTCACAATGGGCCCTGGGGACAAGGAGGGATCCCCAGGATGTCACAATGGGTACTGGGGACAAAGGGGGGGTCCCCATGGTGTCACAATGGGCCCAAGTGACAAGGAGGGTCCCCACGGTGCCACGATGGGTCCTGGGGACAAGGGCATCCCCCAGATGTCACAATGGGCCCTGGGGACAATGGGGTTGCCCAGGATGTCACAATGGGTCCTGGGGACAATGGGAGTCCCCAAGGTGTCAGAACGAGCCCTGCTGACAAAGTGGAATCCTGGAATGTCACAATGGCCCCCAGTGACAAAGGGGTTCCCCATGGTGCCACAATGGGCCCTGGGGACAAAAGGGGTCCCCAGGATTTCACAATAGCACTGGGGATAAAGGGGGGTCATGGGATGTCACAATGGGCCCCAGTGACAAAGGGGGTCCCCATGGTGCCACAATGGGCCCTGGGGACAAAGGGGGTCTTCTGGATGTCACAATGGGCTCTGGGGACAAGGAGGGTCCCCAGGATGTCACAATGGGCCCTGGGGACAAAGGGGGGTGTCGATGGTGTCAAAATGGGCCCTGGGGACAAAGGGCGTCCCCAGGATGTCACAATGGGCCCTGGGGACAAAGGGGGTCCCCACCATACCAGAATGGGCCCTGGGGACAAAGGGGGGTCCCGTGAATGTCACAATGGGTCCTAGGGACAAGGGGGTGTTGAGGAGGTCACAATGGGCCCTGGGGACAATGGGGGGTCCTGGGATGTCACAATGGGCCCTGGGGACAATGGGGGGTCCTGGGACGTCACAATGGGCCCTGGGGACAAGAGGGGATCCCTAGGATGTCACAATGGGCCCTGGGGACTAATGAGGTCCCCACGGTGTCACAATATGTCCTGGAGACAAAGGGGGGTCCCCAGGATGTCACAATGGGCCCTTGGGACAATGGGGTTCCTGGGATGTCACAATGGGTCCCCAGTGACAAAGGGGGTCCCCAGTATGTCCCAATGGGCCCTGAGGACAACGGGAGGTCCCCATGGTGTCACAATGGGTCCCCAGTGACAAGGGAGGTCTCCACGGTGCCAGGATGGGTCCTGGGGACAAGGAGGTCCCCAGGAGGTCACAATGGGCCCTGGGGACAAAGAGGCTCCCCAGGATGTCACAATGGGACCTGGGGACAAGGGGGTCTCCAGGAACTCACAATGGGCTCTGGGGACAATGGAGGTTCCCCAGGATGTTCACAATAGGCCCTGAGGACAAGGGGTGGTCCCCATGCTGTCACAATGGGTCTCCAGTGACAAGGGGGTCCCCAAGGTGTCACAATGGGCCCTGGGGACAATGGGGGGTCCTGGGACGTGACAATAGGCCCTGGGGACAAGGGGGTTCCCCACAGTGTCACAATGGGCACTGAAGACAAGGGGGGGTCCCCATGGTGTCACAATGGGTCTCCAGTGACAAGGAGGGGTCCCCATGGTGTCACAATAGGCCCTGGGGACAAAGTGGGGTCCTAGAATGTCACAATGGGCCCTGGGGACAATGGGGGGTCCTAGAATGTCACAATGAGCCCTGCAGACAAGGGTGGTACCCACAGTGTCACAGTGGGCTCTGAGCACAAGGCGGGGTCCCCATAGTATCACAATGGGTCCTGGGGACAAGTGGGGTCCCCAGGATGTCACAATGGGCCCTGGGGACAATGTGGGGTCCTGGAATTTCACTATGGGCCCCAGTGACAAAGGGGGTCCCCTGAATGTCACCATGGGTCCTGGAGACAATGGGGGGTCCTGGGACGTCACAATGGGCCCTGGGGACAAAGGGGGGATCCCCAGGATGTCACAATGGGTACTGGGGACAAAGGGGGTTCCCCTTGGTGTCACAATGGGCCCAAGTGACAAGGAGGGTCCCCACGGTGCCATGATGGGTAATGGGGACAAGGGCATCCCCCAGATGTCACAATGGGCCCTGGGGACAATGGGGTTGCCCAGGATGTCACAATGGGTCCTGGGGACAATGGGAGTCCCCAAGGTGTCAGAACGAGCCCTGGGGACAAAGTGGAATCCTGGAATGTCACAATGGCCCCCAGTGACAAAGGGGTTCCCCATGGTGCCACAATGGGCCCTGGGGACAAAAGGGGTCCCCAGGATTTCACAATAGCACTGGGGATAAAGGGGGGTCATGGGATGTCACAATGGGCCCCAGTGACAAAGGGGGTCCCCATGGTGCCACAATGGGCCCTGGGGACAAAGGGGGTCTTCTGGATGTCACAATGGGCTCTGGGGACAAGGAGGGTCCCCAGGATGTCACAATGGGCCCTGGGGACAAAGGGGGGTGTCGATGGTGTCAAAATGGGCCCTGGGGACAAAGGGCGTCCCCAGGATGTCACAATGGGCCCTGGGGACAAAGGGGGTCCCCACCATACCAGAATGGGCCCTGGGGACAAAGGGGGGTCCCGTGAATGTCACAATGGGCCCTAGGGACAAGGGGGTGTTGAGGAGGTCACAATGGGCCCTGGGGACAATGGGGGGTCCTGGGACGTCACAATGGGCCCTGGGGACAATGGGGGGTCCTGGGACGTCACAATGGGCCCTGGGGACAAGAGGGGATGCCTAGGATGTCACAATGGGCCCTGGGGACTAATGAGGTCCCCACGGTGTCACAATATGTCCTGGAGACAAAGGGGGGTCCTGGGATGTCACAATGAGCCCTGGGGACAAAGGGGGTGTCCCCATGGTGCCACAACGGGCCCTGGGAGCAAGGGGGTGGTCAGGATGTCACAATGGGTCCTGGGGTAAATGGGGGGTGCCCAGGATGTCACAATGGACCCTGAGGACAAGGGGGGGTCTCCATGGTGTCACAATGGGCCCCAGTGACAAAGCGGGTCCCCTGAATGTCACAATGGGTCCTGGGGACAATGGGGGGTCCTGGGACGTCACAATGGGCCCTGGGGACAAGGAGGGATCCCCAGGATGTCACAATGGGCCCTGGGGACAATGGGGGGTCCTGGGACGTCACAATGGGCCCTGGGGACAATGGGGGGTCCCCAGGATGTCACAATGAGCCCTGCGGACAAGGGTGGTACTCACGGTGTCACAATGGGCCCTGGGGACAAGGGGGGGTCCCCAGGATGTCACAATGGGCCCTGGGGACAAGGGGGTGCCGAGGATGTCACAATGGGCCCTGGGGACAATGGGGGGTCCTGGAATGTCACAATGGGCCCTGGGGACAAAGAGCGGTCCCCAGGATGTCACAATGGGCCCTGGAGATAATGGGGGGTGCCCAGGATGTGAGAATGAGTCCTGAGGACAAGGTGGGGTCCCCATGGTGTCCCAATGGGTCCCCAGTGACAAGGAGGGGTCCCCATGGTGTCACAATAGGCCCTGGGGACAAAGTGGGGTCCTAGAATGTCACAATGGGCCCTGGGGACAATGGGGGGTCCTAGAATGTCACAATGAGCCCTGCAGACAAGGGTGGTACCTACAGTGTCACAGTGGGCTCTGGGCACAAGGCAGGGTCCCCATAGTATCACAATGGGTCCTGGGGACAAGTGGGGTCCCCAGGATGTCACAATGGGTCCTGGGGACAATGCGGGGTCCTGGGACGTCACAATGGGCCCTGGGGACAAGGAGGGATCCCCAGGATGTCACAATGGGTACTGGGGACAAAGGGGGGGTCCCCATGGTGTCACAATGGGCCCAAGTGACAAGGAGGGTCCCCACGGTGCCACGATGGGTCCTGGGGACAAGGGCATCCCCCAGATGTCACAATGGGCCCTGGGGACAATGGGGTTGCCCAGGATGTCACAATGGGTCCTGGGGACAATGGGAGTCCCCAAGGTGTCAGAACGAGCCCTGCTGACAAAGTGGAATCCTGGAATGTCACAATGGCCCCCAGTGACAAAGGGGTTCCCCATGGTGCCACAATGGGCCCTGGGGACAAAAGGGGTCCCCAGGATTTCACAATAGCACTGGGGATAAAGGGGGGTCATGGGATGTCACAATGGGCCCCAGTGACAAAGGGGGTCCCCATGGTGCCACAATGGGCCCTGGGGACAAAGGGGGTCTTCTGGATGTCACAATGGGCTCTGGGGACAAGGAGGGTCCCCAGGATGCCACAATGGGCCCTGGGGACAAAGGGGGGTGTCGATGGTGTCAAAATGGGCCCTGGGGACAAAGGGCGTCCCCAGGATGTCACAATGGGCCCTGGGGACAAAGGGGGTCCCCACCATACCAGAATGGGCCCTGGGGACAAAGGGGGGTCCCGTGAATGTCACAATGGGTCCTAGGGACAAGGGGGTGTTGAGGAGGTCACAATGGGCCCTGGGGACAATGGGGGGTCCTGGGATGTCACAATGGGCCCTGGGGACAATGGGGGGTCCTGGGACGTCACAATGGGCCCTGGGGACAAGAGGGGATCCCTAGGATGTCACAATGGGCCCTGGGGACTAATGAGGTCCCCACGGTGTCACAATATGTCCTGGAGACAAAGGGGGGTCCCCAGGATGTCACAATGGGCCCTTGGGACAATGGGGTTCCTGGGATGTCACAATGGGTCCCCAGTGACAAAGGGGGTCCCCAGTATGTCCCAATGGGCCCTGAGGACAATGGGAGGTCCCCATGGTGTCACAATGGGTCCCCAGTGACAAGGGAGGTCTCCACGGTGCCAGGATGGGTCCTGGGGACAAGGAGGTCCCCAGGAGGTCACAATGGGCCCTGGGGACAAAGAGGCTCCCCAGGATGTCACAATGGGACCTGGGGACAAGGGGGTCTCCAGGAACTCACAATGGGCTCTGGGGACAATGGAGGTTCCCCAGGATGTTCACAATAGGCCCTGAGGACAAGGGGTGGTCCCCATGCTGTCACAATGTGTCTCCAGTGACAAGGGGGTCCCCAAGGTGTCACAATGGGCCCTGGGGACAATGGGGGGTCCTGGGACGTGACAATAGGCCCTGGGGACAAGGGGGTTCCCCACAGTGTCACAATGGGCCCTGAGGACAAGGGGGGGTCCCCATGGTGTCACAATGGGTCCCCAGTGACAAGGAGGGTCCCCATGGTGTCACGATGGGTCCTGGGGACAAGGGGGTCCCCAGGATGTAACAATGGACCCTGGGGACAATGGGGGGTCCTGGGACGTCACAATGGGCCCTGGAAACAAAGGGGGTCCCCAGGATGTCACAATGGGCCCTGGGGACAATGTGGGGTCCTGGGATGTCACAATGGGCCCCAGTGACAAAGGGGGTCCCCTGAATGTCACAATGGGCCCTGGGGACAATGGGGGGTCCTGGGACGTCACAATGGGCCCTGGGGACAAGGAGGGATCCCTAGGATGTCACAATGGGCCCTGGGGACAATGGGGGGTCCTGGGACGTCACAGAGGGCCCTGGGGACAAGAGGTGGTCCCCAGGATGTCACAATGGGCCCTGGGGACAAAGAGGGGTCCCCTGAATGTCACAATGGGCCCTGGGGACAAGGGGGTGCCGAGGATGTCACAATGGGGCCTGGGGACAATGGGGGGTCCTGGGACGTAACAATGGGCCCTGGGGACAAAGGGGGGTCCCCAGGATGTCACAATGGGCCCTGGGGACAAAGAGGGGTCTCTAAAGTGTCACAATGGGCCCTGGGGACACAGAGGGGCCCTAGGACGTCACAATCAGCCCTATGGGACAAGGGGGAGTACCCTGAAAGTCACAGTGAGCCCTGGGAACAGAGGGGGCTCCCCAGGACGTCACAATGGGCCCTGGGAACAATGGGGGGTCCTGGGACGTCACAATGGGCCCTGGGGACAAGTGGGGGTCCCCAGGATGTCACAATGGGCCCTGGGGACAATGTAAGGTCCTGGGATGTCACAATGGGCCCCAGTGACAAAGGGGGTCCCCTGAATGTCACAATGGGTCCTGAGGACAATGGGGGGTCCTGGGACGTCACAATGGGCCCTGGGGACAAGGAGGGATCCCCAGGATGTCACAATGGGTACTGGGGACAAAGAGGCGTCCCCTGAATGTCACAATGTGCCCTGGGTACAAAGAGGCGTCCCCTGAATGTCACAATGGGCCCTGGGGACAATAGGGGGTCCTAAGATGTCACAATGGGCGCTGGGGCCAAGCAGGGATCCCCAGGATGTCACAATGGGCCCTGGGGACAATGGGGGGCCCTGGGACGTCACAATGGGCCCCAGTGACAAGGGGGCATCCCCAGGATGTCACAATGGTCCCTGGGGACCAGGGGGGTCCTGCGATGTCACAATGGGCCCTGGGGACGAAGGGGGTCCCCTGGATGTCACAATGGGCTCTGGGGACAAAGGGGATCCCCACGGTACCAGAATGGGCCCTGGGGACAAAGGGGGGTCCTGGGATGTCACAATGAGCCCTGCGGACAAGGGTGGTACCCACGGTGTCACAATGGGCCCTGGGGACAAGGGGGGGTCCCCAGGATGTCACGATGGGCCCTGGGGACAAAGAGGGGTCCCCTGAATGTCACAATGGGCCCTGGAGACAAGGGGAAGTCCTGGAACGTCACAATGGGCCCTGGGGACAAGGGGGAATCCCCAGGATGTCACAATGGGCCCTGGGGATAAGGGGGTGCCGAGGATGTCACAATGGGCCCTGGGGACAATGGGGGGTCCTGGAATGTCACAATGGGCCCTGGGGAAAAAGGGTGGTCCCCAGGATGTCACAATGGGCCCTGGGGACAATGGGGGGTGCCCAGGATGTGAGAATGAGTCCTGAGGACAAGGGGGGGTCCCCATGGTGTCACAATGCGTCCCCAGTGACAAGGAGGGGTCCCCATGGTGTCACAATAGGCCCTGGGGACAAAGTGGGGTCCTAGAATGTCACAATGGCCCTGGGGACAATGGGGGGTCCCCATAGTGTCACAATGGGTCCTGGGGACAAGTGGGGTCCCCAGGATGTCACAATGGGTCCTGGGGACAATGTGGGGTCCTGGGATGTCACAATGGGCCCCAGTGACAAAGGGGCCCCCTGAATGTCACAATCGGTCTTGGGGACAATGTGGGGTCCTGGGACGTCACAATGGGCCCCAGTGACAAGGGGGGGTCCCCAGGATGTCACAATGTGCCCTGGGTAAAAAGAGGCGTCCCCTGAATGTCACAATGTGCCCTGGGGACAAGGGGGTGCCCTGAATGTCACAATGGGCCCTGGGGACAATGGGGGGTCCTGGGACGTCACAATGGGCCCTGGGGACAAGGAGGGATCCCCAGGATGTCACAATGGGCCCTGGGGACAATGGGGGGTCCTGGGACGTCACAATGGGCCCCAGTGACAAGGGGGGGTCCCCAGGATGTCACAATGGGCCCTGGGGACAAAGAGGGGTCCCCTGAATGTCACAATGGGCCCTGGGGACAAGGGGGTGCAGTGGATGTCACAATGGGCCCTGGGGACAATGGGGGGTCCTGGAATGTCACAATGGGCCCTGGGGACAATGGGGTTACCCAGGATGTCACAATGGGCCCTGGGGGCAATAGGAGGTTCTGGGATGTCACAATAGGCCCTGGGGACAATGAGGGTCCCCAGGATGTCACAATGGGCCCTGGGGACAATGGGGGGTGCCCAGGATGTGAAAATGAGTCCTGAGGACAAGGGGGGGTCCCCATGGTGTCACAATAGGCCCTGGTGACAAAGTGGGGTCCTAGAATGTCACAATGGGCCCTGGGGACAAAAGGGGTTGCCATGGTGCCGCAATAGGCCCTGGGGTCAAAGGGGGTCCCCATGGTGCTACAATGGGCCCTGGGGACAAAGGGGGGTCCTGGGATGTCACAATGGTCCCTGGGGACAAAGGGGGTCCCCAAGGTGTCACAATGGGCCCTGGGGACAATGGGGGGTCCTGGGACGTGACAATAGGCCCTGGGGACAAGGGGGTTCCCCACAGTGTCACAATGGGCCCTGAGGACAAGGGGGGGTCCCCATGGTGTCACGATGGGTCCTGGGGACAAGGGGGTCCCCAGGATGTAACAATGGACCCTGGGGACAATGGGGGGTCCTGAGACGTCACAATGGGCCCTGGAAACAAAGGGGGTCCCCAGGATGTCACAATGGGCCCTGGGGACAATGTGGGGTCCTGGGATGTCACAATGGGCCCCAGTGACAAAGGGGGTCCCCTGAATGTCACAATGGAACCTGGGGACAAGGAGGGATCCCCAGGATGTCACAATGGGCCCTGGGGACAATGGGGGGTCCTGGGACGTCACAGAGGGCCCTGGGGACAAGAGGGGGTCCCCAGGATGTCACAATGGGCCCTGGGGACAAAGAGGGGTCCCCTGAATGTCACAATGGGCCCTGGGGACAAGGGGGTGCCGAGGATGTCACAATGGGCCCTGGGGACAATGGGGGGTCCTGGGACGTAACAATGGGCCCTGGGGACAAAGGGGGGTCCCCAGGATGTCACAATGGGCCCTGGGGACAAAGAGGGGTCCCCAGGATGTCACAATGAGCCCTGCGGACAAGGGTGGTACTCACGGTGTCACAATGGGCCCTGGGGACAAGGGGGGGTCCCCAGGATGTCACAATGGGCCCTGGGGACAAGGGGGTGCCGAGGATGTCACAATGGGCCCTGGGGACAATGGGGGGTCCTGGAATGTCACAATGGGCCCTGGGGACAAAGAGCGGTCCCCAGGATGTCACAATGGGCCCTGGAGATAATGGGGGGTGCCCAGGATGTGAGAATGAGTCCTGAGGACAAGGTGGGGTCCCCATGGTGTCCCAATGGGTCCCCAGTGACAAGGAGGGGTCCCCATGGTGTCACAATAGGCCCTGGGGACAAAGTGGGGTCCTAGAATGTCACAATGGGCCCTGGGGACAATGGGGGGTCCTAGAATGTCACAATGAGCCCTGCAGACAAGGGTGGTACCTACAGTGTCACAGTGGGCTCTGGGCACAAGGCAGGGTCCCCATAGTATCACAATGGGTCCTGGGGACAAGTGGGGTCCCCAGGATGTCACAATGGGTCCTGGGGACAATGCGGGGTCCTGGGACGTCACAATGGGCCCTGGGGACAAGGAGGGATCCCCAGGATGTCACAATGGGTACTGGGGACAAAGGGGGGGTCCCCATGGTGTCACAATGGGCCCAAGTGACAAGGAGGGTCCCCACGGTGCCACGATGGGTCCTGGGGACAAGGGCATCCCCCAGATGTCACAATGGGCCCTGGGGACAATGGGGTTGCCCAGGATGTCACAATGGGTCCTGGGGACAATGGGAGTCCCCAAGGTGTCAGAACGAGCCCTGCTGACAAAGTGGAATCCTGGAATGTCACAATGGCCCCCAGTGACAAAGGGGTTCCCCATGGTGCCACAATGGGCCCTGGGGACAAAAGGGGTCCCCAGGATTTCACAATAGCACTGGGGATAAAGGGGGGTCATGGGATGTCACAATGGGCCCCAGTGACAAAGGGGGTCCCCATGGTGCCACAATGGGCCCTGGGGACAAAGGGGGTCTTCTGGATGTCACAATGGGCTCTGGGGACAAGGAGGGTCCCCAGGATGCCACAATGGGCCCTGGGGACAAAGGGGGGTGTCGATGGTGTCAAAATGGGCCCTGGGGACAAAGGGCGTCCCCAGGATGTCACAATGGGCCCTGGGGACAAAGGGGGTCCCCACCATACCAGAATGGGCCCTGGGGACAAAGGGGGGTCCCGTGAATGTCACAATGGGTCCTAGGGACAAGGGGGTGTTGAGGAGGTCACAATGGGCCCTGGGGACAATGGGGGGTCCTGGGATGTCACAATGGGCCCTGGGGACAATGGGGGGTCCTGGGACGTCACAATGGGCCCTGGGGACAAGAGGGGATCCCTAGGATGTCACAATGGGCCCTGGGGACTAATGAGGTCCCCACGGTGTCACAATATGTCCTGGAGACAAAGGGGGGTCCCCAGGATGTCACAATGGGCCCTTGGGACAATGGGGTTCCTGGGATGTCACAATGGGTCCCCAGTGACAAAGGGGGTCCCCAGTATGTCCCAATGGGCCCTGAGGACAATGGGAGGTCCCCATGGTGTCACAATGGGTCCCCAGTGACAAGGGAGGTCTCCACGGTGCCAGGATGGGTCCTGGGGACAAGGAGGTCCCCAGGAGGTCACAATGGGCCCTGGGGACAAAGAGGCTCCCCAGGATGTCACAATGGGACCTGGGGACAAGGGGGTCTCCAGGAACTCACAATGGGCTCTGGGGACAATGGAGGTTCCCCAGGATGTTCACAATAGGCCCTGAGGACAAGGGGTGGTCCCCATGCTGTCACAATGTGTCTCCAGTGACAAGGGGGTCCCCAAGGTGTCACAATGGGCCCTGGGGACAATGGGGGGTCCTGGGACGTGACAATAGGCCCTGGGGACAAGGGGGTTCCCCACAGTGTCACAATGGGCCCTGAGGACAAGGGGGGGTCCCCATGGTGTCACAATGGGTCCCCAGTGACAAGGAGGGTCCCCATGGTGTCACGATGGGTCCTGGGGACAAGGGGGTCCCCAGGATGTAACAATGGACCCTGGGGACAATGGGGGGTCCTGGGACGTCACAATGGGCCCTGGAAACAAAGGGGGTCCCCAGGATGTCACAATGGGCCCTGGGGACAATGTGGGGTCCTGGGATGTCACAATGGGCCCCAGTGACAAAGGGGGTCCCCTGAATGTCACAATGGGCCCTGGGGACAATGGGGGGTCCTGGGACGTCACAATGGGCCCTGGGGACAAGGAGGGATCCCTAGGATGTCACAATGGGCCCTGGGGACAATGGGGGGTCCTGGGACGTCACAGAGGGCCCTGGGGACAAGAGGTGGTCCCCAGGATGTCACAATGGGCCCTGGGGACAAAGAGGGGTCCCCTGAATGTCACAATGGGCCCTGGGGACAAGGGGGTGCCGAGGATGTCACAATGGGGCCTGGGGACAATGGGGGGTCCTGGGACGTAACAATGGGCCCTGGGGACAAAGGGGGGTCCCCAGGATGTCACAATGGGCCCTGGGGACAAAGAGGGGTCTCTAAAGTGTCACAATGGGCCCTGGGGACACAGAGGGGCCCTAGGACGTCACAATCAGCCCTATGGGACAAGGGGGAGTACCCTGAAAGTCACAGTGAGCCCTGGGAACAGAGGGGGCTCCCCAGGACGTCACAATGGGCCCTGGGAACAATGGGGGGTCCTGGGACGTCACAATGGGCCCTGGGGACAAGTGGGGGTCCCCAGGATGTCACAATGGGCCCTGGGGACAATGTAAGGTCCTGGGATGTCACAATGGGCCCCAGTGACAAAGGGGGTCCCCTGAATGTCACAATGGGTCCTGAGGACAATGGGGGGTCCTGGGACGTCACAATGGGCCCTGGGGACAAGGAGGGATCCCCAGGATGTCACAATGGGTACTGGGGACAAAGAGGCGTCCCCTGAATGTCACAATGTGCCCTGGGTACAAAGAGGCGTCCCCTGAATGTCACAATGGGCCCTGGGGACAATAGGGGGTCCTAAGATGTCACAATGGGCGCTGGGGCCAAGCAGGGATCCCCAGGATGTCACAATGGGCCCTGGGGACAATGGGGGGCCCTGGGACGTCACAATGGGCCCCAGTGACAAGGGGGCATCCCCAGGATGTCACAATGGTCCCTGGGGACCAGGGGGGTCCTGCGATGTCACAATGGGCCCTGGGGACGAAGGGGGTCCCCTGGATGTCACAATGGGCTCTGGGGACAAAGGGGATCCCCACGGTACCAGAATGGGCCCTGGGGACAAAGGGGGGTCCTGGGATGTCACAATGAGCCCTGCGGACAAGGGTGGTACCCACGGTGTCACAATGGGCCCTGGGGACAAGGGGGGGTCCCCAGGATGTCACGATGGGCCCTGGGGACAAAGAGGGGTCCCCTGAATGTCACAATGGGCCCTGGAGACAAGGGGAAGTCCTGGAACGTCACAATGGGCCCTGGGGACAAGGGGGAATCCCCAGGATGTCACAATGGGCCCTGGGGATAAGGGGGTGCCGAGGATGTCACAATGGGCCCTGGGGACAATGGGGGGTCCTGGAATGTCACAATGGGCCCTGGGGAAAAAGGGTGGTCCCCAGGATGTCACAATGGGCCCTGGGGACAATGGGGGGTGCCCAGGATGTGAGAATGAGTCCTGAGGACAAGGGGGGGTCCCCATGGTGTCACAATGCGTCCCCAGTGACAAGGAGGGGTCCCCATGGTGTCACAATAGGCCCTGGGGACAAAGTGGGGTCCTAGAATGTCACAATGGCCCTGGGGACAATGGGGGGTCCCCATAGTGTCACAATGGGTCCTGGGGACAAGTGGGGTCCCCAGGATGTCACAATGGGTCCTGGGGACAATGTGGGGTCCTGGGATGTCACAATGGGCCCCAGTGACAAAGGGGCCCCCTGAATGTCACAATCGGTCTTGGGGACAATGTGGGGTCCTGGGACGTCACAATGGGCCCCAGTGACAAGGGGGGGTCCCCAGGATGTCACAATGTGCCCTGGGTAAAAAGAGGCGTCCCCTGAATGTCACAATGTGCCCTGGGGACAAGGGGGTGCCCTGAATGTCACAATGGGCCCTGGGGACAATGGGGGGTCCTGGGACGTCACAATGGGCCCTGGGGACAAGGAGGGATCCCCAGGATGTCACAATGGGCCCTGGGGACAATGGGGGGTCCTGGGACGTCACAATGGGCCCCAGTGACAAGGGGGGGTCCCCAGGATGTCACAATGGGCCCTGGGGACAAAGAGGGGTCCCCTGAATGTCACAATGGGCCCTGGGGACAAGGGGGTGCAGTGGATGTCACAATGGGCCCTGGGGACAATGGGGGGTCCTGGAATGTCACAATGGGCCCTGGGGACAATGGGGTTACCCAGGATGTCACAATGGGCCCTGGGGGCAATAGGAGGTTCTGGGATGTCACAATAGGCCCTGGGGACAATGAGGGTCCCCAGGATGTCACAATGGGCCCTGGGGACAATGGGGGGTGCCCAGGATGTGAAAATGAGTCCTGAGGACAAGGGGGGGTCCCCATGGTGTCACAATAGGCCCTGGTGACAAAGTGGGGTCCTAGAATGTCACAATGGGCCCTGGGGACAAAAGGGGTTGCCATGGTGCCGCAATAGGCCCTGGGGTCAAAGGGGGTCCCCATGGTGCTACAATGGGCCCTGGGGACAAAGGGGGGTCCTGGGATGTCACAATGGTCCCTGGGGACAAAGGGGGTCCCCAAGGTGTCACAATGGGCCCTGGGGACAATGGGGGGTCCTGGGACGTGACAATAGGCCCTGGGGACAAGGGGGTTCCCCACAGTGTCACAATGGGCCCTGAGGACAAGGGGGGGTCCCCATGGTGTCACGATGGGTCCTGGGGACAAGGGGGTCCCCAGGATGTAACAATGGACCCTGGGGACAATGGGGGGTCCTGAGACGTCACAATGGGCCCTGGAAACAAAGGGGGTCCCCAGGATGTCACAATGGGCCCTGGGGACAATGTGGGGTCCTGGGATGTCACAATGGGCCCCAGTGACAAAGGGGGTCCCCTGAATGTCACAATGGAACCTGGGGACAAGGAGGGATCCCCAGGATGTCACAATGGGCCCTGGGGACAATGGGGGGTCCTGGGACGTCACAGAGGGCCCTGGGGACAAGAGGGGGTCCCCAGGATGTCACAATGGGCCCTGGGGACAAAGAGGGGTCCCCTGAATGTCACAATGGGCCCTGGGGACAAGGGGGTGCCGAGGATGTCACAATGGGCCCTGGGGACAATGGGGGGTCCTGGGACGTAACAATGGGCCCTGGGGACAAAGGGGGGTCCCCAGGATGTCACAATGGGCCCTGGGGACAAAGAGGGGTCCCCAGGATGTCACAATGAGCCCTGCGGACAAGGGTGGTACTCACGGTGTCACAATGGGCCCTGGGGACAAGGGGGGGTCCCCAGGATGTCACAATGGGCCCTGGGGACAAGGGGGTGCCGAGGATGTCACAATGGGCCCTGGGGACAATGGGGGGTCCTGGAATGTCACAATGGGCCCTGGGGACAAAGAGCGGTCCCCAGGATGTCACAATGGGCCCTGGAGATAATGGGGGGTGCCCAGGATGTGAGAATGAGTCCTGAGGACAAGGTGGGGTCCCCATGGTGTCCCAATGGGTCCCCAGTGACAAGGAGGGGTCCCCATGGTGTCACAATAGGCCCTGGGGACAAAGTGGGGTCCTAGAATGTCACAATGGGCCCTGGGGACAATGGGGGGTCCTAGAATGTCACAATGAGCCCTGCAGACAAGGGTGGTACCTACAGTGTCACAGTGGGCTCTGGGCACAAGGCAGGGTCCCCATAGTATCACAATGGGTCCTGGGGACAAGTGGGGTCCCCAGGATGTCACAATGGGTCCTGGGGACAATGCGGGGTCCTGGGACGTCACAATGGGCCCTGGGGACAAGGAGGGATCCCCAGGATGTCACAATGGGTACTGGGGACAAAGGGGGGGTCCCCATGGTGTCACAATGGGCCCAAGTGACAAGGAGGGTCCCCACGGTGCCACGATGGGTCCTGGGGACAAGGGCATCCCCCAGATGTCACAATGGGCCCTGGGGACAATGGGGTTGCCCAGGATGTCACAATGGGTCCTGGGGACAATGGGAGTCCCCAAGGTGTCAGAACGAGCCCTGCTGACAAAGTGGAATCCTGGAATGTCACAATGGCCCCCAGTGACAAAGGGGTTCCCCATGGTGCCACAATGGGCCCTGGGGACAAAAGGGGTCCCCAGGATTTCACAATAGCACTGGGGATAAAGGGGGGTCATGGGATGTCACAATGGGCCCCAGTGACAAAGGGGGTCCCCATGGTGCCACAATGGGCCCTGGGGACAAAGGGGGTCTTCTGGATGTCACAATGGGCTCTGGGGACAAGGAGGGTCCCCAGGATGTCACAATGGGCCCTGGGGACAAGGGGGTGCCGAGGATGTCACAATGGGGCCTGGGGACAATGGGGGGTCCTGGGACGTAACAATGGGCCCTGGGGACAAAGGGGGGTCCCCAGGATGTCACAATGGGCCCTGGGGACAAAGAGGGGTCTCTAAAGTGTCACAATGGGCCCTGGGGACACAGAGGGGCCCTAGGACGTCACAATCAGCCCTATGGGACAAGGGGGAGTACCCTGAAAGTCACAGTGAGCCCTGGGAACAGAGGGGGCTCCCCAGGACGTCACAATGGGCCCTGGGAACAATGGGGGGTCCTGGGACGTCACAATGGGCCCTGGGGACAAGGGGGGGTCCCCAGGATGTCACAATGGGCCCTGGGGACAATGTAAGGTCCTGGGATGTCACAATGGGCCCCAGTGACAAAGGGGGTCCCCTGAATGTCACAATGGGTCCTGAGGACAATGGGGGGTCCTGGGACGTCACAATGGGCCCTGGGGACAAGGAGGGATCCCCAGGATGTCACAATGGGTACTGGGGACAAAGAGGCGTCCCCTGAATGTCACAATGTGCCCTGGGTACAAAGAGGCGTCCCCTGAATGTCACAATGGGCCCTGGGGACAATAGGGGGTCCTAAGATGTCACAATGGGCGCTGGGGCCAAGCAGGGATCCCCAGGATGTCACAATGGGCCCTGGGGACAATGGGGGCCCTGGGACGTCACAATGGGCCCCAGTGACAAGGGGGCATCCCCAGGATGTCACAATGGTCCCTGGGGACCAGGGGGGTCCTGCGATGTCACAATGGGCCCTGGGGACGAAGGGGGTCCCCTGGATGTCACAATGGGCTCTGGGGACAAAGGGGATCCCCACGGTACCAGAATGGGCCCTGGGGACAAAGGGGGGTCCTGGGATGTCACAATGAGCCCTGCGGACAAGGGTGGTACCCACGGTGTCACAATGGGGCCTGGGGACAAGGGGGGGTCCACAGGATGTCACGATGGGCCCTGGGGACAAAGAGGGGTCCCCTGAATGTCACAATGGGCCCTGGAGACAAGGGGGGGTCCTGGGACGTCACAATGGGCCCTGGGGACAAGGGGGGGTCCCCAGGATGTCACAATGGGCCCTGGGGACAAGGGGGTGCCGAGGATGTCACAATGGGCCCTGGGGACAATGGGGGGTCCTGGAATGTCACAATGTGCCCTGGGGACAAAGGGTGGTCCCCAGGATGTCACAATGGGCCCTGGGGACAATGGGGGGTGCCCAGGATGTGAGAATGAGTCCTGAGGACAAGGGGTGTCCCCATGGTGTCACAATGCGTCCCCAGTGACAAGGAGGGGTCCCCATGGTGTCACAATAGGCCCTGGGGACAAAGTGGGGTCCTAGAATGTCACAATGGCCCTGGGGACAATGGGGGGTCCCCATAGTGTCACAATGGGTCCTGGGGACAAGTGGGGTCCCCAGGATGTCACAATGGGTCCTGGGGACAATGTGGGGTCCTGGGATGTCACAATGGGCCCCAGTGACAAAGGGGCCCCCTGAATGTCACAATCGGTCCTGGGGACAATGTGGGGTCCTGGGACGTCACAATGGGCCCCAGTGACAAAGGGGGGTCCCCAGGATGTCACAATGTGCCCTGGGTACAAAGAGGCGTCCCCTGAATGTCACAATGGGCCCTGGGGACAAGGGGGTGCCCTGAATGTCACAATGGGCCCTGGGGACAATGGGGGGTCCTAAGACGTCACAATGGGCCCTGGGGACAAGGAGGGATCCCCAGGATGTCACAATGGGCCCTGGGGACAATGGGGGGTCCTGGAATGTCACAATGGGCCCTGGGGACAATGGGGTTCCCCAGGATGTCACAATGGGCCCTGGGGGCAATAGGAGGTTCTGGGATGTCACAATGGGCCCTGGGGACAATGAGGGTCCCCAGGATGTCACAATGGGCCCTGGGGACAATGGGGGGTGCCCAGGATGTGAAAATGAGTCCTGAGGACAAGGGGGGGTCCCCATGGTGTCACAATAGGCCCTGGTGACAAAGTGGGGTCCTAGAATGTCACAATGGGCCCTGGGGACAAAAGGGGTTGCCATGGTGCCGCAATAGGCCCTGGGGTCAAAGGGGGTCCCCATGGTGCTACAATGGGCCCTGGGGACAAAGGGGGGTCCTGGGATGTCACAATGGTCCCTGGGGACAAAGGGGGTCCCCAAGGTGTCACAATGGGCCCTGGGGACAATGGGGGGTCCTGGGACGTGACAATAGGCCCTGGGGACAAGGGGGTTCCCCACAGTGTCACAATGGGCCCTGAGGACAAGGGGGGGTCCCCATGGTGTCACGATGGGTCCCCAGTGACAAGGAGGGTCCCCATGGTGTCACGATGGGTCCTGGGGACAAGGGGGTCCCCAGGATGTCACAATGGGCCCTGGGGACAATGTGGGGTCCTGGGATGTCACAATGGGCCCCAGTGACAAAGGGGGTCCCCTGAATGTCACAATGGGCCCTGGGGACAATGGGGGGTCCTGGGACGTCACAATGGGCCCTGGGGACAAGGAGGGATCCCCAGGATGTCACAATGGGCCCTGGGGACAATGGGGGGTCCTGGGACGTCACAGAGGGCCCTGGGGACAAGAGGGGGTCCCCAGGATGTCACAATGGGCCCTGGGGACAAAGAGGGGTCCCCTGAATGTCACAATGGGCCCTGGGGACAAGGGGGTGCCGAGGATGTCACAATGGGGCCTGGGGACAATGGGGGGTCCTGGGACGTAACAATGGGCCCTGGGGACAAAGGGGGGTCCCCAGGATGTCACAATGGGCCCTGGGGACAAAGAGGGGTCTCTAAAGTGTCACAATGGGCCCTGGGGACACAGAGGGGCCCTAGGACGTCACAATCAGCCCTATGGGACAAAGGGGAGTACCCTGAAAGTCACAGTGAGCCCTGGGAACAAAGGGGGCTCCCCAGGACGTCACAATGGGCCCTGGGAACAATGGAGGGTCCTGGGACGTCACAATGGGCCCTGGGGACAAGGAGGGATCCTCAGGATGTCACAATGGGCCCTGGGGACAATGGGGGGTCCTGGGACGTCACAGAGGGCCCTGGGGACAAGAGGTGGTCCCCAGGATGTCACAATGGGCCCTGGGGACAAAGAGGGGTCCCCTGAATGTCACAATGGGCCCTGGGGACAAGGGGGTGACGAGGATGTCACAATGGGGCCTGGGGACAATGGGGGGTCCTGGGACGTAACAATGGGCCCTGGGGACAAAGGGGGGTCCCCAGGATGTCACAATGGGCCCTGGGGACAAAGAGGGGTCTCTAAAGTGTCACAATGGGCCCTGGGGACACAGAGGGGCCCTAGGACGTCACAATCAGCCCTATGGGACAAGGGGGAGTACCCTGAAAGTCACAGTGAGCCCTGGGAACAGAGGGGGCTCCCCAGGACGTCACAATGGGCCCTGGGAACAATGGGGGGTCCTGGGACGTCACAATGGGCCCTGGGGACAAGTGGGGGTCCCCAGGATGTCACAATGGGCCCTGGGGACAATGTAAGGTCCTGGGATGTCACAATGGGCCCCAGTGACAAAGGGGGTCCCCTGAATGTCACAATGGGTCCTGAGGACAATGGGGGGTCCTGGGACGTCACAATGGGCCCTGGGGACAAGGAGGGATCCCCAGGATGTCACAATGGGTACTGGGGACAAAGAGGCGTCCCCTGAATGTCACAATGTGCCCTGGGTACAAAGAGGCGTCCCCTGAATGTCACAATGGGCCCTGGGGACAATAGGGGGTCCTAAGATGTCACAATGGGCGCTGGGGCCAAGCAGGGATCCCCAGGATGTCACAATGGGCCCTGGGGACAATGGGGGGCCCTGGGACGTCACAATGGGCCCCAGTGACAAGGGGGCATCCCCAGGATGTCACAATGGTCCCTGGGGACCAGGGGGGTCCTGCGATGTCACAATGGGCCCTGGGGACGAAGGGGGTCCCCTGGATGTCACAATGGGCTCTGGGGACAAAGGGGATCCCCACGGTACCAGAATGGGCCCTGGGGACAAAGGGGGGTCCTGGGATGTCACAATGAGCCCTGCGGAAAAGGGTGGTACCCACGGTGTCACAATGGGCCCTGGGGACAAGGGGGGGTCCCCAGGATGTCACGATGGGCCCTGGGGACAAAGAGGGGTCCCCTGAATGTCACAATGGGCCCTGGAGACAAGGGGAAGTCCTGGAACGTCACAATGGGCCCTGGGGACAAGGGGGAATCCCCAGGATGTCACAATGGGCCCTGGGGATAAGGGGGTGCCGAGGATATCACAATGGGCCCTGGGGACAATGGGGGGTCCTGGAATGTCACAATGGGCCCTGGGGACAATGGGGGGTGCCCAGGATGTGAGAATGAGTCCTGAGGACAAGGGGGGGTCCCCATGGTGTCACAATGCGTCCCCAGTGACAAGGAGGGGTCCCCATGGTGTCACAATAGGCCCTGGGGACAAAGTGGGGTCCTAGAATGTCACAATGGCCCTGGGGACAATGGGGGGTCCCCATAGTGTCACAATGGGTCCTGGGGACAAGTGGGGTCCCCAGGATGTCACAATGGGTCCTGGGGACAATGTGGGGTCCTGGGATGTCACAATGGGCCCCAGTGACAAAGGGGCCCCCTGAATGTCACAATCGGTCTTGGGGACAATGTGGGGTCCTGGGAAGTCACAATGGGCCCCAGTGACAAGGGGGGGTCCCCAGGATGTCACAATGTGCCCTGGGTAAAAAGAGGCGTCCCCTGAATGTCACAATGTGCCCTGGGGACAAGGGGGTGCCCTGAATGTCACAATGGGCCCTGGGGACAATGGGGGGTCCTGGGACGTCACAATGGGCCCTGGGGACAAGGAGGGATCCCCAGGATGTCACAATGGGCCCTGGGGACAATGGGGGGTCCTGGGACGTCACAATGGGCCCCAGTGACAAGGGGGGGTCCCCAGGATGTCACAATGGGCCCTGGGGACAAAGAGGGGTCCCCTGAATGTCACAATGGGCCCTGGGGACAAGGGGGTGCAGTGGATGTCACAATGGGCCCTGGGGACAATGGGGGGTCCTGGAATGTCACAATGGGCCCTGGGGACAATGGGGTTACCCAGGATGACACAATGGGCCCTGGGGACAATGGGGGGTCCTGGAATGTCACAATGGGCCCTGGGGACAATGGGGTTACCCAGGATGTCACAATGGGCCCTGGGGGCAATAGGAGGTTCTGGGATGTCACAATAGGCCCTGGGGACAATGAGGGTCCCCAGGATGTCACAATGGGCCCTGGGGACAATGGGGGGTGCCCAGGATGTGAAAATGAGTCCTGAGGACAAGGGGGGGTCCCCATGGTGTCACAATAGGCCCTGGTGACAAAGTGGGGTCCTAGAATGTCACAATGGGCCCTGGGGACAAAAGGGGTTGCCATGGTGCCCCAATAGGCCCTGGGGTCAAAGGGGGTCCCCATGGTGCTACAATGGGCCCTGGGGACAAAGGGGGGTCCTGGGATGTCACAATGGTCCCTGGGGACAAAGGGGGTCCCCAAGGTGTCACAATGGGCCCTGGGGACAATGGGGGGTCCTGGGACGTGACAATAGGCCCTGGGGACAAGGGGGTTCCCCACAGTGTCACAATGGGCCCTGAGGACAAGGGGGGGTCCCCATGGTGTCACAATGGGTCCCCAGTGACAAGGAGGGTCCCCATGGTGTCACGATGGGTCCTGGGGACAAGGGGGTCCCCAGGATGTAACAATGGACCCTGGGGACAATGGGGGGTCCTGGGACGTCACAATGGGCCCTGGAAACAAAGGGGGTCCCCAGGATGTCACAATGGGCCCTGGGGACAATGTGGGGTCCTGGGATGTCACAATGGGCCCCAGTGACAAAGGGGGTCCCCTGAATGTCACAACGGAACCTGGGGACAAGGAGGGATCCCCAGGATGTCACAATGGGCCCTGGGGACAATGGGGGGTCCTGGGACGTCACAGAGGGCCCTGGGGACAAGAGGGGGTCCCCAGGATGTCACAATTTGCCCTGGGGACAAAGAGGGGTCCCCTGAATGTCACAATGGGCCCTGGGGACAAGGGGGTGCCGAGGATGTCACAATGGGCCCTGGGGACAATGGGGGGTCCTGGGACGTAACAATGGGCCCTGGGGACAAAGGGGGGTCCCCAGGATGTCACAATGGGCCCTGGGGACAAAGAGGGGTCTCTAAAGTGTCACAATGGGCCCTGGGGACACAGAGGGGCCCTAGGACGTCACAATCAGCCCTATGGGACAAGGGGGAGTACCCTGAAAGTCACAGTGAGCCCTGGGAACAGAGGGGGCTCCCCAGGACGTCACAATGGGCCCTGGGAACAATGGGGGGTCCTGGGACGTCACAATGGGCCCTGGGGACAAGGGGGCGTCCCCAGGATGTCACAATGGGCCCTGGGGACAATGTAAGGTCCTGGGATGTCACAATGGGCCCCAGTGACAAAGGGGGTCCCCTGAATGTCACAATGGGTCCTGAGGACAATGGGGGGTCCTGGGACGTCACAATGGGCCCTGGGGACAAGGAGGGATCCCCAGGATGTCACAATGGGTACTGGGGACAAAGAGGCGTCCCCTGAATGTCACAATGTGCCCTGGGTACAAAGAGGCGTCCCCTGAATGTCACAATGGGCCGTGGGGAGAATAGGGGGTCCTAAGATGTCACAATGTGCGCTGGGGCCAAGCAGGGATCCCCAGGATGTCACAATGGGCCCTGGGGACAATGGGGGCCCTGGGACGTCACAATGGGCCCCAGTGACAAGGGGGCATCCCCAGGATGTCACAATGGTCCCTGGGGACCAGGGGGGTCCTGCGATGTCACAATGGGCCCTGGGGACGAAGGGGGTCCCCTGGATGTCACAATGGGCTCTGGGGACAAAGGGGATCCCCACGGTACCAGAATGGGCCCTGGGGACAAAGGGGGGTCCTGGGATGTCACAATGAGCCCTGCGGACAAGGGTGGTACCCACGGTGTCACAATGGGGCCTGGGGACAAGGGGGGGTCCACAGGATGTCACGATGGGCCCTGGGGACAAAGAGGGGTCCCCTGAATGTCACAATGGGCCCTGGAGACAAGGGGGGGTCCTGGGACGTCACAATGGGCCCTGGGGACAAGGGGGGGTCCCCAGGATGTCACAATGGGCCCTGGGGACAAGGGGGTGCCGAGGATGTCACAATGGGCCCTGGGGACAATGGGGGGTCCTGGAATGTCACAATGTGCCCTGGGGACAAAGGGTGGTCCCCAGGATGTCACAATGGGCCCTGGGGACAATGGGGGGTGCCCAGGATGTGAGAATGAGTCCTGAGGACAAGGGGTGTCCCCATGGTGTCACAATGCGTCCCCAGTGACAAGGAGGGGTCCCCATGGTGTCACAATAGGCCCTGGAGACAAAGTGGGGTCCTAGAATGTCACAATGGCCCTGGGGACAATGGGGGGTCCCCATAGTGTCACAATGGGTCCTGGGGACAAGTGGGGTCCCCAGGATGTCACAATGGGTCCTGGGGACAATGTGGGGTCCTGGGATGTCACAATGGGCCCCAGTGACAAAGGGGCCCCCTGAATGTCACAATGGGTCCTGGGGACAATGTGGGGTCCTGGGACGTCACAATGGGCCCCAGTGACAAGGGGGGGTCCCCAGGATGTCACAATGTGCCCTGGGTACAAAGAGGCGTCCCCTGAATGTCACAATGGGCCCTGGGGACAAGGGGGTGCCCTGAATGTCACAATGGGCCCTGGGGACAATGGGGGGTCCTAAGACGTCACAATGGGCCCTGGGGACAAGGAGGGATCCCCAGGATGTCACAATGGGCCCTGGGGACAATGGGGGGTCCTGGGACGTCACAATGGGCCCCAGTGACAAGGGGGGGTCCCCAGGATGTCACAATGGGCCCTGGGGACAAAGAGGGGTCCCCTGAATGTCACAATGGGCCCTGGGGACAAGGGGGTGCAGTGGATGTCACAATGGGCCCTGGGGACAATGGGGGGTCCTGGAATGTCACAATGGGCCCTGGGGACAATGGGGTTCCCCAGGATGTCACAATGGGCCCTGAGGGCAATAGGAGGTTCTGGGATGTCACAATGGGCCCTGGGGACAATGAGGGTCCCCAGGATGTCACAATGGGCCCTGGGGACAATGGGGGGTGCCCAGGATGTGAAAATGAGTCCTGAGGACAAGGGGGGGTCCCCATGGTGTCACAATAGGCCCTGGGGACAAAGTGGGGTCCTAGAATGTCACAATGGGCCCTGGGGACAAAAGGGGTTGCCATGGTGCCGCAATAGGCCCTGGGGTCAAAGGGGGTCCCCATGGTGCTACAATGGGCCCTGGGGACAAAGGGGGGTCCTGGGATGTCACAATGGTCCCTGGGGACAAAGGGGGTCCCCAAGGTGTCACAATGGGCCCTGGGGACAATGGGGGGTCCTGGGACGTGACAATAGGCCCTGGGGACAAGGGGGTTCCCCACAGTGTCACAATGGGCCCTGAGGACAAGGGGGGGTCCCCATGGTGTCACAATGGGTCCCCAGTGACAAGGAGGGTCCCCATGGTGTCACGATGGGTCCTGGGGACAAGGGGGTCCCCAGGATGTCACAATGGGCCCTGGGGACAATGTGGGGTCCTGGGATGTCACAATGGGCCCCAGTGACAAAGGGGGTCCCCTGAATGTCACAATGGGCCCTGGGGACAATGGGGGGTCCTGGGACGTCACAATGGGCCCTGGGGACAAGGAGGGATCCCCAGGATGTCACAATGGGCCCTGGGGACAATGGGGGGTCCTGGGACGTCACAGAGGGCCCTGGGGACAAGAGGGGGTCCCCAGGATGTCACAATGGGCCCTGGGGACAAAGAGGGGTCCCCTGAATGTCACAATGGGCCCTGGGGACAAGGGGGTGCCGAGGATGTCACAATGGGGCCTGGGGACAATGGGGGGTCCTGGGACGTAACAATGGGCCCTGGGGACAAAGGGGGGTCCCCAGGATGTCACAATGGGCCCTGGGGACAAAGAGGGGTCTCTAAAGTGTCACAATGGGCCCTGGGGACACAGAGGGGCCCTAGGACGTCACAATCAGCCCTATGGGACAAAGGGGAGTACCCTGAAAGTCACAGTGAGCCCTGGGAACAGAGGGGGCTCCCCAGGACGTCACAATGGGCCCTGGGAACAATGGAGGGTCCTGGGACGTCACAATGGGCCCTGGGGACAAGTGGGGGTCCCCAGGATGTCACAATGGGCCCTGGGGACAATGTAAGGTCCTGGGATGTCACAATGGGCCCCAGTGACAAAGGGGGTCCCCTGAATGTCACAATGGGTCCTGAGGACAATGGGGGGTCCTGGGACGTCACAATGGGCCCTGGGGACAAGGAGGGATCCCCAGGATGTCACAATGGGTACTGGGGACAAAGAGGCGTCCCCTGAATGTCACAATGTGCCCTGGGTACAAAGAGGCGTCCCCTGAATGTCACAATGGGCCCTGGGGACAATAGGGGGTCCTAAGATGTCACAATGGGCCCTGGGGCCAAGCAGGGATCCCCAGGATGTCACAATGGGCCCTGGGGACAATGGGGGGCCCTGGGACGTCACAATGGGCCCCAGTGACAAGGGGGCATCCCCAGGATGTCACAATGGTCCCTGGGGACCAGGGGGGTCCTGCGATGCCACAATGGGCCCTGGGGACGAAGGGGGTCCCCTGGATGTCACAATGGGCTCTGGGGACAAAGGGGATCCCCACGGTACCAGAATGGGCCCTGGGGACAAAGGTGGGTCCTGGGATGTCACAATGAGCCATGCGGACAAGGGTGGTACCCACGGTGTCACAATGGGGCCTGGGGACAAGGGGGGGTCCCCAGGATGTCACGATGGGCCCTGGGGACAAAGAGGGGTCCCCTGAATGTCACAATGGGCCCTGGAGACAAGGGGGGGTCCTGGGACGTCACAATGGGCCCTGGGGACAAGGGGGGGTCCCCAGGATGTCACAATTGGCCCTGGGGACAAGGGGGTGCCGAGGATGTCACAATGGGCCCTGGGGACAATGGGGGGTCCTGGAATGTCACAATGGGCCCTGGGGACAAAGGGTGGTCCCCAGGATGTCACAATGGGCCCTGGGGACAATGGGGGGTGCCCAGGATGTGAGAATGAGTCCTGAGGACAAGGGGTGGTCCCCATGGTGTCACAATGGGTCCCCAGTGACAAGGGGGTCCCCAAGGTGTCACAATGGGCCCTGGGGACAATGGGGGGTCCTGGGACGTAACAATAGGCCCTGGGGACAAAGGGGGTCCCCACGGTGTTACAATGGTCCCGGGGGACAAAGGGGGATGCCCAGGATGTCACAATGGGCCCTGAGGACAAGGAGGGGTCCCCATGGTGTCACAATGGGTCCCCAGTGACAAGGAGGGTCCCCATGGTGTCACGATGGGTCCTGGGGACAAGGGGGTCCCCAGGATGTAACAATGAACCCTGGGGACAATGGGGGGTCCTGGGACGTCACAATGGGTCCTGGGGACAAAGGGGGTCTCCAGGATGTCACAATGGGCTCTGGGGACAATGCGGGGTCCTGGGACATCACACTGGGTCCTTAGGACAAAGAGGGGTCCCCAGGATGTCACAATGGGCCCTGGGGAAAATGGGGGGGTCCTGGGATGTCACAATGGGCCCTGGGGACAAGGAGGGATCCCCAGGATGTCACAATGGGCCCTAGGGACAATGGGGGGTCCTGGGACGTCACAATGGGCCCTGGGGACAAGAGGGGGTCCCCAGGATGTCACAATGGGCCCTGGGGACAAAGAGGGGTCCCCTGAATGTCACAATGGGCCCTGGGGACAATGGGGGGTCCTGGGATGTCACAATGGGCCCTGGGGACAATGGGGGGTCCTGGGACGTCACAATGGGCCCTGGGGACAAGAGGTGGTCCCCAGGATGTCACAATGGGCCCTGGGGACAAAGAGGGGTCCCCTGAATGTCACAATGGGCCCTGGGGACAATGGGGGGTCCTGGAATGTCACAATGGGCCCTGGGGACAATGGGGTTCCCCAGGATGTCACAATGGGCCCTGGGGGCAATAGGAGGTTCTGGGATATCACAATGGGCCCTGGGGACAATGAGGGTCCCCAGGATGTCACAATGGGCCCTGGGGACAATGGGGGGTGCCCAGGATGTGAAAATGAGTCCTGAGGACAAGGGGGGGTCCCCATGGTGTCACAATAGGCCCTGGGGACAAAGTGGGGTCCTAGAATGTCACAATGGGCCCTGGGGACAAAGGGGGTCCCCATGGTGCTACAATGGGCCCTGGGGACAAAGGGGGGTCCTGGGATGTCACAATGGTCCCTGGGGACAAAGGGGGTGTCCCCATGGTGCCACAATGGGCCCTGGGAGCAAGGGGGTCCCCAGGATGTCACAATGGGTCCTGGGGACAATGGGAGGTGCCCAAGATGTCCAATGGACCCTGAGGACAAGCTGGGGTCTCCATGGTGTCACAATGGGTCTCCAGTGACAAGGGGGGTTACCCATGGTGTCACAATGGGCCCTGGGGACAAACGTGGCTCCCCTCAATATCAAAATGGGTCCTGGGGACAAAGTGGGCTCCTCGGATGTCACAATGGACACTGGGGACAACGGGAGGTCCTGGGACGTCAAAATGGGCCCTGGGGACAAAGTTGGTCCCCACGATGTCTCAATGAGCCCCAGTGACAAAGGGGGGTACCCAGGATGTCACAATGGGCCGTGGGGACAATGAGGGGTCCTGGGACATCACAATGGGTCCTGGGGACAAGGGGGGGACCCCTGAAAGTCACAATGGGCCCTGGGGACAATGTGGGGTCCTGGGATGTCACAATGGGCCCCAGTGACAAAGGGGGTCCCCTGAATATCACAATGGGCCCTGGGGACAATGGGGGGTCCTGGGACGTCACAATGGGCCGTGGGGACAAGGAGGGATCCCCAGGATGTCACAATGGGCCCTGGGGACAAGGAGGGATCCCCAGGATGTCACAAAGGGCCCTAGGGACAATGGGGGGTCCTGGGAAGTCACAATGGGCCCTCGGGACAAGGGGGGGTCCCCTGAATGTCACAATGGGCCCTGAGGACAATGGGAGGTCCCCATGGTGTCACAAAGGGTCCCCAGTGACAAGGGAGGTCCCCACGGTGCCAGGATGGGTCCTGGGGACAAGGAGGTCCCCAGGATGGGTCCTGGGGACAAGGAGGTCCCCAGGATGTCACAATGGGCCCTGGGGACAATGAGGGTCCCCAGAATGTCACAATGGGCCCTAGGGACAAAGAGGCTCCCCAGGATGTCACAATGGGACCTGGGGACAAGGGGGTCCCCAGGAACTCACAATAGGCTCTGGGGACAATAGAGGTTCCCCAGGATGTTCACAATAGGCCCTGAGGACAAGGGGTGGTCCCCATGGTGTCACAATGGGTCCCCAGTGACAAGGGGGTCCCCAAGGTGTCACAATGGGCCCTGGGGACAATGGGGGGTCCTGGGACGTAACAATAGGCCCTGGGGACAAAGGGGGTCCCCACGGTGTTACAATGGTCCCGGGGGACAAAGGGGGATGCCCAGGATGTCACAATGGGCCCTGAGTACAAGGAGGGGTCCCCATGGTGTCACAATGGGTCCCCAGTGACAAGGAGGGTCCCCATGGTGTCACGATGGGTCCTGGGGACAAGGGGGTCCCCAGGATGTAACAATGAACCCTGGGGACAATGGGGGGTCCTGGGACGTCACAATGGGTCCTGGGGACAAAGGGGGTCTCCAGGATGTCACAATGGGCTCTGGGGACAATGCGGGGTCCTGGGACGTCACACTGGGTCCTTAGGACAAAGAGGGGTTTCCAGGATGTCACAATGGGCCCTGGGGAAAATGGGGGGTGCCCAGGATGTCACAATGGGACCCAGTGACAAAGGGGGTCCCCTGAATGTCACAATGGGCCCTGGGGAAAATGGGGGGGTCCTGGGATGTCACAATGGGCCCTGGGGTCAAGGAGGGATCCCCAGGATGTCACAATGGGCCCTGGGGACAATGGGGGGTCCTGGGACGTCACAATGGGCCCTGGGGACAAGAGGGGGTCCCCAGGATGTCACAATGGGCCCTGGGGACAAAGAGGGGTCCCCTGAATGTCACAATGGGCCCTGGGGACAATGGGGGGTGTTGGGATGTCACAATGGGCCCTGGGGACAATGGGGGGTCCTGGGACGTCACAATGGGCCCTGGGCACAAGGGGGGGTCCCCAGGATGTCACAATGGGCCCTGGGGACAAAGAGGGGTCCCCTGAATGTCACAATGGGCCCTGGGGACAATGGGGGGTCCTGGGATGTCACAATGGGCCCTGGGGACAATGGGGGTCCTGGGACGTCACAATGGGCCCTGGGGACAAGAGGTGGTCCCCAGGATGTCACAATGGGCCCTGGGGACAAAGAGGGGTCCCCTGAATGTCACAATGGGCCCTGGGGACAATGGGGGGTCCTGGGATGTCACAATGAGCCCTGCGGACAAGGGTGGTACCCACAGTGTGACAATGGGCCCTGGGAACAAGGGGGGGTCCCCATAGTGTCACAATGGGTCCTGGGGACAAGTGGGGTCCCCAGGATGTCACAATGGGTCCTGGGGATAATGTGGGGTCCTGGGATGTCACAATGGGCCCCAGTGACAAAGGGGGTCCCCTGAATGTCACAATGGGTCCTGGGTACAATGTGGGGTCCTGGGACGTCACAATGGGCCCTGGGCACAAGGAGGGATCCCCAGGATGTCACAATGGGCCCTGGGGACAATGGGGGGTCCTGGGATGTCACAATGGGCCCTGGGGACAATGGGGGTCCTGGGACGTCACAATGGGCCCTGGGGACAAGAGGTGGTCCCCAGGATGTCACAATGGGCCCTGGGGACAAAGAGGGGTCCCCTGAATGTCACAATGGGCCCTGGGGACAATGGGGGGTCCTGGGATGTCACAATGAGCCCTGCGGACAAGGGTGGTACCCACAGTGTGACAATGGGCCCTGGGAACAAGGGGGGGTCCCCATAGTGTCACAATGGGTCCTGGGGACAAGTGGGGTCCCCAGGATGTCACAATGGGTCCTGGGGACAATGTGGGGTCCTGGGATGTCACAATGGGCCCCAGTGACAAAGGGGGTCCCCTGAATGTCACAATGGGTCCTGGGTACAATGTGGGGTCCTGGGACGTCACAATGGGCCCTGGGCACAAGGAGGGATCCCCAGGATGTCACAATGGGCCCTGGGGACAATGGGGGGTCCTGGGACGTCACAATGGGCCCCAGTGACAAGGGGGGGTCCCCAGGATGTCACAATGGGCCCTGGGGACAAAGAGGGGTCCCCTGAATATTCACAATGGGCCCTGGGGACAAGGGGGTGCCGACGATGTCACAATGGGCCCTGGGGACAATGGGGGTCCCCAGGATGTCACAATGGGCCTTGGGGACAATAGGAGGTTCTGGGATGTCACAATGGGCCCTGGGGACAATGAGGGTCCCCAGGATGTCACAATGGGCCCTGGGGACAATGGGGGGTGCCCAGGATGTGAAAATGAGTCCTGAGGACAAGGAGGGGTCCTCATGGTGTCACAATAGGCCCTGGGGACAAAGTGGGGTCCTAGAATGTCACAATGGGCCCTGGGGACAAAAGTGGTTGCCATGGTGCCACAATGGGCCCTGGGGTCAAACGCGGTCCCCATGGTGCTACAATGGGCCCTGGGGACAAAGGGGGGTCCTGGGATGTCACAATGGGCCCTGGGGACAAAGGGGGTGTCCCCATGGTGCCACGATGGGCCCTGGGAGCAAGGGGGTGGCCAGGATGTCACAATGGGTCCTGGGGACAATGGGGGGTGCTCAGGATGTCACAATGGACCCTGAGGACAATGGGGGTTCTCCATGGTGTCACAATGGGTCCCCAGTGACAAGGGGGGGTCCCCATGGTGCCACAATGAGCCCTGGGGACAAAGGGAGGTCCCTAGGATGTCACAATGGGCCCTGGGGACTAATGAGGTCCCCACGGTGTCACAATGCGTCCTGGAGAAGAAGGGGGTCCCCAGGATGTCACAATGGGCCCTTGGCACAATGGGGTTCCTGGGATGTCACAATGGGTCCCCAGTGACAAGGGGGGTCCTCAAGTGTCACAATGGGCCCTGGGGACAATGGGGGTCCCCACGGTGTTACAATGGTCTCGGGGGACAAAGGGGGGTGCCCAGGATGTCACAATGGGCCCTGAGGACAAGGGAGGCTCCCCATGGTGTCACGATGGGTCCTGGGGACAAGGGGGTCCCCAGAATGTAACAATGGACCCTGGGGACAATGGGGGGTCCTGGGACATCACAATGGGCCCTGGAGACAAAGGGGGTCTCCAGGATGTTTTCACAATGGGCTCTGGGGACAATGGGGGGTCCTGGGACGTCACAATGGGTCCTGGGGACAAAGAGGGGTCCCCAGGATGTCACAATGGCCCCTGGGGACAATGGGGGGTCCTGGGATGTCACAATGGGCCCCAGTGACAAAGGGGGGTCCCGTGAATGTCACAATGGGCCCTGGGGACAACGGGAGGACCTGGGACGTCACAATGGGCCCTGGGGACAAAATTGGTCCCCACGATGTCTCAATGAGCCCCAGTGACAAAGGGTGGTCCCCAGGATGTCACAATGGGCCCTGGGGACAACAGGGAGTCATGGGTCGTCCAATGGGCCCTGGGGACAAAGGGGGTCCCCAGGATGTCACAATGGGCCCTGGGGATAATGGGGCGTCCTGGGACGTCACAATGGGCCCTAGGGACAAGGCGGGGTTCCCAGGATGTCACAATGGGTCTGTGGACAAAGAGGCGTCCTCTGAATGTCACAATGGGCCCTGGGGATAAAGGGGGTCCCCAGGATGTCACAATGGCCCCTGGGGACAAAGTGGAGTTCTGGGATATCATAATGTGCCACAGTGACAAAGGGGGACCCCATGGTGCCACAGTGAGCCCTGGGGACAAAGGGAGGTCCCCAGGATGTCACAATGGGCCCTGGGGACTAAAGGGGTCCCCACGGTGTCACAATGGGACCTAGATATAATGGGGTATCCTTTGATGTCATAAGGGGCCCTGGAGACAAGGGGGGTCCCCAGGATGTCACAATGGGCCCTGGGATAAAAGGGGGTCCTGGGATGTCACAATGAGCCCTGCGGACAAGGGTGGTACCCACGGTGTCACAATGGGCCCCGGGGACAAGGGGGGTCCCCATAGTGTCACGATGCGTCCCCAGTGACAAGGGGGGTCCCCACGGTGCCACGATGGGCCCTGGGGACAAGGAGGGGTTCCCATTGTGTCACAATGGGCCCTGGGGTCAAAGGGGTTTCCCAGGACATCACAATGGTTTCTGGGGACAATGGGGATCCTGGGACATCACAATGGGCCCTTGGGACAACGAGGGGTCCTGGGACGTCACAATGGGCCCTGGAGACAAAGGGATTCCCCAGGATGTCACAATGGACCCTGGGGACAAAGGAGGTCCCCAGAATGTTACAATGGGCCTGGGGGACAGTTGGGGGTCTTGGGATGTCACAATGGGCCCCAGTGACAAAAGGGGTCCCCATGGTGCCACAATGAGCCCTGGGGACAAAGGGAGGTCCCCAGGATGTCACAATGGGCCCTGGGGACTAATGGGGTCCCCACGGTGTCACAATGGGCCCTGGAGACAAAGGGGGTTCTTCAGGATGTCACAATGGGCCCTTGGGACACATGGGGGTCCTGGGATGTCACAATGGGTCCCCAGTGACAAGGGGGGTCCCGACGGTGCCACGATGCGTCCTGGGGACAAGGGGGTCCCCAGGATGTCACAATGCGCCCTGGGGACAAAGGGGCTCCCCGGGATGTTCACAATGGGCCCTGAGGACAAGGGGTGGTCCCCATGGTTTCACAATGGGCCCTGGGGACAATGGGGGGTCCTGGGACGTCACAATGGACCCTGGGGACAAAGGGGGTCCCCATGGTGCCGCAATGGGCCCTGGGGAGAAAGCGGGGGTCCCCAGGATGTCACAATGGGTCCTGAGGACAAGGGGGTTACCCATGGTGTCACAATGAGCCCTGGGGACAATGGGGGGTCCTGGGATGTCACAATGGGCCCTGGGGACAAGGGGTTAGGGGGTTGTGTTAGGGGGTTGGAGGATTAGGTGGTGCAGGATTTGGGGGTGCAAGGCTGGAGGAGCAGGATTTTGCGGAGCCTGATTTGGGGCTACAGGGTCTGGGGTTGCAGGTTCCAGGGGTGCAGGATTTGGGGGTTCAGGGTTTAGGGGTGCAGTGGTTTGGAGTGCAGTGTTTTGGGGTCCAGGGTTTGGGAAAGGAGGATATGGGGGTGCAGGGTTTAGGGTGCAGGATCTTGGGGTGCAGGGGTTTGGGGTGGAGGGCTTGGTAGGGCAGGATTTGGGGATGGAAAGTTTAGGGGTAGGGCTGGGGGTGCAGGATTTGGGGGTGAAGGGGTTGTGGGGTGCAGGGTTTGGGAGATCGGTACGTGGGGCTGGAGGATTTGGGGGTGCAGGGTTTGGAGAAGCAGGATCTGGGGGTGCAAGATTGGGGGTAGCAGGGTTTTGGGGAGCAGGGTTTAGGGGTCAGGCTTTAGGGGGACAGGGTTTGGGGGCAGGGTTGGAAGGGATGATTTTGGGGTGCAGGGTTTAGGGCAGCAGGATCTTGGGGTGAAGGGGTTTGGGGTGAAGGGTTGGGTTGGACAGGATTTGGGGGGCAGGTTTTTAGGGTGCAACTTGTGGGGGTCAGGATTTGGGGTACAGGGTTTGGGGGTGCAGGGTTTAGTGGTGCAGGGTTTGGGGGTGCAGGTCTTGGGGAGGCAGAATTGGAGGTGCAGGTTTTTGGAGTTCAGGGATTTGGGGGTGCAGATTTTGGGTGTTCAGGACCTGGGGGTGCAGGATTTGGGGATGTAGGTTTGGGGTGCAGGGCTTAGGGTTTCAGTATCTTGGGTTGAAGAGGTTTGGGGGGAAGGGTTGTGTACGGCAGGATTTGGGGGTGCAGGGCTTTGGGCTGAGGGTTTGGGGGTGCAGGGTTCGCATGTTCAGGAACTGGGGGTGCAGGATTTGGGTTTGCAGGTTTGGGGAATTTTGGGGTTGCAGGATTTGGGGGAGAATGGTTTGGGGGTGCAAGACTTGAGGGTGCAGGGTTTGGGGGTTTGGGACGTGGGGCTGGAGGATTTGGGGGTGCAGGATTTGGGGTGCAGTGTGTGGGGGTGCAAGATCTTGGGGTGTACGAGCTTTGGGTGTGGGATTTGAAGGACAATGATTTGGGGGTGCAGGGATTGGGGGTGTAGGGTTTTGGGGTTGCTGCGTTTGGAGATTCGGGATGTGGAGGTCAAGGATTTAGGGGTACAAGGGCTGGTTGCAGGATTTGGGGTACAGGGTTTGGTTGCAGGATTTGGGGTGCAGGGTTTGAAGTGCAGGGCTAAAGGGGGCAGGATTTGGAGGTGCAAGATTTGGTGGTCTGGGGTACTGGGCTGCAGGGTTTTGGGGTGCGGGATTTGGGGGTGCAGGTTCCATGTCTTTAGGAACTGGGCGGGGAGGGTTTTTTGGTGCGGACTTTTGAGTGCAAGTTTGAGGGGCCTTGATTTTGGGGTGCATGGTTTGGGGGGCAGGATTCCGGGTGTAAGGTTTTGAGGTGCAGGACTTGGGGGCGCAGGTTTCACACGTTAAGGAACTGGGGCTGCAGAGGTTGGGGGTGCAGCGTTGTGGGCTGCAGGGTTGAAGGGTGCAGGATTTAGGGGTACAGGTTTTGGGGGTGCAGGAGCTGGGGGTGCAGGCTGTAGGGATCAGAATATGGGGGTGCAGGGTTCTGGGGTGCAGGATCTGGGTGAGCAGGCTGTTGGGGTACAGAACCTTGTAGGTCAGCGTTTAGAGGCAGGATTTGGGGGTGCAGGGCTTTGGGGTGCAACTTATGGGGTAGAAGGTTTTGGGGTGCAGGGTTTTGGGGGTGCAGGGTTTAGCGCCAGAATTGGGGGTGCAGGGTTTGGGATTGCAGGGTGTTTGGGGAAGGATCTGGGGGTACAAGATTGGGGGTAGCAGGGTTTTGGGGAGCAGGGTTTCGGGGTCAGGCCTTAGGGGGATAGGGTTTGGGGGGCAGGGCTGGGAGGGATGATTTGGGGGTGCAGGGTTTAGGGCAGCAGGATCTTGGGGTGAAGGGGTTTAGGGTGAAGGGTGGGTAGGACAGGATTTGGGGTGCAGGTTTTTAGGGTGCAACTTGTGGGGGCAGGATTTGGGGTACAGGAGGTTGGGTGTGCAGGGTTTGGGGTGTAGGATTTAGTGGAGCAGGGACTGGGGGTGAAGGTCTTGTGGAGGCAGAATTGGGGGTGCAGGTCTTGGGGAGGCAGAATTGGGGGTGCAGATTTTGGGTGTTCAGGACCTGGGGATGCAGGATTTGGGGATGTAGGTTTTGGGAGGTAGATTTTGGGGTGCTGGGTTCGGCACATGGGTCTGGAGGATTTGGGGGTGCAGGGTTAAGGGGTTTAGGATTTTGGGGTGCACAGTTTAGGGTGCACGTTCTGGGCATGTATGATTTGAGAGTGCAGGGCTTTGGGGTACAGGATTTGGGGTGCAGGGTTTTGGGGTCAGGATCTGGGGGTGCAGGATGTTGGGGAGAAGGATTTGGGGGTGCAGCATTTTGAAGTGCAGGGTTTGGAGGAGGGAGGTTTTGGGGGTGAAAGATTTGGTGGTTCAGGTTTTGGGGGTGCAGTGTTAAGAGGGTGGAGGATTAGGGGTGCAGGATTTGGGGGTTCAGGATTTGGGGCTGCAGGGTATGGGAGGGAAGGATCTGGGGCTTCAGGATTTGGGGGTGCACTGTTTGGGGGTGCAGGGTTTAGAAGTCAGGTCTCAGAGTGCAGAGTTTGGGGTGCAGGGGCTTGGGGGGAAATTTAAGGTTGCAGAGTGTGGGGTGCATAGGACTGGGGGTGCAGGATTTGGGGGTTCAGTGTTTAGGGTAGCACAATCTTGGGGTGCAGGGGTTTGCAGTGAAAGGTTTGGTAGGCAGGATTTGGGGTGCAGGATTCTGGGGTGCTGGGTTTGGGGTACAGGATTTGGTGTTGCAGGGATGGGGTTGAAGGGCTTGGGTTTCCAGGCCTTTGAGGTGCAGGATTTGGAGGTGCAAGGTTTGGGAGGGAATTCTTTGGGGTGCAGGGTTTGGGGTTCCAGGAGGTGGGGGAAGGACCTTGGGGTGTAGGGTTTGGGGGGCAGGGTTTTGGGGGAAGGATTTAGGGGTGCAGGGTTTTGAAGTGCAGCGTTTCAGGGGGGCATGATTTTGGGGGTGCACATGTGGGGGTCCAGGTTTGGGGGATGCAGAGTTTGTGAATGGAGGAATTTGGGGTGCTGGGTTTGGGGCTGCCTAATTTGGGGGTGCAGTGTTTGGGTGTTCAGGACCTGGGGGTGCTGCGTTTGGGAATGCAGGCTTTGGGGGTGCAGGGCTCAGGATTTGGGAGGGCAGGATCAGGGGGTGTAAGATTTCAGGGTTTAGGGGTGCAAAGTTTGGTAGGGCTGAATTATAGGGGTGCAAAGTATGGTAGGGCTGAATTTAGGGGTGCAGGATTTGGTATTACAGGTTTTGGGGAATCATGGCTTGGGAGGAAGGATTTAGGGGTGCAGGGTTTCAAGATGCAGGATTTGGGGTGCAGTATTTGGGGTTGCAGGTTTGGGGGGTGCAAGTTGTGGGGCGGCAGGATATCGGGTATAGGGTTCTGGGCTGCAGGGTTTGGGGGTGCAGGATTTTAACGTGCAGGGTTCTGGGGTGCAGTATCTGGGGGTCCAGGGTTTGGCAGTGCATTGGCTTTGGGGGTTGAAGGATTTGGTGGTGCAGGGTTTAGGGATGCAGGATTTGGGGGTGCAGGATTTGGGGGTGCAGAGTTAGGGGGCAGGATTTTCAGTGCAGGGTTTCAGGGCACAGAACTTGGTGGTGCAGGATCTGGGGTGCAGGTTTTCGGTGGGGAATTTGGGGGTGCAGGGTGTTGAGGAAGGATCTGAGGGTACAATATTTGGGCTTTAAGGGTTTAGGGGGGCAGGATCTGGCAGCGCAGAGTTTGGGGACAGGACCTGGGGGTGCAGCGATTGGGGTTACAGGTTCTGGGGGTGCAGGGTCGAGGGAATTGTTTGAGGTGCAGGGTTATGAGAGTGCAGGATTTCTGGGTGCAGAGTTTGGGGTGCGGGGTATGGGGCAGCAGCATCTGGGGGTGTAGGTTTATGGGGTTCATTCATTTGGGGGGAGGATCTGGGGGTGCAGGGTTTAAGGGTTCAGGATTTGGAGGTGTAGGGTTTTGGGGTAAAGGGTTCTGGGTTGAGGTTTTGGGGTGAAAGATTTGGGGATGCAGTGTTAAGGGGTGGAGGCTTAGAGGTGCAAGATTTGGGGGTGGAGAGTTTTCGTGTGTCTGATTTGGGGGTGCAGGGTCTGGGGATGCAAGATCCTGGAATTCAGGATCTGGGGGTTCAGGATTTGGGGGTGCACAGTATGGGAGGGAAGGATCTGGGGCTTCAGGATTTGGGGGTGCACTGTTTGGGGGTGCAGGGTTTAGAAGTCAGGTCTCAGAGTGCAGCGTTTGGGGTGCAGGGGCTTGGGGGGAAATTTAAGGTTGCAGAGTGTGGGGTGCACAGGACTGGGGCACAGGATTTGGGGGTGCGGGGTTTCAGGGTTCAGGATTTGGAGGTGTGGAGTTTTGGGGTGCAGGGGTTGGGAGTGCAGGGTGGTGGGGGTGAGAGATTTGGGTGCAGGATTTGGGGGTGCAGAGTCTTGGGAGTCAAGGATCCGGGTCTGCAGGATTTGGGGGTTCATTGTTTAGGGCAGCACAATCTTGGGGTGCAGGGGTTTGCAGTGAAAGGTTTGGTAGGGCAGGATTTGGGGTGCAGGATTCTGGGGTGCTGGGTTTGGGGTACAGGATTTGCTGTTGCAGGGATGGGGTTGAAGGGTTTGGGTTGCCAGGCCTTTGAGGTGCAGGATTTGGAGGTGCAAGGTTTGGGAGGGAATTCTTTGGGGTGCAGGGTTTGGGGGCAGGGTTTAGGGGTGGAGGGTATAGGACAGAAAGATTTGGGAATGCAGGGTTTAGGGTGCAGGTTTCGGGGTTCAGGAAGGTAGGGAGGGCAGGATTAGGGGGTGCAAGGTTTCAGTTGTAGGGTTTAGGGGTGCAGAGTTTGGTAGGGCCGAATTTGGGGGTGCAGGATCTGGGGTGCAGTGTTTGGGAAGACAGGATCGGGGGTGGAGGATTTGGGGGTGCAGGACTGAGGGGCAGGGTTTTGGTGCAGGGCTTGGGGTCAGGATCTGGGGTGCAGGTTTGGGAAGAGTATTTTGGGGTGCAGGATTTTGGGTGCCGTGTCTGCGGGGCAGGTTTGGGGTGATCACTGCTGATCCGCACACACTCGCTCTCTCTGGTATTCACCTCCACTCCTGCTCCTCCACCTCCCCACTGTTCTCTCCATCTCCTCTCTTCTCGTTCCCACCACACTCTGCACACAGACCCGACCACTGAGAATGTTCCAGAACACGCTGATCCAAACCCCGCTGGGACCTCCGGGCTCCATGGCAACGTGAAAATTGAGTGTGCCACAGAATCCCTTTGGGTGTCAAACACCTTGAAGGTGCTGGAGTCCAAGCACAACCCCCCGGCACTGCCCACGGCCCTCAGGAGCTCCTGTGGAAACCCCTCCAGGGATGGCGGCTCCAGCCCTGCCCTGGGCAGCCCGTTCAGTGCCCGACAGCCCTCGCTGGGAGGAACAGCTCCCAGGCTCCAGCCAGAAGCTCACCCGGTACCGCTGGGGCCGTCTCCTCTCCTCCTGCCGCTCGTTCCCGGGCAGAGTCCCCGAAGCCCGCTCTCGGGCGCTCTGCGGGCGGCTCCTGGCCCGGCCGCCCCCCGCACTCCCGCTCTGGCTCCGCCCCAAGGCTCAGGCGGGAACGGCCGCTGCGGCCCGGCCGGCCAATCGCAGCTCGCCGCCTCAGCCCCGCCCCCTCAAACCAGCCCTTGGCCCCGCCCCCTCCCCCCAGCCCCTCAGGAGGAGCCGCACCCGCTGGTGCAGAGTGCGGAGCTCAGCGCACAAAGAGCTGCACAGGGTGAGAGGGGCAGGGGGATTCGAGCTGGGATGGGCGCTGTTTGCAGACGGAACCAAGTGAGGCACGGGCTCTGCACCTGGAGAAAGGAAAAGGTGCAGTGATCACCCCAAACCTGCCCCGCAGACACGGCACCCAAAATCCTGCACCCCAAAATACTCTTCCCAAACCCTGCACCCCAGATCCTGACCCCAAGCCCTGCACCAAAACCCTGCCCCTCAATCCTGCACCCCCAAATCCTCCACCCCGATCCTGTCTTCCCAAACCCTGCACCCCAAACCCTGCACCCCCAAATTCGGCCCTACCAAACTCTGCACCCCTAAACCCTACAACTGAAACCTTGCACCCCCTAATCCTGCCCTCCCTACCTTCCTGAACCCCGAAACCTGCACCCCAAACCCTGCATTCCCAAATCCTTCCGTCCTATACCCTACACCCCCAAACCCTGCCCCCAAACCCTGCACCCCAAAGAATTCCCTCCCAAACCTTGCACCTCCAAATCCTGCACCTCAAAGGCCTGGAAACCCAAGCCCTTCAACCCCATCCCTGCAACACCAAATCCTGTACCCCAAACCCAGCACCCCAGAATCCTGCACCCCAAATCCTGCCCTACCAAACCTTTCACTGCAAACCCCTGCACCCCGAGGTTGTGCTGCCCTAAACACTGAACCCCCAAATCCTGCACCCCCAGGTCCTTGCCTCCCAAAACTCTGCACCCCCAAATCCTGCACCCCAAATCTCTCACCCCCAAATCCTCCCCCCACCACCCTGCAGCCTCAAATCCTTCACCCCCATCCTCTGCACCCCAAAACTCCACACCTCCAAATCCTGAACCCTGAAACCCTGCACCCCCAAATCCTGTGCCCCAGTCCTGTGCACCCCACACTCTGCAACCTTAAATTTCCCCCCAAGCCCCTGCACCCCAAACGCTGCACTCTGAGACCTGACTTCTAAACCCTGCACCCCCAAACAGTGCACCCCCAAGTTTTGCACCCCTAATCCTCCACCCTCTTAACACTGCACCCCCAAAACCTGAACCACCAAATCCTTCACCCCCAAAACCTCCCTCCTCCAAACCCTGCACTTCAAAATGCTGCACCCCCAAATCCTTCTCCCCAACATCCTGCACCCCCAGATCCTGACCCCAAAACCCTGCACCCCAAATCCTGTACCCCAAAGCCCTGCACTCTCAAATCATACATGCCCAGAACGTGCACCCTAAACTGTGCACCCCAAAATCCTAAACCCCTTAACCCTGCACCCCCAAATCCTCCAGACCCATGTGCCGAACCCAGCACCCCAAAATCTACCCCCCAAAACCTACATCCCCAAATCCTGCACCCCCAGGTCCTGAACAGCCAAAATCTGCACCCCCAATTCTGCCTCCCCAAGACCTGCACCCCCAATTCTGCCTCCACAAGACCTTCACCCCCAGTCCCTGCTCCACTAAATCCTACACCCCAAACCCTGCACCCCCAACCTCCTGTACCCCAAATCCTGCCCCCACAAGTTGCACCCCAAAACCCTGCTACCCCGCATCTTGTCCCCACAGATCCTTCCCCCAACACCCTGCAATCCCAAACCCTGCACCCCCAATTCTGGCGCTAAACCCTGCACCCCCAGAACCCTGCACCACTGAACCTTGCACCCTGAAACCCTGCTCCCCCAATCCCCCCCCCCAAAACTCTGCACCCCAAAATCCTATACCCAAAACTCTGCACCCAAGTTGCACCCCATATCCCTGCACCCCCAAATCCCTGCACCCCCAAATCCTCCAACCCCCAAGTCCTGCACCCCCAGGTGCTGAACACCTGAACCCCTCACCCCAGACCCCTCACCCCAAAGCCCTGCACTCCAAATCCTGCCTCTATACGCTGAACTGCAAGGTTCTGTACCCCAACAGCCTGCTCACCCAGATCCTGCACCCCAGAACCCTGCACCTCCATATTCTGATCCCTACAGCCTGCACCCCCAGCTCCTGCACCCCCAAAACCTGTACCCCTAAATCCTGCACCCTTCAACCCTGCAGCCCACAACGCTGCACCCCCAACCTCTGCAGCCCCAGTTCCTTAACGTGTGAAACCTGCGCCCCCAAGTCCTGCACCCCAAAACCTTACACCCGGAATCCTGCCCCCCAAACCGTGCACCCCAAAATCAAGGCCCCCTCAAACTTGCACTCAAAAGTCCGCACCAAAAAACCCTCCCCGCCCAGTTCCTAAAGACATGGAACCTGCACCCCCAAATCCCGCACCCCAAAACCCTGCAGCCCAGTACCCCAGACCACCAAATCTTGCACCTCCAAATCCTGCCCCCTTTAGCCCTGCACTTCAGACCCTGCACCCCAAATCCTGCAACCAAACCCTGTACCCCAAATCCAGCAACCAGCCCTTGTACCCCTAAATCCTTGACCTCCACATCCCGAATCTCCAAACGCAGCAACCCCAAAACCCTACACCCCCAATCCCTGCACCCCCAGATCATTGTCCTTTAAATCCCACACCCAACGCTCGTACACCCCATCTATTGACAGAAAGACGTACGTGAACTGTACTGACATGCTTGAGGGTAAACACGTGCGTGGATGTTTGGCATACTGCACACACGCACACGTCTGAACGATAATGCTCCAGCTTTAGCATAAATGGAGCTGACATCAAGGCACTCACATGTGGACAGACCAACGTTTATAGGCACTAAGGCTTTCGCGCACAGGTTCGTCCAAGAACAGGCACATACCTGCAGGTACCCTCCGAATGTGTGTTCTGTGCATTCTCTTAAGGGACGCTAGATGGCAGCAAAGACCATGAAATTATTAACCTCAGTCTAACCCTAGGTTTATGACATTTTTTCTTACTATAGATGCGTTTGATGCTAAAAATTCCCCCAAATTGTAATGAATATGCGATAATTGTGTGAATACAAGCATCGCAAGAGCATCCAGTTTTTGGAGCACTTATGGAACATGATAAAGCCAGGCAGAGCCTGACAAAGCGCGACAGAGCCCAACAGGGCTTGACAGAGCCTGATAGAACTCAACAGGGGCCGACAAATCCCGACAGCGCCTGACAGCGAACAGTGGAGTCTGGCAGGGCCTGACAGAGGCTGTCACAGCACGACAGAGCCAGAGGAGCCTGACAGAGCCCAGCAAACCCGACAGGAATAGACAAGGCCTGGGTGCACAGACCTGGGTGCGTGTGGAAAGGTTTCTGCCTGTTTTCCAGTGAGGAATGGTGTGTGTGCACGTGGACAAACAGAAGGCGAAGCAGCTCGGTTCCAACACTGAAGAAGGCTGCACAGTCACGTAGACACGGGGGCTGCTCCGCTCCTGCTCTCCTGCTCTCTTGCAGGACACAGAGGCCTCAGAGCCCTGTTCAGTTCAGTTCAGTTCCATACAATGTTCACTGACTGCAAGAAAATCCCTCAAATCCCCCACAATGTGGGGCTCAAAAGGGAGTCCCCCTGAAAAGAGGGGGTCACAGTCCAAAAATGCCTGAAAATTCCTGGGGGACGATAAAACTTATTAAACCCTGTAAATATGAGCGTGAGAATTTCAAACAGAGAGAAGTCTGTCGTTTGTATTTATATATTGCAGAATGGTATTCATGTAGATATAAAATGATTTTAAAATAAAACCCCTTTTCTACTCTGTTATATAAAGGATTTTAGAATGTAAAAAATTTCTGTTGATGGTTTTAAGAATACAAACATCTTATCTATTTGTAGATTAAAAAGTGAAGGACTTGAAAAAGAAAAAAATATCTAGATAGGAACTTAAAATAGAAAAAAGTGTGAGTAGGCAGAGCTCTGTATAATTACTACGTGTTACATAGTCTAAATAGGTAATAAATATCATCTATATATATCCACTCACACCCGTATACATACCTTTAATTTATTAATAAATGTAAATCGATATCCCAGTCTAAATATATATAATTGTAAATATGTCAAAATCTGTAAATTTGAAAAGATACCTGAGTGTTAAAATGGAAGTTTAAATGTATTTAAGTGTAAATAGACACTGGATCAGAGCGCAGCGCGGGGCAAACGGGGACGGGTGATGATAGGCGGAGAGAATGGAAATTGACGTGCTTAGCTGGCCAATCAGATTGCGGAGAGGGAAGAGAAGGGGCGGGCCGCGGGGGAAGGGTTGTCTCGAGGGCTTCCCAATGCGCATGTGCAGAAATGGGCGCTGCGAGGTGTACGGGGCGCTCTCGGCGGCCCCGTGCGCGCACCGTTGGAGCCCGGAGCGGACTCGCTGCGCCGCTGTTTCTGCGAGGCCCCGGGGAGTGCCCGGCCCGGCCCCGCCCGGCCCGCTCCGCTCCGTCTCAGAGCCGCCTGGAGAGCCGGGTCGGGCAGCCCCTTCTCGGCTCCACCTCTTCCCGAGCTAAGCCACGCCCCCTTGGGGCCGTGCCATGTTGACCGCACCCTCTCCCTACCCCAAGAGGCTCCTCCCATGGGGGCGTGCCCCAGAGAATGCCCACCCCCAGACCACCTCCCATGGGGCGTGACACAGAGGCTCCGCCCCCCCGAGGGGCTCCCCGTGGGCGTGCCCTCTCAGTACCCGCCCCTCGGCACTGACCCCACCCCATGTAGGCGGGGCCACACCCAGCTGCCCCCTCCCATCTGTGACCCATAACCAACCCCATAGCAGCCCTATGGCTGCCCCACAGGTCCCGCTGTAGCAGCCCAGCACCTGCCCCATAGTCGCCCCATAAGTGCTCCAGACATGCCTCTTAAGAGGACCCTACAGCAGCCCCATGAGTGCCCCACAGGTAATTCCACAGCCGCCCCATCCCGCCCCACAGCGGCCGCTGCGGGACCCCCGGAGACCCCCGGCCCCACACCCGCCCCGCAGCCCCACAGCGCGCGGTCTCGGGCCCCGGTGCCGGCGAAGCCACGTCCTGGCCGCGGCCGGAGGAGCCGCCGCTTGTCCGCCCCCCACGTCCCCCCGATCGCTGCTGCTGTCGCTGCCTGAGGAGCCGCAGCAGCCGCCGCTTGTCCGCCCCCCCACGTCCCCCCGATCGCTGCTGCTGTCGCTGCCTGAGGAGCCGCAGCAGCCGCCGCTTGTCCGCCCCCCACGTCCCCCCGTTCGCTGCTGCTGTCGCTGCCTGAGGAGCCGCAGCAGCCGCCGCTTGTCCGCCCCCCCACGTCCCCCCGATCGCTGCTGCTGTCGCTGCCTGAGGAGCCGCAGGAGCCGCCGCTTGTCCGCCCCCCACGTCCCCACGATCGCTGCTGCTGTCGCTGCCTGAGGAGCCGCAGGAGCCGCCGGTTGTCCGCCCCCCCACGTCCCCCCGATCGCTGCTGCTGTCGCTGCCTGAGGAGCCGCAGCAGCCGCCGCTTGTCCGCCCCCCCACGTCCCCCCGATCGCTGCTGCTGTCGCTGCCTGAGGAGCCGCAGCAGCCGCCGCTTGTCCGCCCCCCCACGTCCCCCCGATCGCTGCTGCTGTCGCTGCCTGAGGAGCCGCAGCAGCCGCCGCTTGTCCGCCCCCCCACGTCCCCCCGATCGCTGCTGCTGTCGCTGCCTGAGGAGCCGCAGCAGCCGCCGCTTGTCCGCCCAGCCCCGACTGCCCCCCCCCAATCGCCGCCGCTGCCGCCCCCGCCACCCCCCTTCTCCCGCCATCCCGGTGTCACAATGGGGACTTCGAGCGCGGCTGTGGAGGCAGCAGCTGTTCTGATAGCGAAGCCAAACCGGACCGGGAAACAGGACCGGGAACCAGGAACCGTGGCAGGGAAGTTTTCCCTTGGAGCAAACAAACCCCAGGTGTTCTTCAATGTTTATTGAGAAAGCAGAGTCAGGATGTACCAGTAGTCCGATCAGTGACCTTCTAAGGCAAAGTGGGGTCCTGGGATGTCACAATGGGCCCCAGTGACGAAGAGGGTCCCCATTGTGCCACAATGGGCCCTGGGGACAAAGGGAGTCACCAGGATGTCACAATGGGCCCTGGGGACAAAGTGGGGCCCTGGGATGTCACAATGGGCCCTGGGGACAAACGGGGTGCCCAGGATGTCATAATGGGCCCAGGGGACACAGAGGAGTCCCCAGGATGTCACAATGGGCCCTGGGGGAAAGGGGGGACCCCAGGATGTCACAATGGGCTCTGGGGACTATGGAGGGTCCTGGGACGTCACAATGGGCCCTGGGGACACAGGGGTCCCCAGGATGTGATAATGGGCTCTGGGGACAAGTGGGGTCCCCAGGATGTCACAATGGGCACTGGGGAGAAAGGCGTGGTCCCCATGGTGTCACAATGGGCCCAAGTGACAAGGAGGGTCCCCACGGTTCCACGATGGGCCCTGGGGACAACGGGGTCCACCGGATGTCACAATGGGCCCTGGGGACAAAGTGGGGTCCCCTGAATGTCACAATTGGACCTGGGGACAAAGGGGGTCCTGGGATGTCACAATGGGCCCTGGGGACAAAGGGGGTCCCCATGGTGTCACAATGGCCCTGGGGACAACGGGGGTTCCCCAAGATGTCTCAATGGACCCCGGAGACAATGGGGGGTCCTGGAACATCACAATGGGCCCTGGGGACAAAGGGGGTTTCTGGGACTTCACAATGGGCCCTGGGGACAAAGGGAGGGTCCCCAGGATGTAACAATGGGCCCTGGGGACAAAGAGGGGTCCCCTGAATGTCACAATGGGCCCTGGGAACAAGGGGGGTCCTGGGATGTCACAATTGGCTCTGGGGACAAAGGGGGTCCCCAGGGTGTCACAATGGGCCCTGCGGAGAAGGGGTTAGGGGGTTGTGTTAGGGGGTTGGAGGATCAGGTGTTGCAAGGCCGGGGGAGCAGGAGTTTGGGGGGCCTGATTTGGGCCTACAGGGTCTGGGGTTGCAGGTTCCAGGGGTGCAGGATTTGGGGGTTCAGGGTTTAGGGGTGCAGTGGTTTGGAGTGCAGTGTTTTGGGGTGCAGGGTTTGGGGAAGGAGGATATGGGGGTGCAGGGTTTAGGGTGCAGGATCTTGGGGTGCAGGGGTTTGGGGTGGAGGGCTTGGTAGGGCAGGATTTGGGGATGGAAAGTTTAGGGGGTAGGGCTGGGGGTGCAGGATTTGGTGGTGAAGGGGTTGTGGGGTGCAGGGTTCTGGGGTGCAGGGTTTGGGAGATCGGTACGTGGGGCTGGAGGATTTGGGGGTGCAGGGTTTGGAGCAGAAGGATCTGGGGGTGCAAGATTGGGGGTAGCAGGGTTTTGGGGAGCAGGGTTTCGGGGTCAGGCTTTAGGGGGACAGGGTTTGGGGGGCAGGGCTGGGAGGGATGATTTGGGGGTGCAGGGTTTAGGGCAGCAGGATCTTGGGGTGAAGGGGTTTGGGGTGAAGGGTTGGGTAGGACAGGATTTGGGGTGCAGGTTTTTAGGGTGCAACTTGTGGGGGTCAGGATTTGGGGTCCAGGAGGTTGGGGGTGCAGGGTTTGGGGGTGTAGGATTTAGTGGAGCAGGGACTGGGGGTGAAGGTCTTGTGGAGGCAGAATTGGGGGTGCAGGTCTTGGGGAGGCAGAATTGGGGGTGCAGATTTTGGCTGTTCAGGACCTGGGGGTGCAGGATTTGGGGATGTAAGTTTTGGGGGGTAGATTTTGGGGTGCTGGGTTTGGGACATGGGTCTGGAGGATTTGGGGGTGCAGGGTTAAGGGGTTTAGGATTTTGGGGTGCACAGTTTAGGGTGCACGTTCTGGGCATGTATGATTTGAGAGTGCAGGGCTTTGGGGTACAGGATTTGGGGTGCAGGGTTTTGGGGTCAGGATCTGGGCGTGCAGCATTTTGAAGTGCAGGGTTTGGAGGAGGGAGGTTTTGGGGGTGAAAGATTTGGTGGTTCAGGTTTTGGGGGTGCAGTTTTAAGAGGGTGGAGGATTAGGGGTGCAGGATTTGGGGGTTCAGGATTTGGGGCTGCAGAGTATGGGAGGGAAGGATCTGGGGCTTCAGGATTTGGGGGTGCACCGTTTGGGGGTGCAAGGTTTAGAAGTCAGGTCTCAGAGTGCAGCGTTTGGGGTGCAGGGGTTTGGTGGGAAATTTAAGGTTGCAGAGTGTGGGGTGCACAGGACTGGGGCACAGGATTTGGGGGTGCGGGGTGTCAGGGTTCAGGATTTGGAGGTGTGGAGGTTTGGGGTGCAGGGGATGGGGGTGAAGGATCTGAGGCTGCAGGGCGGTGGGGGAAGGATTTGGGGGTGAGAGATTTGGGGTGCAGGATTTGGGGGTGCAGAGTTTTGGGAGGCAAGGATCTGGGGCTGCAGGATTTGGGGGTTCAGAGTTTAGGGCAGCACAATCTTGGGGTGCAGGGGTTTGCAGTGAAAGGTTTGGTAGGCAGGATTTGGGGTGCAGGATTCTGGGGTGCTGGGTTTGGGGTACAGGATTTGGTGTTGCAGGGATGGGGTTGAAGGGCTTGGGTTTCCAGGCCTTTGAGGTGCAGGATTTGGAGGTGCAAGGTTTGGGAGGGAATTCTTTGGGGTGCAGGTTTAGGGTTCCAGGAGGTGGGGGAAGGACCTTGGGGTGAAGGGTTTGGGGGGGCAGGCTTTTGGGGGAAGGATTTGGGGGTGCAGGGTTTTGAAGTGCAGGATTTAAGGGTGCGGGGGTTTGGGTGAAGGGCTTGGCAGGGCAGGAATTTGAGGTGCAGGGTTTGGGGGTGCAGGGTGTTTGGGGAACGATCTGGGGGTACAGGGTTTGGGGTGCTGGGTTTGGGGGTTAAAGGATTTGCGGGGGCAGGGTTCAGGTGTTCAGGACCTGGGCGTGCAGGCTTTGCGGGTTCAAGGTTCCAGGTGCATTGTTTGGGGGGAGAGGATTTGGGGGTGCAGAGTTTTGGGGCGCAGAGCTTGTGAGAGAGGAATCGGGGGTGCAGGATTTGGGGGTTCAGGGTTTAGGGTAGCAGGATCTTGGGGTGCAGGATATGGGGGTGTAGTGTTTGTGAATGCAGGGTTTTGGGGGTCAGGATCTGGGGGTGCATGATTTGGGGGCTCAGGGTTTGGGGATGAAGGGTCTTGGGGTGCTGGGCTTTGGGGTGCAGTGTTGGGGGGCAGGTTTTGGGGTGCAGGGTTTAGGAGGGCAGGATTTGCGTGTTCAGGAACTGGGGGTGCAGGATTTTGCGTTGAAGGGCTCTGGGGTGCCGGGGTTGGCCTGCAGGGGTTGGGGTGCAGTATTTTGGGGTGCAGGGGTTTGGGGTTCAGGACCTGTGGCTGCAGGGTCTTAGGGAACAGGATTTCAGGGGTGCAGGGGCTTTGGGAGAGGGATTTGGGCTTCAGGGTCTGAGGGGTGCAGGGTTTGGTGGGGAAGGGTTTGGGGGTGCCTGGTTTAGGGTTGCAGGATTTGGGGGTCAAGGGTTTGGAGGTGCCAGGGTTTTGGGGGGCAGGATATAGGGGTGCAGGATTTGAGGGTGCAGGGTTGTGGAGTGCAGAGATTTGCAGGTGCAAGATCTGGGATTGTAGGGTTTTGGGGTGCAGGTTTTGGGGAGGAAGGATTTGGGGTGCAGGGTTTAAAGGTTCACGATCTGGAGGTGCAGCGCTTTGGGGTGCAGGGTTATGGGCCTACGGGTTTTGGGAGGGAAGGATCTGGGGGTCAGGGTGCAGGGATCACAGCATGGGGGTGCAGGATTCTGGGGTGCAGGATCTGGGGAGCAGGATCTGGGGGAGCAGGGTTTGGGGTGCAGAACCTTGTTGTTTAGGGTTTAGAGGCAGGATTTGGGGGTGCAGGGCTTTGGGGTGCAGGGTTCAGGTGTTCAGGACTTGGGGGTTGGAGGATTTGGGGGTTGGAAGATTTGGGGGTGCAGGGTTGGGTAAGGAAGGATCTGAGGGCGCAGGGTTTGAAGTTTCAGGACCTGGGGTGCAGGATTTGGGGGTACAGGATTAATGGGTGCAGGGTGTTTGGGGAAAGGATTTGGGGGTGCAGGGTTTTGAAGTGCAGGGTTTAAAGGGGCAGGATATGGGGTGAACGATTTGGGGGTGCACATTTTTGGGGTGTGCAAGATTTGAGAGTGCAGGGATTTGGGGTGAGCGATTTCAGGGTGCCGGGTCTGGGGGGGAAGGATCTGCAGGTGCAGGGTTTGTCAGTGCATTGATTGGGGGCCAGAATTTGAGGGCGCAGGGTTTGTGGGGCAGGATCTTGGGTGCAGGGTTTGGGGAGCAGGATCTGGGGGTGATGGAATTGGTTGACAAGGTTTCGCAGGCCGGCTTTGGGGGAGCAGAGTTCAGGGGTGCAAGGTTTTGGGGGACAGGTCTGGACATAAAAGATTCGGGGGCAAATGGTTTGGGGGAACGATTTGGGGGTGCAGGATTTGGGGGTGCAGGATTTGGTATTACAGGTTTTGGGGAATCATGGCTTGGGAGGAAGGATTTAGGGGTGCAGGGTTTCAAGATGCAGGATTTGGGGTGCAGTATTTGGGGTTGCAGGTTTGGGGGGTGCAAGTTGTGGGGCAGCAGGATATCGGGTAGAGGGTTCTGGGCTGCAGGGTTTGGGGGTGCAGGATTTCAACGTGCAGGGTTCTGGGGTGCAGTATCTGGGGGTCCAGGGTTTGGCAGTGCATTGGCTTTGGGGGTTGAAGGATTTGGGGGTGCAGAGTTAGGGATGCAGGACTTGGGGGTGCAGGATTTGGGAATGCAGAGTTTGGGGTGCAGGTTTCGGGGTTCAGGAAGGTAGGGAGGGCAGGATTAGGGGGTGCAAGGTTTCAGTTGTAGGGTTTAGGGGTGCAGAGTTTGGTAGGGCCGAATTTGGGGGTGCAGGATCTGGGGTGCAGTGTTTGGGAAGACAGGATCGGGGGTGGAGGATTTGGGGGTGCAGGACTGAGGGGCAGGGTTTTGGTGCAGGGCTTGGGGTCAGGATCTGGGGTGCAGGTTTGGGAAGAGTATTTTGGGGTGCAGGATTTTGGGTGCCGTGTCTGCGGGGCAGGTTTGGGGTGATCACTGCTGATCCGCACACACTCGCTCTCTCTGGTATTCACCTCCACTCCTGCTCCTCCACCTCCCCACTGTTCTCTCCATCTCCTCTCTTCTCGTTCCCACCACACTCTGCACACAGACCCGACCACTGAGAATGTTCCAGAACACGCTGATCCAAACCCCGCTGGGACCTCCGGGCTCCATGGCAACGTGAAAATGGAGTGTGCCACAGAATCCCTTTGGGTGTCAAACACCTTGAAGGTGCTGGAGTCCAAGCACAACCCCCCGGCACTGCCCACGGCCCTCAGGAGCTCCTGTGGAAACCCCTCCAGGGATGGCGGCTCCAGCCCTGCCCTGGGCAGCCCGTTCAGTGCCCGACAGCCCTCGCTGGGAGGAACAGCTCCCAGGCTCCAGCCAGAAGCTCACCCGGTACCGCTGGGGCCGTCTCCTCTCCTCCTGCCGCTCGTTCCCGGGCAGAGTCCCCGAAGCCCGCTCTCCGGGCGCTCTGCGGGCGGCTCCTGGCCCGGCCGCCCCCCGCACTCCCGCTCTGGCTCCGCCCCAAGGCTCCGGCGGGAACGGCCGCTGCGGCCCGGCCGGCCAATCGCAGCTCGCCGCCTCAGCCCCGCCCCCTCAAACCAGCCCTTGGCCCCGCCCCCTCCCCCCAGCCCCTCAGGAGGAGCCGCACCCGCTGGTGCTGAGTGCGGAGCTCAGCGCACAAAGAGCTGCACAGGGTGAGAGGGGCAGGGGGATTCGAGCTGGGATGGGCGCTGTTTGCAGACGGAACCAAGTGAGGCACGGGCTCTGCACCTGGAGAAAGGAAAAGGTGCTTGAGTTCTATGTGAAAAGTTATTAAATTTGTTTGTGAATTATTGGCTTAAACGTTTTTCATCCATAGCAAAAGCGTAAGTTATTTATTTCAATCCAATTCCTTCCTTGTATTCCTTAAACCCCTGTTCATCAGAGCAAAAGCAAAGCAGCGCGGGGGATTCGCTCCGCCCCACACGCCCCCGTTAAACAGCACGGGTGTGTTAAACACAGTGAGGGGTTCATACCCATCATGGCCAAGAACGCTGCACACACCCACAGCCTTTCCTCCCAGCTCGAACCGCACCTGCACTGCTCACCCTGGGCAGCTCTGTGTGCGCTGAGCTCCGCACTCAGCACCAGGAACTGGGGTGGGGGGTGGGAACGAGAAGAGAGGAGATGGAGAGAACAGTGGGGAGGTGGAGGAGCAGGAGTGGAGGTGAATACCAGAGAGCGCGAGTGTGTGCGGATCAGCAGTGATCACCCCAAACCTGCCCCGCAAACACGGCACCCAAAATCCTGCACCCCAAATCCTGCCTACCAAACCTTTCACTGCAAACCCCTGCACCGCAAGATTGTGCTGCCCCAAACACTGAACCCCCAAATCCTGCAGCCCCAGATCCTGCTGCCCCATACCCAGCACCCCAAACTCTGCACCCAGAAATCCTGCACTCTCATAACCCTGCACCTCAAACAATTCCCTCAACCCTGCACCCCCAAAACCTGTAACCCCAAACGCTGCACCCCCAGGTCCTGTCCCCACACTCTGCACTGCCAGATCCTGCCCCCCTAAACCCTTAAAGCCCAAATATTGCACGCCCAGATCCTTCCTCAACACCCTGCACCCCCAAATTCCCTACCGAAAACCTGCACCCCCAGATCCTGCACCACCAAGTTCTGTGCCCTGAAGCCCTGCACTGAAAATCCTGCCCCCTAACTCTGCACCCGCAAATCCTGCACCCCCAAATCCTGCATCTTTAAACCCTGCACCCCCAAATCCTTCAACCCCCAAAGCCAATGCACTGCCAAACCCTGGACCCCCAGATACTGCACCCCAGAACCCTGCACGTTGAAATCCTGCACCCCCAAACCCTGCAGCCCAGAACCCTCTACCCGATATCCTGCTGCCCCACAACTTGCACCCCCAAACCTGCAACCCCAAATACTGCACCCCAAATCCTGCATCTTGAAACCCTGCACCCCTAAATCCTCTTCCCAAGCCATGATTCCCCAAAACCTGTAATACCAAATCCTGCACCCCCAAATCCTGCACCCCAAAATCGTTCCCCCAAACCATTCTCCCCTGAATCTTTTATGTCCAAACCTGTCCCCCCAAACCTTGCACCCCTGAACTCTGCTCCTTCAAAGCCGGCCTGCGAAACCTTGTCAACCAATTCCATCACCCCCAGATCCTGCTCCCCAAACCCTGCACCCAAAATCCTGCCCCACAAACCCTGCGCCCTCAGATCCTTCCTTACCCAACACTGCACCCCCAAATCCTCCAACCCCCAAGTCCTGAACACCTGAACCCTGCACCCCCAACTCCTCACCCCAAAGCCCTGCACCCCCAAATCCTGCCTCTAAACCCTAAACAACAAGGTTCTGCACCCCAAACCCTGCTCCCCCAGATCCTACTCCCCAGATCCTGCACCCCAGAATCCTGCACCCCCATACTGTGATCCCTGCAACCCCAGATCCTTCCCTCCCAAAACCCGTAGGCCCATAACCCTGCACCCCAAAGCGCTGCACCTCCAGATCGTGAACCTTTAAACCCTGCACCCCAAATCCTTCCTCCCCAAAACCTGCACCCCAAAACCCTACAATCCCAGATCTTGCACCTGCAAATCTCTGCACTCCACAACCCTGCACCCTCAAATCCTGCACCCCTATATCCTGCCCCCCAAAACCCTGGCACCTCCAAACCCTTGATCCCCAGATCCTGCAACCCTAAACCAGGCACCCCAAACCCTTCCCCACCAAACCCTGCACCCCTCAGACCCTGAAGCCCAAATCCCTCTCCCAAAGCCCCTGCACCCCTGAAATCCTGTTCCCTAAGACCCTGCAGCCACAGGTCCTGAACCCCAAACCCCTGCACCCCAAAATACTGCACCCCAATCCCTGCAGGCCGACCCCGGCACCCCAGAGCCCTTCAACGCAAAATCCTGCACCCCCAGTTCCTGAACACGCAAATCCTGCCCTCCTAAACCCTGCACCCCAAAACCTGCCCCCCAACACTGCACCCCAAAGCCCAGCACCCCAAGACCCTTCATCCCCAAACCCTGAGCCCCCAAATCATGCACCTCCAGATCCTGAACTCCAAAACCCTGCACCCACAAACACTGCACCCCCATATCCTGCACCCCAAGATCCTGCTACCCTTAACCCTGAACCCCCAAATCCTGCACCCCCGATTCCTCTCTCACAAGCCCTGCACCCCAAAACTCTGCACCCCCAAATCCTCTCCCCCCAAACAATGCACCTGGAACCTTGAACCCGCAAAGCCTGCACGCCCAGGTCCTGAACACCTGAACCCTGCCCCCGCAAATCCTTTAACCCCCAAACCCAGCACCCCAAACCCTGTACCCCCAGATCGTTCCCCAAACACCCTGCACCCCCAAACCCTGCACCCCAAATTCCTGCCCTGCCAAGCCCTTCACCCAAACCCCCGCACCCTTAAATCCTGCACCCCTAAACCCTGCACCCCCAAATCCTGCACCTCCAGATCCTTCTTTCCTTCCTTCCTTCCTAAAGCCTGCACCCCAAATAGTGCCCTACCAAACCCTTCACCCCAAACCCCTGCACCCCACAGTCTTGCTCCCCCTAATCCTGCCATCCCAAACCCTGCACCCCAAATTCTGCCCCCCAAACCCCGATCCCGGAAACACTGCACCTCCAAACCCTGTACCCCCAAATCCTTCCCCAACACCCTGCACCCCCAAACCCTGCACCCCTAAGCCTGAACCCTAAATCCCTCACCCAAAACCCCTGCAGCCCCAAACCCTGCACCCCAAGATCCTGCTCCCCTAAATCTTGAACACCCAAACCTTGCACCCTCAAACCCTGCACCCCTAAATCCTGCAGCACCAAACCCTGCCCCCCAAATCCTGCATCCCTAAATTCATCCCTACCAAACTTTGCACCCCTAAACCCTGAAATCTTACACCCCCTAATCCTGCCCTCCCAAATCCTGAGCCCTGCACCCCCAAAGCCTGCATTCCCAAACGCAGCACCCCCGGTCCTGAACACCCAAACACTGCACCCCCAAATTAGGCAGCCCCAAACCCAGCACCCCAAAATCCTCCATTCACAAACTCTGCACGCCCCGAACCTGGACCCCCACATGTGCACCCCCAAAATCATGCTCCCCTGAAACGCTGCACTTCAAAACCCTGCACCCCCAAATCCTTCCCCCAAAACCCTGCCCCCCCAAACCCTACACCCAAAGGTCCTTCCCCCACCTCCTGGAACCCCAAACCCTGCACCCCAAAGAATTCCCTCCCAAACCTTGCACCTCCAAATCCTGCACCTCAAAGGCCTGGAAACCCAAGCCCTTCAACCCCATTCCTGCAACACCAAATCCTGTACCCCAAAACCCAGCACCCCAGAATCCGGCACCCCAAATCCTGCCTACCAAACCTTTCACTGCAAACCCCTGCACCCCAAGATTGTGCTGCCCTAAACACTGAACCCCCAAATCCTGCAGCCCCAGATCCTTGCCTCCCAAAACTCTGCACCCCCAAATCCTGCACCCCAAATCTCTCACCCCAAATCCTTCCCCCACCACCCTACACCCTCAGATCCTTCACCCCCATCCCCTGCACCCCAAAACTCCACACCTCCAAATCCTGAACCCTGAAACCCTGCTCCCCCAAATCCTGTGCCCCAGTCCTGTGCACCCCACACTCTGCACCCCAAACGCTGCACTCTTAGACCTGACTTCTAAACCCTGCACCCCCAAACAGTGCATCCCCAAATCCTGAAGCCCCAGGTCCTGAACACCCAAAATCTGCACCCCCAATTCTGCCTCCACAAGACCTTCACCCCCAGTCCCTGCTCCACAAATCCTACACCCCCAAACCCTGCACCCCCAACCTCCTGTACCCCAAATCCTGCCCCCACAAGTTGCACCCTAAAATCCTGCACCCCAAATCCAGTCCTACCCAACCCTTCAGCCCAAACCCCTTCACCCCAAGATCCTGCTGCCCTAAACCCTGCACCCCCAAGTCATCCCTCCCAGCCTTGCCCCCCAAACCCTGTCCCCCTAAAGCCTGACCCCGAAACCCTGCTCCCCAAAACCCTGCTACCCCAAATCTTGTACCCCCAGATCCTTCCCCCAACACCCTGCAATCCCAAACCCTGCACCCCCAATTCTGTCACCCCAAACCCTTCACCCCCAAAACCCTGCACCACTGAACCTTGCACCCTGAAACCCCGTACTCCACAAGTTGCACCCTAAAAGCCCGAAGCCCCAAAACCTGTACCCCCAGATCCTTCCCTCCCAAACCCAGCACCCTGAAATCCCTCACCCCAAAGCCATGCTCCCCAAATCCTGCCCTACCGAACCTTGCACTACAAACCCCTACACCCCAAAATCCTGCACGCTTAAAACCTGCAGCCCCACATCCCACCTAACCCTGCCCCCCAAATCCTTCCCCCTGACCCTGCACCCTGAAACCCTTCACCCCCAGATCATACACCCCCAAACCCTGCCCCTCGAAAGCATTCACCCCCTAACACTGCACCCCCAAATCCTGGAACCCCAAACCTTGATTTCCCAAACCCTGCGCCCCAAAACCCTGCGCTTCCAAACCTTGCACCCCCTGATCCTGCACCCCAAAACCCAGCACCCCAGACCCCTGCACACCTAAATTCTGCACCCCCAGGTCCTAAACATGTGAACCCTGCACCCACAAACCCTGCGCCCCGAATTCCTCCATCCCCACGTCATGAACCCCCAAACTCTGCTCCCCAAAATCCTGCACCCCCAAACCCTGCCCTTCTAGATCCTGCTCCCCAATACCCTGCACCCTCAGGTTCTGAACCCGCAAATCCTGCTCCCCCAACCCCTGCCCTACCAAACCCTTCAGCCCAAACCCTGCCCCCCCAGATCCTTCTCTCCCAAATCCTGCACCCCACATTGTGCTGTCCAAACTGTGCCCCCCGAGGTCCTGACCCTTCCAAACCTGCACCCCCAAATTCTGCCTCCCCAAGCCTGCACCCCCAAACCCTGTACTCCAAAATCCTGCACTCCCAAGCCCGGATCCCCCGAAATCCTGCCCACCCAGACCCTGCACCCCGAAATTCTGCCCCACACAAACTTATCCCCCCAGCCCTGATTGCCCTAATCCTGCACCCCAGATCCTTGCCCCCAAACCCTTCACCCCAAACCTGGCATCCCAAACCCCGCACCCCAAATATCTCACCCCCAGATCCTTCCCCACTGCCTTTCACCCCCAGATCCTGACCCCCAAACCCCGCACCCCCAAATCCTTCACCCCAAAACCAATGCAACCCACACTGCGCAACGTTAAATTTCCCCCCAAACCCCTGCACCCCAAACCCCTGATCTCCCAAACTCTGCACCCCAGAACCCCGCAGCCCCACATTCTGCCAACAAACCCCTGCCCCCCAGGCTCTGCAGCCCTAAATCGTGCACCTCCTCATCCAGCCCCCCAAACAATGCACCCCCAGATCCTTCCTCAACACCCTGCACCCCAAATTCCCCACCCAAACCCCTGCACCCCCAAGTCCTGTACCCCAAAGCCCTGCACCAAAAATTCTGCCCCCCAACTCTGCACTCCCAAATCCTGCACCCCCACATCCTGCACCCTGAAACCCTGTGTCCCCCAGTCCTCCACCCCCAAAACCAATGCACCACCAAACCCTGCACCCCAAATCCCTGCAACCCCAAATCCCAACTAACCCTGCACCCCAAATCCTGACCCCCAGATAATGTCTCCAAAACCCCTACATCTCCGATTCTTCCCCCTAAGCTCTGCACCCTTAAAACGTGCACCCCTAAATTCTGCACCCCCAAATCCTTCCTCCCAAGCCATGAACCCCTCAAACCTGTGATACCAAACCCTGCAACCCTGAACCCTGTGCCCCCAAACCCTGCACATCCCATAATCCTGTACCCCCAGATACTGCTCCCCAAAACCCTGCACCCCCAAACTGTATACCCGAAATGCTGCCATCCCCAAACTCGCACCCCAAACCCTGCACCCTAAAATCAAGTCCTCCCCCAACTTGCACTCAAAACGCTGCCCCCTAAGCTTTGCACCCCCAAATGCTGACCCCCAAACCCCGTGCCCCCAAATCCCACCACCCTAAATCCTTCCCCCTAATCAATGCACTTCCAAACCTTGCACCCCCAAATCCTCAACCCCATGTCCTGAACCCCAAAACCCTGCACCCCCAATTCTGCCTCCCCAAACCCGGTACCCACGGGTTCTGCACCCCAAACTCTGCACCCACAGGTTCTGAACCCCAAACTCCTGCTCCCCCAAGCCCTGCCCCCCAAACTCTGCACCCTCAATTCCCGCACTACCAAACCCTGCACCCCCAGATCCCTCACCCAGACCTGCACCCCAAATCTGGCCTCACCCAGCCCTGTGCCCCAAAACCATGAAACCCAAAAACCTGCACCCTAAATCCTGCACCCCAAATCAGGTACCCCAGATGCCGCATTCCCAAATCCTGCACCCCCAGATCCTGCACCCCAAAACCTTCACCACAAACCCTGCACCCTCCACCACCTTAACACTGCACGCCCAAACCCTGCACCCCCAAATCCTGCACCCCAAATCCTGCTCCTTCAAACCCTTTGCCCCCAAATTTTGCCCCCCTAGACCTGCACCCCCAAGCCTTTCTCCCTAAAACCCTACAAACCCAAATTCTGCACCCTAAACCCTGCACCCCCAGATCCTTCCTGCAAGACTCTGCACCCCAAAATCAAGCACCCCAGATCCCGCACTTCAAAACACTGCATCCCTGAACCCCAAACACTAGATCCTGCCCCCACCAATCCTGCTCTACCATCCTCTTCACCCCAAGCCCCTGCACCCCAAATTCCGGTTACCCTAAACCCTGAAACCCCAAATCCTGCACCCAGATCCTGCAGCCCAAAGCGAGCACCCTAAAATCAAGTCCCCCCAAAACCTGCACTGAAAATGCTGAACCCCAAATCCTGCCCCCCAGATCCTGCACCCTCAGATCCTCCTGCCAAAAACCCTGCACCCCAAACCCTGAACTCCCAAACTCTGCACCCAGAGCCCTGCACCCTCAAATCCTGCACCCCCAGTTCCTGAACACATGAACCCTGCACCCCCAAACCTCACCCGAAAGTCCTGCACCTGCGTATCCTGCTCTACCATACCCTTCAGTGCAGACCCCTGCACTCCAAGATTGTGCTGCCCTAAACTCTGAACCCCCAAATCCTGCAGCCCCAGATCCTTGCCTCCCAAAACTCTGCACCCCCAAATCCTGCACCCCAAATCTCTCACCCCCAAATCCTTCCCCCACCACCCTGCAGCCTCAAATCCTTCACCCCATCCCCTGCACCCCAAACCTCCACACCTCCAAATCCTGAACCCTGAAACCCCGCACCCCCAAATCCTGTGCCCCAGTCCTGTGCACCCCACACTCTGCAACCTTAAATTTCCCCCCAAGCCCCTGCACCCCAAACGCTGCACTCTTAGACCTGACTTCTAAACCCTGCACCCCCAACAGTGCACCCCCAAATCCTGAAGCCCCAGATCCTTCCCTCCCATACCCTGCACCCCCAAATCCTGAACCCCCACAAATCCTGCACCACTAATCTTCCACGCCCTTAACACTGCACCCCCAAAACCAGCACCACCAAATCCTTCACCCCCAAAACCTCCCTCCTCCAAACCCTGCACTTCAAAATGCTGCACCCCCAAATCCTTCTCCCCAACATCCTGCACGCCCAGATCCTGACCCCAAAACCCTGCACCCCAAATCCTGTACCCCAAAGCCCTGCACTCTCAAATCATACATGCCCAGAACGTGCACCCTAAACTGTGCACCCCAAAATCCTAAACCCCTTAACCCTGCACCCCCAAAACCTGTACCCCAGATCCTTCCCCCCCATAACTGGCACCCTGAAATCCCTCACCCCAAATCCCTGCACCCTCAAATCCTCCAGCCCACAAGTCCTGCACCCCCAGGTCCTGAACACCTGAACCCTGCAGACCCAAATGCTGCACCCAGAACTCTTGGTGCCCAAATCCCTGCACCCAAAAGTCTGTCTCCCGAACCTTCACACCAAAGCCCTGCACCCCAATATCCAAAAGCATCCTCTTGTGACTGGCCCAGATGCTCCGTGCATCCTTGGCATAGAGCACCATCATCATCCAACCACCATCATCATCCAACCACCATCATCATCATCCAACCACCACCATCATCCAACCACCACCATCATCATCCAACCACCACCATCATCATCCAACCACCACCATCATCATCCAACCACCACCATCATCCAACCACCACCATCATCATCCAACCACCACCATCATCATCCAACCACCACCATCATCATCCAACCACCATCATCATCCAACCACCATCATCATCCAACCATCATCATCATCATCCAACCAACCAATCCTGAACCCAACCAATGACCCCATCACCCAATCAGTGACTCCACAACCCAACCAATGACCCCATCATTCAACCAATGACCCCATCACCCAATCAGTGACCCCATGACCCAACCAATGACCCCATCATTCAACCAATGACCCCATTATTCAACTAATGACCCCATCACCCAACCAGTGACTCCATGACCCAACCAATGACCCCAGGGACCACAGTGCTACCATCTGCCATGGGCTGATCCAGACCACGCTGGAGCAAGGTGAAGCTCCAGAACACTTGCAATACATTGATGACATCATCGTATGGGGCGACACAGCGAAAGAAGTCTTCAAAAAAGGTGAGAGAATAATTCCTATTCTTTTGGATGCTGGTTTTGCCATAAAACGAAGCAAGGTCAAGGGACCTGCACGGGAGATCCAGTTTTTAGGAATAAAATGGCAAGATGGCCGTCGTCAGATCCCAATGGAGGTGATCAACAAAACTACAGCAATGTCTCCACCTACTAATAAAAAGGAGACACAGACTTTCTTGGGCATTGTAGGTTTTTGGAGAATGCACATTCCTGACTACAGCCACATTGTGAGCCTCTCTATCGAGTGACTCGTAAAAAAGAACCAATTTGAGTGGGGCCCTGAACAACGCCAAGCCTTTGAACAAATGAAGCGTGAGATAACTCATGCGGTGGCCCTTGGACCAGTCCGAACTGGAGTAGATGTTAAAAATGTGCTCTACACCGCAGCTGGAGATAATGGACTTACCTGGAGCCTCTGGCAGAAAGCACCAGGAGAAACCCGAGGTCGACCCTTAGGTTTTTGGAGTCGAGGATACAAAGGATCTGAGGCCAACTGTACTGCAACTGAAAAGGAGATACTGGCAGCATATGAAGGAGTTGGAGCTGCTTCAGAAGTGATGGGCACTGAAGCACAGCTCCTCCTGCACCTCGACTGCCGGTGCTGAGCTGGGTGTTCAAAGGGACGGTTCCCTCTCCACATCATGGCACCGAAGTTACATGGAGTAAATGGATTGCACTGATCACGCAATGAGCTCGAATTGGAAGTCCCAACCGTCCAGGGATATTAGAAGTGATTACAGACTGGCCAGAAAGCAAAGACTTTGGGATGTCTGCAGATGAGGAGGAAGTAAAACGTGCTGAAGAAGCACCACCATATAATCCGCTTTCAGAGACTGATAAGCAGTGTGCACTGTTCACAGATGGATCCTGTCGTCTGTAGGAAAACATCGAAGGTGAAAGCTGCTGTGTGGAGTCCCACACGACAAGTTACAGAAGCCACTGAAGGACAAGGTGAATCCAGTCAGTTTGCAGCAGTGAAAGCCATCCAGCTGGCTTTGGAGATTGCTGAACGAGAGAAGTGGCCAATGCTTTGTCTCTATACTGACTCATGGATGGGAGCAAATGCCTTGTGGGGGTGGCTACAGCAATGGAAGAAAAGTAACTGGCAGCGCAGAGGTGAAACCATTGGGAACCACGCTGTGGCAAGACATTGCTGCTCGGCTGGAGAGCCTGCCTGGGGAAGTTGGTCATGTAGATGCTCATGTGCCTAAAAGTCAAGCCACCGAGGAACATCGAAACAACCAACAAGCAGATCAAGCTGCTAAGATTAAAGTAGCTGAGGTGGACTTGGGCTGGCAACATAAAGGTGAACTTTTCCTAGCTCGGTGGGCCCATGGTGCTTCAGGGCATCAAGGTAGAGATGCAACATACAAATGGGCTCGTGATCGAGGGGTGCATTTAACTATGGACACTGTTTCACAGGTTATTCATGAATGTGAAACTTGCGCCGAAATCAAACAAGCAAAACAGTTAAAGCCTGTATGGTATGGGGGGCGATGGTTAAAGTGTAAGTATGGAGAAGCTTGGCAGATTGATTATATTACACTTCCACAAACACGTCAAGGTAAGCGTTATGTACTTACAATGGTGGAAGCAACCACTGGATGGTTGGAAACATCTGCCGTACCTCATGCTACAGCCCGAAATACCATCTTGGGCCTTGAGAAGCAAGTCCTTTGGCGGCCGGGTACGCCAGAAAGAATTGAATCAGACAATGGTACTCATTTCAAAACCAGTATTATAGACAATTGGGCCAAAGAACATGGTATTGAGTGGGTGTATCATATTCCATATCATGCACCAGCCTCTGGGAAAACTGAAAGGTGCAATGGTTTGTTAAAAACTACACTAAAGGCACTGGGTGGCGGAACCTTTAAAAACTGGGATTCACATTTAGCAAAAGCCACTTGGTTGGTCAACACCAGGGGATCAACCAATCGAGCCGGGCCTGCCCAATCAGAAATTCTATGGACTGTAGAAGGAGATAAAGTCCCTGTAGTACACATGAAAAATATGTTAGGAAAGGCAGTCTGGGTTCCTCCTGCCTCAGGCAAAGGCAAACCTATTCGTGGGATTGTTTTTGCCCAGGGACCTGGCAGCACCTGGTGGGTGATGCTCAAGGATGGAGAAGTTCGGTGTGCACCTCAAGGGGATTTGATTTTAGGTGAAAATATGCAATGCTGAACTGTACGATGTGAATTGCCGCACTAACAATGTTTAATAAGTGTCTTTCAGATCAAGACAATGGTGATGAAATCAGCGCTGGCTTCTTCGAGTGGCGCCCGACACCTTCTTCGAAGTTGGTGTCCTTAACCCACCAACAGGGGTCATGAGATGCACTTGGACCATTTTCCCTGCCCTGGGAGACTGTGGTGACAAAATGAACTTAATGAACTTTTCAAAGGATGGTCCACTGATTAATTACTCCTGTGTATATATGTACATATGTATGTATATATATATAGTAGTAGTGATTAATTAGATTGTATTGATAGATTGTATTGATAAGGTTTAAGTATTCAGTGAATGTCATATTATAAGGGGTGGAATGTCCTGGTTTTGTTAAAAACAAGTTTCTCTTTTAGTGAATTTGCCTGTCAGCTCAAGCTTCATATCAGCTGCATTTTCCTGGAGAACCCAACACATGTTTTGGCAAACCCAGCAATGGAATGCAAACTTATTGATGAGCACGGATGCACATCTCGCGAGAGGGGCAACGAGAAACCGGTGACCAACTGTGTATAACATTCCGTTCACGTGAATACTTCATATAAAAGTGGGAGATCACGAGGATCTCGGCCCTTTTCTCCTCATGGCTGACATTAGGAGAGGACCTTGCTGGTCGTCCCTGCGAACGGAGGCCAGTGAGAGACTGAATCCAGCTCCGGTTGGCTACAGAGTCCAATTCAGGACTTTGGATGCTGGCTCTGCAGTTGCTGAGACTTACAAGATTGGTTTTGTATATTTTGTATTATTTTCTCTATTCTTATCGGTAGCATCAGTAAAACATCTTTAACTTTTCCAACTCTCTACCCTCTGTGCTTCTTCCCCTCCCAATCGCCTGTGCTGAGTGGGAAGGGGGAGAGGGACGGGAAAAAGGGGGAATTGGGAGGGGAGAGGACGTTGACAACACAACTGGCAGGGTTTGATTGTCACACCGCAATCCTAACCCTCGACAGGGACAAAGGGGGTCCTGGGATATCACAATGGGCCCTGGGGACAAAGGGCGGTCCTCAGGATATCACAATGGGCCCTGGGGACAAAGGGTGGTCCCCAGAATATCACAATGGGCTCTGGTGACAATGGGGTCCCCAGGATGTCACAATGGGCCCTGGGGACAAGTTGGGGTCCCCTGAATTTCACAATGGGCCCTGGGGACAAAGAGGGCTCCCCAGCATATCACAATGGGCCCTGGGGACAATGGGGGGTCCTGGGACGTCACAATGGGCCCTGGGGACAAGGGGGGGTCCCCAGGATGTCACAATGGGCGCTGGGGACAAAGAGAGTCCCCAGCATGTCACAATGGGCCCTGGGGACAAAGGGGGTCCCCACGGTATCAGAATGGGCCCTGGGGACAGTGGGGGGTCCTGGGACGTCACAATGGGCCCTGGGGACAAGGGGGGGTCCTGGGACGTCACAATGGGCCCGGGGGACAAGGAGGGATTCCCAAAATGTCACAATGGGCCCTGGGGACAAAGTAAGGTCCTGGGATGTCACAATGGGCCCTGGGGACAAGGGGGGGTCCCCAGGATGTGACAATGGGCCTTGGGAACAAGGGGGTCCCCCAGATATCACAATGGGCCCTGGGGACAATGTAAGGTCCTGGGCTGTCACACTGGACCCTGAGGACAAGGGGGGTCCCCAGGATGTCACAATGAAGTCTTGGGACAAAGGGGGTCCCCAGGATGTCACAATGGGCCCTGGGGACCAGGGGGGGTCCTGGGATGTCACAATGGGCCCCAGTGACAAAGGGGGTCCCTATGGTGCCACAATGGGCCCTGGGGACTAAGGGGGTCCCCTGGATGTCACAATGGGCCATGGGGACAAAGGGGGTCCCCTGGATGTCACAATGGGCTCTGGGGACAAGGAGGGTCCCCAGCATGTCACAATGGGCCCTGGGGACAAAGGGGGTCCCCACGGTATCAGAATGAACCCTGGGGACAAGGGGGGTCCCCTGAATGTCACAATGGGCTCTGGGGACAATGGGGGGTCCTGGGATGTCACAATGAGCCCTGCAGACAAGGGTGGTACCCACAGTGTCACAATGGGCCCTGGGCACAAGGGGGGGTCCCCATAGAGTCACAATTGACCCTGGGGACAAGGGGGTGCCGAGGATGTCACAATGGGCCCTGGGGACAATGGGGGGTCCTGGGACCTCACAATGGGCCCTGACGACAATGGTCTGTCCCCTGAATGTCAAAATGGGCCCTGGGGACAAAGGGGGGTCCGCAGGATGTCACAATGGGCACTGGGGACAAAGGGGGGGTCCCCAGGATGTCACAATGGGCCCTGGGGACAATGTGGGGTCCTGGGATTTCACAATGGGCCCCAGTGACAAAGGGGGTCCCCTGAATGTCACAATGGGTCCTGGGGACAATGGGGGGTCCTGGGACGTCACAATGGGCCCTGGGGACAAGGAGGGATTCCCAAAATGTCACAATGGGCCCTGGGGACAAGGGTGGTACCCACGGTGTCACAATGGGCACTGGGCACAAGAGGGGTCCCTATAGTGTCACAATGGGCCCTGGGGACAAAGAGGGATCCCCTGAATGTCACAATGGGCGCTGGGGACAATGGGGGGTCCTGGGACGTCACAATGGGCCCTGGGGACAAAGGGGGGTCGCCAGGATATCACAATGGGCTCTGGTGACAATGGGGTCCCCAGGATGTCACAATGGGCACTGGGGACAACAGGCGGTCCTGGGATGTCACAATGGGCCCTGGGGACAAAGAGTGTCCCCAGGATATCAGAATGGGCCCTGAGGACATGTTGGGGTCCCCTGAATTTCACAATGGGCCCTGGGGACAAAGAGGGCTCCCCAGCATATCACAATGGGCCCTGGAGACAATGGGGGGTCCTGGGACGTCACAATGGGCCCTGGGGACAAGGAGGGATCCACAGGATGTCACAATGGGCCCTGGGGACAATGGGGGGTCCTGGGACGTCACAATGGGCCCTGGGGACAAGGGGGGGTCCCCAGGATGTCACAATGGGCCCTGGGGACAAAGAGGGGTCCCCTGAATGTCACAATGGGCCCTGGGGACACGGGGGTGCAGTGGATGTCACAATGGGCCCTGGGGACAATGGGGGGCGTCCAGGATGTGAGAATGAGTCCTGAGGACAAGGCGGGGTCCCCATGGTGTCACAATGGGTCCCCAGTGACAAGGAGGGGTCCCCATGGTGTCACAATAGGCCCTGGGGACAAAGTAGGGTCCAAGAATGTCACAATGGGCCCTGGGGACAAAAGGGGTTGCCATGGTGCCACAATGGGCCCTGGGGTCAAAGGGGGGTCCTGGGATGTCACAATGGGCCCTGGAAACAAAGGGGGTGTCCCCATGGTGCCACAATGGGCCCTGGGAGCAAGGGGGTGGCCAGGATGTCACAATGCACCGTGAGGACAAGCGGGGGTCTCCATGGTGTCACAATGGGCCCCAGTGACAAAGGGGGTCCCCTGAATGTCACAATAGGTCCTGGGGACAATGGGGGGTCCTGGGACGTCACAATGGGCCCTGGGGACAAGGAGGGATCCCCAGGATGTCACAATGGGCCCTGGGGACAATGGGGGGTCCTGGGACGTCACAATGAGCCCTGGGGACAAGGGGGCGTCCCCAGGATGTCACAATGGGCCCTGGGGACAAAGAGGGGTCCCCTGAATGTCACAATGGGCCCTGGGGACAAGGGGGTGCAGTGGATGTCACAATGGGCCCTGGGGACAATGTGGGGTGTCCAGGATGTGAGAATGAGTCCTGAGGACAAGGGGGGTCCCCATGGTGTCATAATGGGTCCCCAGTGACAAGGAGGGGTCCCCATGGTGTCACAATGGGCCCCAGTGACAAAGGGGGTCCCCTGAATGTCACAATATGTCCTGGGGACAATGGGGGGTCCTGGGACGTCACAATGGGCCCTGGGGACAAGGAGGGATCTCCAGGATGTCACAATGGGCCCTGGGGACAAGGAGGGATCCCCAGGATGTCACAATGGGCCCTGGGGACAAAGAGGGGTCCCCTGAATGTCACAATGGGCCCTGGGGACAAGGGGGTGCAGAAGATGTCACAATGGGCCCTGGGGACAATGGGGGTCCTCGGACATCACAATGGGCCCTGAAGACAAGGAGGGATCCCCAGGATGTCACAATGGGCCCTGGAGACAAGGAGGGATCTCCAGGGTGTCACAATGGGCCCTGGGGACAAGGAGGGATCCCCAGGATGTCACAATGGGCCCTGGGGACAATGGGGGGTCCTGGAATGTCACAATGGCCCCCAGTGACAAAGGGGTTCCCCATGGCGTCATAATGGGCCCTGGGGACGAAAGGGGTCCCCAGGATTTCACAATAGCACTGGGGACAAAGGGGGGTCATGGGATGTCACAATGGACTCCAGTGACAAAGAGGGGCCTCATGGTGCCACAATGGGCCCTGGGGACAAAGGGGGTCCCCTGGATGTCACAATGGGCTCTGGGGAGAAGGAGGGTCCCCAGGATGTCACGATGGGCCCTGGGGACAAAGGGGGTCCCCACGATATCAGAATGGGCCCTGGGGACAAAGGGGGGTCCCCTGAATGTCACAATGGGCCCTGGGGACAATGGGGGGTCCTGGGACGTCACAATGGGCCCTGGGGACAAGGGGGTGCAGAGGATGTCACAATGGGCCCTGGGGACAATGTCAGGTCCTGGGACGTCACAATGGGCCCTGGGGACAAGGGGGGGTCCCCAGGATGTCACAATGGGCCCTGGGGACAAAGAGGGGTCCCCTGAATGTCACAATGGGCCCTGGGGACAAGGGGGTGCATTGGATGTCACAATGGGCCCTGGGGACAATGGGGGGTGTCCAGGATGTGAGAATGAGTCCTGAGGACAAGGGGGGGTCCCTATGGTGTCACAATGGGTCCCCAGTGACAAGGAGGGGTCCCCATGGTGTCACAATAGGCCCTGGGGACAAAGTGGGGTCCAAGAATGTCACAGTGGGCCCTGGGGACAAAAGGGGTTGCCATGGTGCCACAATGGGCCCTGGGGACAAAGGGGGGTCCTGGGACGTCACAATGGGCCCTGGAGACAAGGAGGGATCCCCAGGATGTCACAATGGGCCCTGGGGACAATGGCGGGTCCCCTGAATGTCACAATGGGCCCTGGGGACAAGGGGGTGCCGAGGATGTCACAATGGGCCCTGGGGACAATGGGGGGTCCCCTGAATGTCACAATGGGCACTGGGGACAAAGGGGGGGTCCCCATGGTGTCACAATGGGCCCAAGTGACAAGGAGGGTCCCCACGGTGCCACGATGGGTCCTGGGGACAAGGGCGTCCCCCAGATGTCACAATGGGCCCTGGGGACAATGGGGTTGCCCAGGATGTCACAATGGGCCCTGGGGACAAGGGGGTGCCAAGGATGTCACAATGGGCCCTGGGGACAAGCGGGGGTCTCCATGGTGTCACAATGGGCCCCAGTGACAAAGGGGATCCCCTGAATGTCACAATAGGTCCTGGAGATAATGGGGGGTCCTGGGACGTCACAATGGGCCCTGGGGACAAGGGGGGGTCCCCAGGATGTCACAATGGGCCCTGGGGACAAAGAGGGGTCGCTGAATGTCACAATGGGCCCTGGGCACAAGGGGGTGCCGAGGATGTCACAATGGGCTCTGGGGACAATGGGGGGTCCTGGGACCTCACAATGGGCCCTGGGGACAAAGGGGGGTCCGCAGGATGTCACAATGGGCACTGGGGACAAAGGGGGGGTCCCCATGGTATCACAATGGGCCCAAGTGACAAGGAGGGTCCCCACGGTGCCATGATGGGTCCTGGGGACAAGGGCATCCCCCAGATGTCACAATGGCCCCCAGTGACAAAGGGGTACCCCATGGTGTCATAATGGGCCCTGGGGACAAAAGGGGTCCCCAGGATTTCACGATAGCACTGGGGACAAAGGGGGGTCATGGGATGTCACAATGGCCTCCAGTGACAAAGAGGGGCATCATGGTGCCACAATGGGCCCTGGGGACAAAGGGGGTCCCCTGGATGTCACAATGGGCTCTGGGGAGAAGGAGGGTCCCCAGGATGTCACGATGGGCCCTGGGGACAAGGGGGGGTCCCCAGGATGTCACAATGGGCCCTGGGGACAAAGAGGGGTCCCCTGAATGTCACAATGGGCCCTGGGGACAAGGGGGTGCAGAGGATGTCACAATGGGCCCTGGGGACAATGGGGGGTCCTGGGACATCACAATGGGCCCTGGGGACAAGGAGGGATCCCCGGATGTCACAATGGGCCCTGGGGACAATGGGGGGTCCTGGGATGTCACAATGGGCCCTGGGGACAAGGGGGGGTCCCCAGGATGTCACAATGGGTCCCCAGTGACAAGGAGGGCTCCCCATGGTGTCACAATAGGCCCTGGAGACAAAGTGGGGTCCAAGAATGTCACAATGGGCCCTGGGGACAAAAGGGGTTACCATGGTGCCACAATGGGCCCTGGGGTCAAAGGGGGTCCCCATGGTGCTACAATGGGCCCTGGGGACAAAGGGGGGTCCTGGGATGTCACAATGGGCCCTGGGGACAAAGGGGGGTGTCCCCATGGTGCCACAACGGGCCCTGGGAGCAAGGGGGTGGCCAGGATGTCACAATGGGTCCTGAGGAAAATGGGGGGTGCCCAGGATGTCACAATGGACCCTGAGGACAAGCGGGGGTCTCCATGGTGTCACAATGGGACCCAGTGACAAAGGGGGTCCCCTGAATGTCACAATAGGTCCTGGGGACAATGGGGGGTCCTGGGACGTCACAATGGGCCCTGGGGACAAGGAGGGATCCCCAGGATGTCACAATGGGCCCTGGGGACAAAGAGGGGTCCCCTGAAAGGCACAATGGGCCCTGGGGACAATGTGGGGTCCTGGGATGTCACAATGGCCCCTTGGGACAATGGGGGGTCCTGGGACATCACAATGGGCCCTGGGGACAAGGAGGGATCCCCAAAATGTCACAATGGGGCCTGGGGACTATGGGGGGTCCTGGGACGTCACAATGGGCCCTGGGGACAACGGGGGGTCCCCAGGATGTCACAATGGGCCCTGGGGACAAGGGGGTGCCGAGGATGTCACAATGGGCCCTGGGGACAATGGGGGGTCCTGGGACATCACAATGGGCCCTGGGGACAAGGAGGGGTCCCCATAGTGTCACAATGGGTCCTGGGGACAAGTGGGGTCCCCAGGATGTCACAATGGGCCCTGGGGACAATGTGGGGTCCTGGGATTTCACAATGGGCCCCAGTGACAAAGGGGGTCCCCTGAATGTCACAATGGGTCCTGGGGACAATGGGGGGTCCTGGGACGTCACAATGGGCCCTGGGGACAAGGAGGGATCCCCAGGATGTCACAATGGGTACTGGAGACAAAGGGGGGGTCCCCATGGTGTCACAATGGGCCCAAGTGACAAGGAGGGTCCCCACGGTGCCACGATGGGTCCTGGGGACAAGGGCGTCCCCCAGATGTCACAATGGGCCCTGGGGACAATGGGGTTGCCCAGGATGTCACAATGGACCCTGGGGACAAAGGGGGGTGCACAGGATGTCACAATGGGCACTAGGGACAAAGGGGGGGTCCCCATGGTGTCACAATGGGCCCAAGTGACAAGGTGGGTCCCCACAGTGGGGATGGGTCCTGGGGGCAAGGGCATTCCCCAGATGTCACAATGGGCCCTGGGGACAATGGGGTTGCCCAGGATGTCACAATGGGCCCTGGGGACAATGGGAGTCCCCAAGGTGTCAGAACGAGCCCTGGGGACAAAGTGGAATCCTGGGATGTCACAATGGCCCCCAGTGACAAAGGGGTTCCCCATGGTGCCACAATGGGCCCTGGGGACAAAAGGGGTCCCCAGGATTTCACAATAGCACTGGGGATAAAGGAGGGTCATGGGATGTCACAATGGGCCCTGGGGACAAGGGAGATCCCCATGGTGTCACAATAAGCCCTGGGGACAAAGTGGGGTCCTGGGATGTCACAATGGGCCCCAGTGACAAAGGGGGTCCCCATGGTGCCACAATGGGCCGTGGGGACAAATGGGGTCCCCAGGATGTCACAATGAACCCTGGGGACAAACGGTGGTCCTGGGACATTTCAATGGGCCCTGGGGACAAAGGGGGTCCCCTGGATGTCACAATGGGCTCTGGCGACAAGGAGGGTCCCCAGGATGTCACAATGGGCCCTGGGGCAAAGGGGGGTGTCGACGGTGTCAAAATGGGCCCTGGGGACAAAGGGCGTCCCCAGGATGTCACAATGGGCCCTGGGGACAAAGGGGGGTCCCGTGAATATCACAATGGGCCCTAGGGACAAGGGGGTGCCGAGGAGGTCACAATGGGCCCTGGGGACAATGGGGGGTCCTGGGACGTCACAATGGGCCCTGGGGACAAGAGGGGATCCCTAGGATGTCACAATGGGCCCTGGGGACTAATGTGGTCCCCACGGAGTCACAATATGTCCTGGAGACAAAGGGGGGTCCCCAGGATGTCACAATGGGCCGTGGGGACAATGGGGTTCCTGGGATGTCACAATGGGTCCCCAGTGACAAAGGGGGTCCCCAGGATGTCTCAATGGGCCCTGAGGACAATGGGAGGTCCCCATGGTGTCACAATGGGTCCCCAGTGACAAGGGAGGTCTCCACGGTGCCAGGATGGGTCCTGGGGACAAGGAGGTCCCCAGGATGTCACAATGGGCCGTGGGGACAAAGAGGCTCCCCAGGATGTCACAATGGGACCTGGGGACAAGGGGGTCTCCAGGAACTCACAATGGGCTCTGGGGACAATGGAGGTTCCCCAGGATGTTCACAATAGGCCCTGAGGACAAGGGGTGGTCCCCATGGTGTCACAATGGGTCTCCAGTGACAAGGGGTCCCCAAGGTGTCACAAAGGGCCCTGGGGACAATGCGGGGTCCTGGGACGTAACAATAGGCCCTGGGGACAAGGGGGTTCCCCACAGTGTCACAATGGGCCCTGGGGACAAAGGGGGTCCGCACGGTGTTGCAATGGTCCCGGGGGACAAAGTGGGGTGCCCAGGATGTCACAATGGGCCCTGAGGACAAGGGGGGGTCCCCATGGTGTCACAATGGGTCCCCAGTGACAAGGAGGGTCCCCATGGTGTCACGATGGATCCTGGGGACAAGGGGGTCCCCAGGATGTAACAATGGACCCTGGGGACAATGGGGGGTCCTGGGACGTCACAATGGGCCCTGGAGACAAAGGGGGTCTCCAGGATGTCACAATGGGCTCTGGGGACAATGCGGGGTCCTGGGACGTCACAATGGGCCCCAGTGACATGGGGGTCCCCAGGATGTCAGAATGGGCCCTGGGGACAATGTGGGGTCCTGGGATGTCAGAATGGGCCCCAGTGACAAAGGGGGTCCCCTGAATGTCACAATGGGCCCTGGGGACAATGGGGGTTCCTGGGACGTCACAATGGGCCCTGGGGACAAGGAGGGATCCCCAGGATGTCACAATGGGCCCTGGGGACAATGGGGGGTCCTGGGACGTCACAATGGGCCCTGGGGACAAGAGGGGGTCCCCAGGATGTCACAATGGGCCCTGGGGACAAAGAGGGGTCTCCTGAATGTCACAATGGGCCCTGGGGACAAGGGGGTGCCGAGGATGTCACAATGGGCCCTGGGGACAATGGGGGTCCTGGGATGTCACAATGGGCCCTGGGGACACAGAGGGGCCCTGGGACGTCACAATCAGTCCTGGGGACAAGGTGGGGTCCCCTGAGAATCACAATGAGCCCTGGGAAGAGAGGGGGCTCCCAAGGACATCACAATGGGCCCTGGGAACAATGTGGGGTCCTGGGACGTCACAATTGGCCCTGGGGACAAGGGCGGGTCTCCAGGATGTCACAATGGGCCCTGGGAACAAGGGGTGGTACCCATAGTGTCACAATGGGTCCTGGCGAAAATGGGGTCCCCAGGATGTCACAATGGGCCCTGGGGACAATGTGGGGTCCTGGGATGTCACAATGGGCCCCAGTGACAAAGGGGGTCCCCTGAATGTTACAATGGGTCCTGAGGACAGTGGGGGGTCCTGGGACGTCACAATGGGCCCTGGGGACAAGGGGGGGTCTCCAGGATGTCACAATGGGCCCTGGGGACAACGGGGTGTCCTAAGACGTCACAATGGGCCCTGGGGCCAAGCAGGGATCCCCAGGATGTCACAATGGGCCCTGGACACAATGGGGGGTCCTGGGACGTCACAATGGGCCCCGTTGACAAGGGGGTATCCCCAGGATGTCAAAATGCGCCCTAGGGCCCAGGGGGGTCCTGCGATGTCACAATGGGCCCTGAGGACAAAGGGGGTCCCCTGGATGTCACAATGGACTCTGGGGACAAAGGGGATCCCCACGGTATCAGAATGGGCCCTGGGGACAAAGGGGGGTCCTGGGATGTCACAATGAGCCCTGCGGACAAGGGTGGTACACACGGTGTCACAATGGGCCCTGGGCACAAGGGGGGGTCCCCATAGTGTCACAATGGGCCCTGGGGACAAGTTGGGGTCCCCTGAATTTCACAATGGGCCCTGGGGACAAAGAGGGCTCCCCAGCATATCACAATGGGCCCTGGGGACAATGGGGGGTCCTGGGACGTCACAATGGGCCCTGGGGACAAGGGGGGGTCCCCAGGATGTCACAATGGGCTTTGGGGACAAGGAGGGTCCCCAGGATGTCACAATGGGCGCTGGGGACAAAGAGAGTCCCCAGCATGTCACAATGGGCCCTGGGGACAAAGGGGGGTCCCCACGGTATCAGAATGGGCCCTGGGGACAATGGGGGGTCCTGGGATGTCTCAATGAGCCCTGCAGACAAAGGTGGTACCCACGGTGTCACAATGGGCCCTGGGCACAAAGGGGGGTCCCCATAGTGTCACAATGGGCCCTGGGGATAATGGGGGGTCCTGGGACGTCACAATGGGCCCTGGGGACAAGGGGGGGTCTCCAGGACGTCACAATGGGCCCTGGGGACAAAGAGGGGTCCCCTGAATGTCACAATGGGCCCTGGGGACAAGGGGGTGCAGTGGATGTCACAATAGGCCCTGGGGACAAAGTGGGGTCCAAGAATGTCACAATGGGCCCTGGGGACAAAAGGGGTTGCCATGGTGCCACAATGGGCCCTGGGGTCAAAGGGGGTCCCCATGGTGCTACAATGGGCCCTGGGGACAAAGGGGGGTCCTGGGATGTCACAATGGGCCCTGGGGACAAAGGGGGTGTCCCCATGGTGCCACAACGGGCCCTGGGAGCAAGGGGGTGGCCAGGATGTCACAATGGGTCCTGGGGAAAATGGGGGGTGCCCAGGATGTCACAATGGACCCTGAGGACAAGCGGGGGTCTCCATGGTGTCACAATGGGCCCCAGTGACAAAGGGGATCCCCTGAATGTCACAATAGGTCCTGGGGATAATGGGGGGTCCTGGGACGTCACAATGGGCCCTGGGGACAAGGAGGGATCCCCAGGATGTCACAATGGGCCCTGGGGACAAAGAGGGGTCCCCTGAATGTCACAATGGGCACTGGGGACAAGGGGGTGCAGAGGATGTCACAATGGGCCCTGGGGACAATGGGGGGTCCTGGGACATCACAATGGGCCTTGGGGACAAGGAGGGATCCCCAGGATTTCACAATGGGCCCTGGGGACAATGGGGGTCCTGGGATGTCACAATGAACCCTGGGGACAAAGGGTGGTCCTGGGACATTTCAATGGGCCCTGGGGACAAAGGGGGGACCCCAGGATGTCACAATGGGCCCTGGGGACAAAGGGGGGTCTCCATGGTGTCACAATGGGCCCTGGGGACAAGGGGGTCCCCCAGATATCGCAATGGGCCCTGGGGACAAAGTAAGGTCCTGGGCTGTCACAATGGACCCTGAGGACAAGGGGGGTCCCCAGGATGTCACAATGGGCCCTGGGGACCAGGGGGGGTCCTGGGATGTCACAATGGGCCCCAGTGACAATGCAGGGTCCTCATGGTGCCACAATGGGCCCTGGGGACAAAGGGGGTCCCCTGGATGTCACAATGGGCTCTGGGGACAAAGGGGGGTGTCGACGGTGTCAAAATGGGCCCTGGGGACAAAGGGCGTCCCCAGGATGTCACCATGGGCCCTGGGGCCAATAGGGGGTCTTGGGATGTCACAATGAGACCTGCGGACAAGGGGGGTACCCACGGTGTCACAATGGGCCCTGGGCACAAGGGGGGGTCCCCATAGTGTCACAATGGGTCCTGGGGACAAGTGGGGTCCCCAGGATGTCCAAATAGGTCCTGGGGACAATGTGGGGTCCTGGGATGTCACAAAGGGCCTCAGTGACAAAGGGGGTCCCCTGAATGTCTCAATGGGCCCCGGGGACAATGGGGGGTCCTGGGACGTCACAATGGGCTCTGGGGACAAGGAGGGCACCCCAGGATGTCACACAGGGCCCTGGGGACAATGGCGGGTCCTGGGACGTCACACTGGGCCCTGGGCACAAGGGGGTGCCGAGGATGTCACAATGGGCCCTGGGGACAATGGGGGGACCTGGGACCTCACAATGGGCCCTGGGAACAAGGAGGGATTCCCAGGATGTCACAATGGGCCCTGGGGACAAGGGGGTGTCCCCAGGATGTCACAATGGGCCCTGGGGACAAGGGTGGTACCCACGGTGTCACAATGGTCACTGGGCACAAGGGCGGGTCCCTATAGTAGTCACAGTGGGTCCTGGGGACAAGTGGGGTCCCCTGAAAGTCACAATGGGACCTGGGATAATGTGGGGTCCTGGGATGTCACAATGGGCCCCAGTGACAAACGGGGGCCCCTGAATGTCACAATGGGCCCTGGGGACAATGGGGGGTCCTGGGACGTCACAATGGGCCCTGGGGACAAGGAGGGGTCCCCAGGATGTCACAATGGGCCCTGGGGACAAGGGGGGGTCCCCAGGATGTCACAATGGGCTCTGGGGACAAAGAGGGGTCCCCTGAATGTCACAATGGGCCCTGGGCACAAGGGGGTGCCGAGGATGTCACAATGGGCCCTGGGGACTATGGGGGGTCCTGGGACCTCACAATGGGCCCTGAGGACAATGGTGGGTCCCCTGAATGTCACAATGGGCACTGGGGACAAAGGGGGGTCGGCAGGATGTCACAATGGGCACTGGGGACAATGGGGGGTCCTGGGACGTCACAATGGGCCCTGGGGACAAGGGGGGGTCCCCAGGATGTCACAATGGGCCCTGGGGACAAAGAGGGGTCCCCTGAATGTCACAATGGGCCCTGGGGACAAGGGGGTGCAGTGGATGTCACAATGGGACCTGGGGACAATGGGGGGCGTCCAGGATGTGAGAATGAGTCCTGAGGACAAGGGGGGGTCCCCATGGTGTCACAATGGGTCCCCAGTGACAAGGAGGGGTCCCCATGGTGTCACAGTAGGCCCTGGGGACAAAGTGGGGTCCAAGAATGTCACAATGGGCCCTGGGGACAAAAGGGGTTGCCATGGTGCCACAATGGGCCCTGGGGTCAAAGGGGGTCCCCATGGTGCTACAATGGGCCCTGGGGACAAAGGGGGATCCTGGGATGTCACAATGGGCCCTGGGGACAAAGGGGGTGTCCCCATGGTGCCACAACGGGCCCTGGGAGCAAGGGGGTGGCCAGGATGTCACAATGGGTCCTGGGGAAAATGGGGGGTGCCCAGGATGTCACAATGGACCCTGAGGACAAGCGGGGGTCTCCATGGTGTCACAATGGGCCCCAGTGACAAAGGGGGTCCCCTGAATGTCACAATAGGTCCTGGGGACAATGGGGGGTCCTGGGACGTCACAATGGGCCCTGGGGACAAGGAGGGATCCCCAGGATGTCACAATGGGCCCTGGGGACAATGGGGGTCCCCTGAATGTCACAATGGGCCCTGGGGACAAGGGGGTGCAGAGGATGTCACAATGGGCCCTGGGGACAATGGGGGGTCCTGGGACATCACAATGGGCCCTGGGGACAAGGAGGGATCCCCAGGATGTCACAATGGGCCCTGGGGACAATGGGGGGTCCTGGGACGTCACAATGGGCCCTGGGGACAAGGAAGGATCCCCAGGATGTCACAATGGGCCCTGGGGACTATGGGGTGCCGAGGATGTCACAATGGGCCCTGGGGACAATGGGGGGTCCTGGGCTGTCACAATGGGCCCTGGGGACAGGGGTGGGTCCTCAGGATGTCACAATGGGCCTTGGGAACAAGGGGGTCCCCCAGATATCACAATGCGCCCTGGGGACAATGTAAGGTCCTGGGCTGTCACAATGGACCCTGAGGACAAGGGGGGTCCCCAGGATGTCACAATGAAGTCTTGGGACAAAGGGGGTCCCCAGGATGTCACAATCGCGCCTGGGGACCAGGGGGTTCCTGGGATGTCACAATGGGCCCCAGTTACAAAGGGGGTCCCTATGGTGCCACAATGGGCCCTGGGGACAAAGGGGGTCCCCTGGATGTCACAATGGGCCCTGGGGACAAAGAGCGTCCCCAGCATGTCACAATGGGCCCTGGGGACAAAGGGGGTCCCCACGGTATCAGAATGGGCCCTGGGGACAAAGGGGGGTCCCCTGAATGTCACAATGGGCCCTGGGGACAATGGGGGGTCCTGGGATGTCACAATGAGCCCTGCAGACAAGGGTGGTACCCATGGTGTCACAATGGGCCCTGGGCACAAGGGGGGGTCCCCATAGTGTCACAATGGGTCCGGGGGACAAGTGGGGTCCCCAGGATGTCACAATGGGCCCTGGGGACAAAGTGGGGTCCCCTGAATGTCACAATGGGCCCTGGGGACAATGGTGGGTCCCCTGAATGTCAAAATGGGCCCTGGGGACAAAGGGGGGTCCGCAGGATGTCACAATGGGCACTGGGGACAAGGGGGTGCCGAGGATGTCACAATGGGGCCTGGGGACAATGTGGGGTCCTGGGATTTCACAATGGGCCCCAGTGACAAAGGGGGTCCCCTGAATGTCTCAATGGGTCCTGGGGACAATGGGGGGTCCTGGGACGTCACAATGGGCCCTGGGGACATAAGGGGGTCCCCTGGATGTCACAATGGGCCCTGCGGACAAGGGTGGTACCCACAGTGTCACAATGGGCACTGGGCGCAAGGGGGGGTCCTTATAGTGTCACAATGGGTCCTGGGGACAAGTGGGGTCCCCTGAAAGTCACAATGGGCCCTGGGGACAATGTGGGGTCCTGGGATGTCACAATGGGCCCTGGGGACATGGAGGGATCCCCAGGATGTCACAATGGGCCCTGGGGACAATGGCGGGTCCTGGGACGTCACAATGGGCCCTGGGGACAATGGCGGGTCCCCTGGATGTCACAATGGGCCCTGAGGACAAGGAGGGATTCCCAGGATGTCACAATGGGCCCTGGGGACAAGGGGGTGTCCCCAGGATGTCACAATGGGCCCTGCGGACAAGGGTGGTACCCACGGTGTCACAATGGGCACTGGGCACAAGGGGGGGTCCCTATAGTGTCACAATGGGTCCTGGGGACAAGTGGGGTCCCCTGAAAGTCACAATGGGCCCTGGGGACAATGTGGGGTCCTGGGATGTCTCAATGGGCCCCCGTGACAAACGGGGGCCCCTGAATGTCACAATGGGCCCTGGGGACAATGGGGGGTCCTGGGACGTCACAATGGGCCCTGGGGACAAGGAAGGATCCCCAGGATGTCACAATGGGCCCTGGGGACAAAGAGGCGTCCCCTGAATGTCACAATGGGCCCTGGGGACAAGGGGGTGCCGAGGATGTCACAATGGGCCCTGTGGACAAGGGAGATCCCCATGGTGTCACAATAAGCCCTGGGGACAAAGTGGGGTCCTGGGATGTCACAATGGGCCCTGGGGACAATGGGGGTCCTGGGACGTCACAATGGGCCCTGGGGACAATGGGGGTCCCCACGGTGCCACGATGGGTCCTGGGGACAAGGGCGTCCCCCTAGATGTCACAATGGGCCCTGGGGACAATGGGGTTGCCCAGGATGTCACAATGGACCCTGGGGACAAAGGGGGGTGCGCAGGATGTCACAATGGGCACTGGGGACAAAGGGGGGGTCCCAGGATGTCACAATGGGACCTGGGGACAATGTGGGGTCCTGGGATTTCACAATGGGCCCCAGTGACAAAGGGGGTCCCCTGAATGTCACAATGGGCCCTGGGGACAATGGGGGGTCCTGGGACGTCACAATGGGCCCTGGGGAAAAGGAGGGATCCCCAGGATGTCACAATGGGTACTGGAGACAAAGGGGGGGTCCCCATGGTGTCACAATGGGCCCAAGTGACAAGGAGGGTCCCCACGGTGCCACGATGGGTCCTGGGGACAAGGGCGTCCCCCAGATGTCACAATGGGCCCTGGGGACAATGGGGTTGCCCAGGATGTCACAATGGACCCTGGGGACAAAGGGGGGTGCACAGGATGTCACAATGGGCACTGGGGACAATGGGGGGGTCCCCATGGTGTCACAATGGGCCCAAGTGACAAGGAGGGTCCCCACAGTGGGGATGGGTCCTGGGGGCAAGGGCGTTCCCCAGATGTCACAATGGGCCCTGGGGACAATGGGGTTGCCCAGGATGTCACAATGGGCCCTGGGGACAATGTAAGGTCCTGGGCTGCAACAATGGACCCTGAGGACAAGGGGGGTCCCCAGGATGTCACAATGAAGTCCTGGGACAAAGGGGGTCCCCAGGATGTCACAATGGGGCCTGGGGACCAGGGGGGGTCCTGGGATGTCACAATGGGCCCCAGTGACAAAGGGGGTCCCCTGAATGTTACAATGGTTCCTGAGGACAGTGGGGGGTCCTGGGACGTCACAATGGGCCCTGGGGACAAGGAGGGATCCCCAGGATGTCACAATGGGCCCTGGGGACAACGGGGGGTCCTAAGATGTCACAATGGGCCCTGGGGCCAAGCAGGGATCCCCAGGATGTCACAATGGGCCCTGGACACAATGGGGGGTCCTGGGACGTCACAATGGGCCCCGTTGACAAGGGGGCATCCCCAGGATGTCAAAATGCGCCCTGGGGCCCAGGGGGGTCCTGCGATGTCACAATGGGCCCTGGGGACAAAGGGGGTCCCCTGGATGTCACAATGGGCCCTGCGGACAAGGGTGGTACCCAAAGTGTCACAATGGGCACTGGGCGCAAGGGGGGGTCCTTATAGTGTCACAATGGGTCCTGGGGACAAGTGGGGTCCCCTGAAAGTCACAATGGGCCCTGGGGACAATGTGGGGTCCTGGGATGTCACAATGGGCCCTGGGGACATGGAGGGATCCCCAGGATGTCACAATGGGCCCTGGGGACAATGGCGGGTCCTGGGACGTCACAATGGGCCCTGGGGACAATGGGGGGTCCCCTGGATGTCACAATGGGCCCTGAGGACAAGGAGGGATTCCCAGGATGTCACAATGGGCCCTGGGGACAAGGGGGTGTCCCCAGGATGTCACAATAGGCCCTGCGGACAAGGGTGGTACCCACGGTGTCACAATGGGCATTGGGCACAAGGGGGGGTCCCTATAGTGTCACAATGGGTCCTGGGGACAAGTGGGGTCCCCTGAAAGTCACAATGGGCCCTGGGGACAATGTGGGGTCCTGGGATGTCTCAATGGGCCCCCGTGACAAACGGGGGCCCCTGAATGTCACAATGGGCCCTGGGGACAATGGGGGGTCCTGGGACGTCACAATGGGCCCTGGGGACAAGGAAGGATCCCCAGGATGTCACAATGGGCCCTGGGGACAAAGAGGCGTCCCCTGAATGTCACAATGGGCCCTGGGGACAAGGGGGTGCCGAGGATGTCACAATGGTCCCTGGGGACAAGGGAGATCCCCATGGTGTCACAATAAGCCCTGGGGACAAAGTGGGGTCCTGGGATGTCACAATGGGCCCTGGGGACAATGGGGTCCTGGGACGTCACAATGGGCCCTGGGGACAATGGGGGTCCCCACGGTGCCACGATGGGTCCTGGGGACAAGGGCGTCCCCCTAGATGTCACAATGGGCCCTGGGGACAATGGGGTTGCCCAGGATGTCACAATGGACCCTGGGGACAAAGGGGGGTGCGCAGGATGTCACAATGGGCACTGGGGACAAAGGGGGGGTCCCAGGATGTCACAATGGGCCCTGGGGACAATGTGGGGTCCTGGGATTTCACAATGGGCCCCAGTGACAAAGGGGGTCCCCTGAATGTCACAATGGGCCCTGGGGACAATGGGGGGTCCTGGGACGTCACAATGGGCCCTAGGGACAAGGAGGGATCCCCAGGATGTCACAATGGGTACTGGAGACAAAGGGGGGGTCCCCATGGTGTCACAATGGGCCCAAGTGACAAGGAGGGTCCCCACAGTGGGGATGGGTCCTGGGGGCAAGTGCGTTCCCCAGATGTCACAATGGGCCCTGGGGACAATGGGGTTGCCCAGGATGTCACAATGGGCCCTGGGGACAATGGGAGTCCCCAAGGTGTCAGAACGAGCCCTGGGGACAAAGTGGAATCCTGGAATGTCACAATGGCCCCCAGTGACAAAGGGGTTCCCCATGGTGCCACAATGGGCCCTGAGGACAAAAGGGGTCCCCAGGATTTCACAATAGCACTGGGGATAAAGGGGGGTCATGAGATGTCACAATGGGCCCTGGGGACAAGGGAGATCCCCATGGTGTCACAATAAGCCCTGGGGACAAAGTGGGGTCCTGGGATGTCACAATGGGCCCCAGTGACAAACGGGGTCCCCATGGTGCCACAATGGGCCATGGGGACAAATGGTGTCCCCAGGATGTCACAATGAACCCTGGGGACAAAGGGTGGTCCTGGGACATTTCAATGGGCCCTGGGGACAAAGGCGGGACCCCAGGATGTCACAATGGGCCCTGGGGACAAAGGGGGTCCCCAGGATGTCACAATGGGCCCTGGAGACAAAGGGAGGTGTCGACGGTGTCAAAATGGGCCCTGGGGACAAAGGGCGTCCCCAGGATGTCACAATGGGCCCTGGGGACAAAGGGGGGTCCCGTGAATGTCACAATGGGCCCTAGGGACAAGGGGGTGCCGAGGAGGTCACAATGGGCCCTGGGGACAATGGGGGGTCCTGGGACGTCACAATGGGCCCTGGGGACAAGAGGGGATCCCTAGGATGTCACAATGGGCCCTGGGGACTAATGTGGTCCCCACGGTGTCACAATATGTCCTGGAGACAAAGGGGGGTCCCCAGGATGTCACAATGGGCCCTTGGGACAATGGGGTTCCTGGGATGTCACAATGGGTCCCCAGTGACAAAGGGGGTCCCCAGGATGTCTCAATGGGCCCTGAGGACAATGGGAGGTCCCCATGGTGTCACAATGGGTCCCCAGTGACAAGGGAGGTCTCCACGGTGCCAGGATGGGTCCTGGGGACAAGGAGGTCCCCAGGATGTCACAATGGGCCGTGGGGACAAAGAGGCTCCCCAGGATGTCACAATGGGACCTGGGGACAAAGGGGTCTCCAGGAACTCACAATGGGCTCTGGGGACAATGGAGGTTCCCCAGGATGTTCACAATAGGCCCTGAGGACAAGGGGTGGTCCCCATGGTGTCACAATGGGTCTCCAGTGACAAGGGGGTCCCCAAGGTGTCACAATGGGCCCTGGGGACAATGGGGGGTCCTGGGACGTAACAATAGGCCCTGGGGACAAGGGGGTTCCCCACAGTGTCACAATGGGCCCTGGGGACAAAGGGGGTCCGCACGGTGTTACAATGGTCCCGGGGGACAAGGCGGGATGCCCAGGATGTCACAATGGGCCCTGAGGACAAGGGGGGGTCCCCATGGTGTCACAATGGGTCCCCAGTGACAAGGAGGGTCCCATGGTGTCATGATGGGTCCTGGGGACAAGGGGGTCCCCAGGATGTAACAATGGACCCTGGGGACAATGCGGGGTCCTGGGACATCACAATGGGCCCCAGTGACATGGGGGTCCCCAGGATGTCACAGTGGGCCCTGGGGACAATGTGGGGTCCTGGAATGTCACAATGGGCCCCAGTGACAAAGGGGGTCCCCTGAATGTCACAATGGGCCCTGGGGATAAGGAGGGATCCCCAGGATGTCACAATGGGCCCTGGGGACAAAGAGGGGTCCCCTGAATGTCACAATGAGCCCTGGGGACAAGGGGGTGCCGAGGATGTCACAATGGGCCCTGGGGACAATGGGGGTCCTGGGACGTCACAATGGGCCCTGGGGACACAGAGGGGCCCTAGGACGTCACAATCAGTCCTGGGGACAAGGTGGGGTCCCCTGAGAGTCACAATGAGCCCTGGGAAGAGAGGGGGCTCCCAAGGACATCACAATGGGCCCTGGGAACAATGGGGGGTCCTGGGACGTCACAATTGGCCCTGGAAACAAGGGCGGGTCTCCAGGATGTCACAATGGGCCCTGGGAACAAGGCGGGGTACCCATAGTGTCACAATGGGTCCTGGGGAAAATGGGGTCCCCACGATGTCACAATGGGCCCTGGGGACAATGTGGGGTGCTGGGATGTCACAATGGGCCCCAGTGACAAAGGGGGTCCCCTGAATGTTACAATGGGTCCTGAGGACAGTGGGGGGTCCTGGGACGTCACAATGGGCCCTGGTGACAAGGAGGGATCCCCAGGATGTCACAATGGGCCCTGGGGACAAGGGAGGGTCCCCAGGATGTCACAATGGGCCCTGGGGACAACGGGGGTTCCTAAGACGTCACAATGGGCCCTGGGGCCAAGCAGGGATCCCCAGGATGTCACAATGGGCCCTGGACACAATGGGGGGTCCTGGGATGTCACAATGGGCCCCGTTGACAAGGGGGCATCCCCAGGATGTCAAAATGCGCCCTGGGGCCCAGGGGGGTCCTGCGATGTCACAATGGGCCCTGGGGACAAAGGGGGTCCCCTGGATGTCACAATGGACTCTGGGGACAAAGGGGATCCCCACGGTATCAGAATGGGCCCTGGGGACAAAGGGAAGTCCTGGGATGTCACAATGAGCCCTGCGGACAAGGGTGGTACCCACGGTGTCACAATGGGCCCTGGGCACAAGGGGGGGTCCCCATAGTGTCACAATGGGTCCCGGGGACAAGTGGGGTCCCCAGGATGTGACAATGTGTCCTGGGGACAATGTGGCGTCCTGGGATGTCACAATGGGCCCCAGTGACCAAGGGGCCCCCTGAATGTCACAATGGGTCCTGGGGACAATGGGGGGTCCTGGGACGTCACAATGGGCCCTGGGGACAAGGAGGGATCCCCAGGATGTCACAATGGGCCCTGGGGACAATGGGGGGTCCTGGGACGTCACAATGGGCCCCAGTGACAAGGGGGGGTCCCCAGGATGTCACAGTGTGCCCTGGGTACAAAGAGGCGTCCCCGGAATGTCACAATGGGCCCTGGGGACAAGGGGGTGCCCTGAATGTCACAATGGGCCCTGGGGACAATGGGGGGTCCTAAGACGTCACAATGGGCCCTGGGGACAAGGAGGGATCCCCAGGATGTCACAATGGGCCCTGGGGACAATGGGGGGTCCTGGGACGTCACAATGGGCCCCAGTGACAAGGGGGGGTCCCCAGGATGTCACAATGGGCCCTGGGGACAAAGAGGGGTCCCCTGAATGGCACAATGGGCCCTGAGGACAAGGGGGTGCAGTGGATGTCACAATGGGCCCTGGGGACAATGGGGGGTCCTGGAATGTCACAATGGGCCCTGGGGACAAGGGGGGTCCCCAGGATGTCACAATGGGCCCTGGGGACAATGGGAGTCCCCAAGGTGTCAGAACGAGCCCTGGGGACAAAGTGAAATCCTGGAATGTCACAATGGCCCCCAGTGACAAAGGGGTTCCCCATGTTGTCACAATGGGCCCTGGGGACATAAGGGGTCCCCAGGATTTCACAATAGCACTGGGGACAAAGGGGGGTCCTGGGATGTCACAATGGGCCCTGGGGACAAAGGGGGGTCCTGGGATGTCACAATGGGGCCCAGTGACAAAGAGGGTCCTCATGGTGCCACAATGGGCCCTGGGGACAAAGGGGGTCCCCTGGATGTCACAATGGGCTCTGGGGACAAGGAGGGTCCCCAGGATGTCACAATGGGCCCTGGGGACAAAGAGCGTCCCCAGCATGTCACAATGGGCCCTGGGGACAAAGAGGGGTCCCCTGAATGTCACAATGGGCCCTGGGGACAAGGGGGTGCAGTGGATGTCACAATGGGCCCTGGGGACAATGGGGGGTGTCCAGGATGTGAGAATGAGTCCTGAGGACAAGGGGGGGTCCCCATGGTGTCACAATGGGTCCCCAGTGACAAGGAGGTGTCCCCATGGTGTCACAATAGGCCCTGGGGACAAAGTGGGATCCAAGAATGTCACAATGGGCCCTGGGGACAAAAGGGCTTGCCATGGTGCCACAACGGGCCCTGGGAGCAAGGGGGTGGCCAGGATGTCACAATGGGTCCTGGGGAAAATGGGGGGTGCCCAGGATGTCACAATGGACCCTGAGGACAATGAGGGTCCCCAGGATGTCACAATGGGCCCTGGGGACAATGGCGGGTGCCCAGGATGTGAGAATGAGTCCTGAGGACAAGGAGGGGTCCCCATGGTGTCACAATAGGCCCTGGGGACAAAGTGGGGTCCTAGAATGTCACAATGGGCCCTGGGGACAAAAGTGGTCCCCATGGTGCTACAATGGCTCCTGGGGACAAAGGGGGGTCCTGGGATGTCACAATGGGCACCGGGGACAAGGGGGTGTCCCCATGGTGCCACAATGGGCCCTGGGAGCAAGGGGGTGGCCAGGATGTCACAATAGGTCCTGGGGACAATGGGGGGTCCTGGGACGTCACAATGGGCCCTGGGGACAAGGAGGGATCCCCAGGATGTCACAATGGGCCCTGGGGACAAAGAGGGGTCCCCTGAATGTCACAATGGGCCCTGGGGACAAGGGGGTGCCGAGGATGTCACAATGGGCCCTGGGGACAATGGGGGGTCCTGGGATGTCACAATGGGCCCTGGGGACAAGGGTGGGTCCCCAGGATGTCACAATGGGCCTTGGGAACAAGGGGTTCCCCCAGATAACACAATGGGCCCTGGGGACAATGTAAGGTCCTGGGCTGTCACAATGGACCCTGAGGACAAGGGGGGTCCCCAGGATGTCACAATGAAGTCCTGGGACAAAGGGGGTCCCCAGGATGTCACAATGGGGCCTGGGGACCAGGGGGGGTCCTGGGATGTCACAATGGGCCCCAGTGACAAAGGGGGTCCCTATGGTGCCACAATGGGCCCTGGGGACAAAGGGGGTCCCCAGGATGTCACAATGGGCCCTGGGGACAAAGAGCGTCCCCAGCATGTCACAATGGGCTCTGGGGACAAAGGGGGTCCCCTGAATGTCACAATGGGCCCTGGGGACAATGGGGGGTCCTGGGATGTCACAATGAGCCCTGCAGACAAGGGTGGTACCCACGGTGTCACAATGGGCCCTGGGCACAAGGGGGGGTCCCTATAGTGCCACAATGGGTCCTGGGGACAAGTGGGGTCCCCAGGATGTCACAATGGGCCCTGGGGACAAAGTGGGGTCCCCTGAATGTCACAATGGGCCCTGGGGACAAGGGGGGTCCCCATAGTGTCACAATGGGTCCTGGGGACAAGTGGGGTCCCCACGATGTCACAATGGGCCCTGGGGACAATGGGGGGTACCCAGGATGTGAGAATGAGTCCTGAGGACAAGGAGGGGTCCCCATGGTGTCACAATGGGTCCCCAGTGACAAGGAGGGGTCCCCATGGTGTCACAATAGGCCCTGGGGACAAAGTGGGGTCCTAGAATGTCACAATGGGCCCTGGGGACAAGGGGGTATCTCCATGGTGCCACAATGGGCCCTAAGAGAAAGGGGGTGCCCAGGATGTCACAATGGACCCTGAGGACAAGCAGGGGTCTCCATGGTGTCACAATGGGCCCCCAGTGACAAGGGGGAGTCCCCATGGTGCCACAATACGCCGTGGGGAGAAACGGGTCCCCAGGATGTCACAATGGGACCTAGGGACAAAGGGGGGTCCGCCGGATGTCACAATGGGCCCTGGGGACCAGGGCGGGTCCTGGGATGTCACAATGGGCCCCAGTGACAAAGTGGGTCCCTATGGTGCCACAATGGGCCCTGGGGACAAAGGGGGTCCCCTGGATGTCACAATGGGCTCTGGAGACACGGAGGGTCCCCAGGATGTCACAATGGGCCCTGGGGACAAACGGGGTCCCCACGGTATCAGAATGGGCCCTGGCGACAAAGGGGGGTCCCCTGAATGTCACAATGGGCCCTGGGGACAATGGGGGGTCCTGGGATGTCACAATGAGCCCTGCGGACAAGGGTGGTACCCACAGTGCCACAATGGGCCCTGGGCACAAGTGGATGTCCCCATAGTGTCACAATGGGCCCTGGGGACAATGTGGGGTCCTGGGATGTCTCAATGGGCCCCAGTGACAAACGGGGGCCCCTGAATGTCACAATGGGCCCTGGGGACAATGGGGGGTCCTGGGACGTCACAATGGGCCCTGGGGACAAGGAAGGATCCCCAGGATGTCACAATGGGCCCTGGGGACAAAGAGGCGTCCCCTGAATGTCACAATGGGCCCTGGGGACAAGGGGGTGCCGAGGATGTCACAATGGGCCCTGTGGACAAGGGAGATCCCCATGGTGTCACAATAAGCCCTGGGGACTAAGTGGGGTCCTGGGATGTCACAATGGGCCCTGGGGACAATGGGGGTCCTGGGACGTCACAATGGGCCGTGGGGACAATGGGGGTCCCCACGGTGCCACGATGGGTCCTGGGGACAAGGGCGTCCCCCTAGATGTCACAATGGGCCCTGGGGACAATGGGGTTGCCCAGGATGTCACAATGGGCCCTGGGGACAAAGGGGGGGTCCCAGGATGTCACAATGGGCCCTGGGGACAATGTGGGGTCCTGGGATTTCACAATGGGCCCCAGTGACAAAGGGGGTCCCCTGAATGTCACAATGGGCCCTGGGGACAATGGGGGGTCCTGGGACGTCACAATGGGCCCTGGGGACAAGGAGGGATCCCCAGGATGTCACAATGGGTACTGGAGACAAAGGGGGGGTCCCCATGGTGTCACAATGGGCCCAAGTGACAAGGAGGTTCCCCACGGTGCCACGATGGGTCCTGGGGACAAGGGCGTCCCCCAGATGTCACAATGGGCCCTGGGGACAATGGGGTTGCCCAGGATGTCACAATGGGCACTGGGGACAATGGGGGGGTCCGCATGGTGTCACAATGGGCCCAAGTGACAAGGAGGGTCCCCACAGTGGGGATGGGTCCTGGGGGCAAGGGCGTTCCCCAGATGTCGCAATGGGCCCTGGGGACAATGGGGTTGCCCAGGATGTCACAATGGGCCCTGGGGACAATGGGAGTCCCCAAGGTGTCAGAACGAGCCCTGGGGACAAAGTGGAATCCTGGAATGTCACAATGGCCCCCAGTGACAAAGGGGTTCCCCATGGTGCCACAATGGGCCCTGGGGACAAAAGGGGTCCCCAGGATTTCACAATAGCACTGGGGATAAAGGGGGGTCATGGGATGTCACAATGGGCCCTGGGGACAAGGGAGATCCCCATGGTGTCACAATAAGCCCTGGGGACAAAGTGGGGTCCTGGGATGTCACAATGGGCCCCAGTGAGAAACGGGGTCCCCATGGTGCCACAATGGGCCGTGGGGACAAATGGGGGCCCCAGGATGTCACAATGAACCCTGGGGACAAAGGGTGGTCCTGGGACATTTCAATGGGCCCTGGGGACAAAGGGGGGACCCCAGGATGTCACAATGGGCCCTGGGGACAAAGGGGGTCCCCTGGATGTCACAATGGGCTCTGGGGACAAGGAAGGTCCCCAGGATGTCACAATGGGCCCTGGGGACAAAGGGAGGTGTCGACGGTGTCAAAATGGGCCCTGGGGACAAAGGGCGTCCCCAGGATGTCACAATGGGCCCTGGGGACAAAGGGGGGTCCCGTGAATGTCACAATGGGCCCTAGGGACAAGGGGGTGCCGAGGAGGTCACAATGGGCCCTGGGGACAATGGGGGGTCCTGGGACGTCACAATGGGCCCTGGGGACAAGAGGGGATCCCTAGGATGTCACAATGGGCCCTGGGGACTAATGTGGTCCCCACGGTGTCACAATATGTCCTGGAGACAAAGGGGGGTCCCCAGGATGTCACAATGGGCCCTTGGGACAATGGGGTTCCTGGGATGTCACAATGGGTCCCCAGTGACAAAGGGGGTCCCCAGGATGTCTCAATGGGCCCTGAGGACAATGGGAGGTCCCCATGGTGTCACAATGGGTCCCCAGTGACAAGGGAGGTCTCCACGGTGCCAGGATGGGTCCTGGGGACAAGGAGGTCCCCAGGATGTCACAATGGCCGTGGGGACAAAGAGGGGTCCCCTGAATGTCACAATGGGCCCTGGGGACAAGGGGGTGCAGTGGATGTCACAATGGGCCCTGGGGACAATAGGGGGTCCTGGAATGTCACAATGGGCCCTGGGGACAAGGGGGGTCCCCAGGATGTCACAATGGGCCCTGGGGACAATGGGAGTCCCCAAGGTGTCAGAACGAGCCCTGGGGACAAAGTGGAATCCTGGAATGTCACAATGGCCCCCAGTGACAAAGGGGTTCCCCATGTTGTCACAATGGGCCCTGGGGACATAAGGGGTCCCCAGGATTTCACAATAGCACTGGGGACAAAGGGGGGTCCTGGGATGTCACAATGGGCCCTGGGGACAAAGGGGGGTCCTGGGATGTCACAATGGGGCCCTGTGACAAAGAGGGTCCTCATGGTGCCACAATGGGCCCTGGGGACAAAGGGGGTCCCCTGGATGTCACAATGGGCTCTGGGGACAAGGAGGGTCCCCAGGATGTCACAATGGGCCCTGGGGACAAAGAGCGTCCCCAGCATGTCACAATGGGCCCTGGGGACAAAGAGGGGTCCCCTGAATGTCACAATGGGCCCTGGGGACAAGGGGGTGCAGTGGATGTCACAATGGGCCCTGGGGACAATGGGGGGTGTCCAGGATGTGAGAATGAGTCCTGAGGACAAGGGGGGGTCCCCATGGTGTCACAATGGGTCCCCAGTGACAAGGAGGTGTCCCCATGGTGTCACAATAGGCCCTGGGGACAAAGTGGGGTCCAAGAATGTCACAATGCGCCCTGGGGACAAAAGGGCTTGCCATGGTGCCACAACGGGCCCTGGGAGCAAGGGGGTGGCCAGGATGTCACAATGGGTCCTGGGGAAAATGGGGGGTGCCCAGGATGTCACAATGGACCCTGAGGACAATGAGGGTCCCCAGGATGTCACAATGGGCCCTGGGGACAATGGCGGGTGCCCAGGATGTGAGAATGAGTCCTGAGGACAAGGAGGGGTCCCCATGGTGTCACAATAGGCCCTGGGGACAAAGTGGGGTCCTAGAATGTCACAATGGGCCCTGGGAACAAAAGTGGTCCCCATGGTGCTACAATGGCTCCTGGGGACAAAGGGGGGTCTTGGGATGTCACAATGGGCACCGGGGACAAGGGGGTGTCCCCATGGTGCCACAATGGGCCCTGGGAGCAAGGGGGTGGCCAGGATGTCACAATAGGTCCTGGGGACAATGGGGGGTCCTGGGACGTCACAATGGGCCCTGGGGACAAGGAGGGATCCCCAGGATGTCACAATGGGCCCTGGGGACAAAGAGGGGTCCCCTGAATGTCACAATGGGCCCTGGGGACAAAGGGGTGCCGAGGATGTCACAATGGGCCCTGGGGACAATGGGGGGTCCTGGGATGTCACAATGGGCTCTGGGGACAAGGGTGGGTCCCCAGGATGTCACAATGGGCCTTGGGAACAAGGGGTTCCCCCAGATAACACAATGGGCCCTGGGGACAATGTAAGGTCGTGGGCTGTCACAATGGACCCTGAGGACAAGGGGGGTCCCCAGAATGTCACAATGAAGTCCTGGGACAAAGGGGGTCCCCAGGATGTCACAATGGGGCCTGGGGACCAGGGGGGGTCCTGGGATGTCACAATGGGCCCCAGTGACAAAGGGGGTCCCTATGGTGCCACAATGGGCCCTGGGGACAAAGGGGGTCCCCAGGATGTCACAATGGGCCCTGGGGACAAAGAGCGTCCCCAGCATGTCACAATGGGCTCTGGGGACAAAGGGGGTCCCCTGAATGTCACAATGGGCCCTGGGGACAATGGGGGGTCCTGGGATGTCACAATGAGCCCTGCAGACAAGGGTGGTACCCACGGTGTCACAATGGGCCCTGGGCACAAGGGGGGGTCCCCATAGTGCCACAATGGGTCCTGGGGACAAGTGGGGTCCCCAGGATGTCACAATGGGCCCTGGGGACAATGTGGGGTCCCCTGAATGTCACAATGGGCCCTGGGGACAAGGGGGGGTCCCCATAGTGTCACAATGGGTCCTGGGGACAAGTGGGGTCCCCACGATGTCACAATGGGCCCTGGGGACAATGGGGGGTACCCAGGATGTGAGAATGAGTCCTGAGGACAAGGAGGGGTCCCCATGGTGTCACAATGGGTCCCCAGTGACAAGGAGGGGTCCCCATGGTGTCACAATAGGCCCTGGAGACAAAGTGGGGTCCTAGAATGTCACAATGGGCCCTGGGGACAAGGGGGTATCCCCATGGTGCCACAATGGGCCCTGGGAGAAAGGGGGTGCCCAGGATGTCACAATGGACCCTGAGGACAAGCAGGGGTCTCCATGGTGTCACAATGGGCCCCCAGTGACAAGGGGGAGTCCCCATGGTGCCACAATACGCCGTGGGGAGAAACGGGTCCCCAGGATGTCACAATGGGCCCTAGGGACAAAGGGGGGTCCGCCGGATGTCACAATGGGCCCTGGGGACCAGGGCGGGTCCTGGGATGTCACAATGGGCCCCAGTGACAAAGTGGGTCCCTATGGTGCCACAATGGGCCCTGGGGACAAAGGGGGTCCCCTGGATGTCACAATGGGCTCTGGAGACACGGAGGGTCCCCAGGATGTCACAATGGGCCCTGGGGACAAACGGGGTCCCCACGGTATCAGAATGGGCCCTGGCGACAAAGGGGGGTCCCCTGAATGTCACAATGGGCCCTGGGGACAATGGGGGGTCCTGGGATGTCACAATGAGCCCTGCGGACAAGGGTGGTACCCACAGTGCCACAATGGGCCCTGGGCACAAGTGGATGTCCCCATAGTGTCACAATGGGTCCTGGGGACAAGTGGGGTCCCCAGGATGTCACAATGGGCCCTGGAGACAATGGGGGGTCCTGGGATGTCACAATGAGCCCTGCAGACAAGGGTGGTACCCACGGTGTCACAATGGGCCCTGGGCACAAGGGGGGGTCCCCATAGTGCCACAATGGGTCCTGGGGACAAGTGGGGTCCCCAGGATGTCACAATGGGCCCTGGGGACAATGTGGGGTCCCCTGAATGTCACAATGGGCCCTGGGGACAAGGGGGGGTCCCCATAGTGTCACAATGGGTCCTGGGGACAAGTGGGGTCCCCACGATGTCACAATGGGCCCTGGGGACAATGGGGGGTACCCAGGATGTGAGAATGAGTCCTGAGGACAAGGAGGGGTCCCCATGGTGTCACAATGGGTCCCCAGTGACAAGGAGGGGTCCCCATGGTGTCACAATAGGCCCTGGAGACAAAGTGGGGTCCTAGAATGTCACAATGGGCCCTGGGGACAAGGGGGTATCCCCATGGTGCCACAATGGGCCCTGGGAGAAAGGGGGTGCCCAGGATGTCACAATGGACCCTGAGGACAAGCAGGGGTCTCCATGGTGTCACAATGGGCCCCCAGTGACAAGGGGGAGTCCCCATGGTGCCACAATACGCCGTGGGGAGAAACGGGTCCCCAGGATGTCACAATGGGCCCTAGGGACAAAGGGGGGTCCGCCGGATGTCACAATGGGCCCTGGGGACCAGGGCGGGTCCTGGGATGTCACAATGGGCCCCAGTGACAAAGTGGGTCCCTATGGTGCCACAATGGGCCCTGGGGACAAAGGGGGTCCCCTGGATGTCACAATGGGCTCTGGAGACACGGAGGGTCCCCAGGATGTCACAATGGGCCCTGGGGACAAACGGGGTCCCCACGGTATCAGAATGGGCCCTGGCGACAAAGGGGGGTCCCCTGAATGTCACAATGGGCCCTGGGGACAACGGGGGGTCCTGGGATGTCACAATGAGCCCTGCGGACAAGGGTGGTACCCACAGTGCCACAATGGGCCCTGGGCACAAGTGGATGTCCCCATAGTGTCACAATGGGTCCTGGGGACAAGTGGGGTCCCCAGGATGTCACAATGGGCCCTGGGGACAATGTGGGGTCCTGGGATGTCACAATGGGCCCCAGAGACAAAGGGGGTTCCCCTGAATGTCACAATGGGTCCTGGGGACAATGGGTGGTCCTGGGACGTCAAAATGGGCCCTGGGGACAAGGAGCGATCCCCAGGATGTCACAATGGGCCCTGGGGACAATGGGGGGTCCTGGGATGTCACAATGGGCCCCGGGGATAAGGGGGGATCCCCAGGATGTCACAGTGTGCCCTGGGTACAAAGAGGCGTCCCCGGAATGTCACAATGGGCCCTGGGGACCAGGGGGTGCCCTGAATGTCACAATGGGCACTGGGGACAAGGGGGGGTCCTGGGACGTCACAATGGGCCCCAGTGACAAGGGGGGGTCCCCAGGATGTCACAATGGGCCCTGGGGACAAAGAGGGGTCCCCTGAATGTCACAATGGGCCCTGGGGACAAGGGGGTACCCTGAATGTCACAATGGGCCCTGGGGACAATGGGGGGTCCTGGGACGTCACAATGGGCCCGAGTGACAAGGGGGGGTCCCCAGGATGTCACAATGGGCCCTGGGGACAATGGGGGGTCCTGGAATGTCACAATGGGCCCTAGGGACAATGGGGGTCCCCAGGATGTCACAATGGGCCCTGGGGACAAAGGGGGGTCCTGGGATGTCACAATGGGTCCCAGTGACAAAGGGGGTCCCCATTGTGCCACAATGGGCCCTGGGGACAAGGGGGTTCCCCTGAATGTCACAATGGGCTCTGGGGACAAGGAGGGTCCCCAGGATGTCACAATGGGCCCTGGAGACAAAGGGGGTCCCCACCATATCAGAATGGGCCCTGGGGACAATGGGGGGTCCCGTGAATGTCACAATGGGCCCTAGGGACAAGGGGGTGCCGAGGAGGTCACAATGGTCCCTGGGGACAATGGGGGGTCCTGGGACGTCACAATGGGCCCTGGGGACAAGAGGGGATCCCTAGGATGTCACAAAGGGCCCTGGGGACTAATGAGGTCCCCACGGTGTCACAATATGTCCTGGAGACAAAGGGGGGTCCCCTGAATGTCACAATGGGCCCTGGGGACAAGGGGGGATCCCCAGGATGTCACAATGGGCCCTGGGGACAATGGGGGGTCCTGGGACGTCACAATGGGCCCTGGGGACAAGAGGGGGTCCCCAGGATGTCACAATGGGCCCTGGGGACAAAGAGGGGTCCCCTGAATGTCCAATGGGCCCTGGGGACAAGGGGGTGCCGAGGATGTCACAATGGGCCCTGGGGACAATGGGGGTCCTGGGACGTCACAATGGGCCTTGGGGACACAGAGGGGCCCTAGGACGTCACAATCAGCCCTGGGGACAAGGGGGGATCCCCTGAAAGTCACAATGAGCCCTGGGAACAGAGGGGGGTCCTGGGACGTCACAATGGGCCCTGGGGACAAGGGGGGGTCTCCAGGATGTCACAATGGGCCCTGGGGACAAAGAGGGGTCCCTAAAGTGTCACAATGGGCCCTGGGGACACAGAGGGGCCCTGGGACGTCACAATCAGCCCTGGGGACAAAGTGGGGTCCTGGGATGTCACAATGGGCCCCAGTGACAAAGGGGGTCCCCATGGTGCCACAATGGGCCGTGGGGACAAAAGGGGTGCCCAGGATGTCACAATGGGCCCTGGGGACCAGGGTGGGTCCTGCGATGTCACAATGGGCCCTGGGGACAAAGGGGGTCCCCTGAATGTCACAATGGGCTCTGGGTCAAAGGGGGGTCCTGCGATGTCACAATGAGCCCTGCGGTCAAGGGTGGTACCCACGGTGTCACAATGGGCCCTGGGAACAAGGGGGGGTCCCCATAGGGTCACAATGGGTCCTGGGGAAAATGGGGTCCCCAGGATGTCACAATGGGCCCTGGGGACAATGTGGGGTCCTGGGATGTCACAATGGGCCCCAGTGACAAAAGGGTTCCCTGAATGTTACAATGGGTCCGGAGGACAATGGGGGGTCCTGGGATGTCACAATAGGCCCTGGGGACAAGGAGGGATCCCCAGGATGTCACAATGGGCCCTGGGGACAAGGGGGGGTCCCCAGGATGTCACAATGTGCCCTGGGTACAAAGAGGCGTCCCCGGAATGTCACAATGGGCCCTGGGGACAATGGGGTGCCCTGAATGTCACAATGGGCACTGGGGACAATGGGGGGTCCTGGGACGTCACAATGGGCCCGAGTGACAAGGGGGGGTCCCCAGGATGTCACAATGGGCCCTGGGGACAAAGAGGGGTCCCCTGAATGTCACAATGGGCCCTGGGGACAAGGGGGTACCCTGAATGTCACAATGGGCCCTGGGGACAATGGGGGGTCCTGGGACGTCACAATGGGCCCGAGTGACAAGGGGGGGTCCCCAGGATGTCACAATGGGCCCTGGGGACAATGGCGGGTCCCCTGAATGTCACAATGGGCCCTGGGGACAAGGGGGTGCAGTGGATGTCACAATGGGCCCTGGGGACAATGGGGGGTCCTGGAATGTCACAATGGGACCTAGGGACAATGGGGGTCCCCAGGATGTCACAATGGGCCCTGGGGACAAAGGGGGGTCCTGGGATGTCACAATGGGTCCCAGTGACAAAGGGGGTCCCCATGGTGCCACAATGGGCCCTGGGGACAAGGGGGTTCCCCTGAATGTCACAATGGGCTCTGGGGACAAGGAGGGTCCCCAGGATGTCACAATGGGCCCTGGAGACAAAGGGGGTCCCCACCATATCAGAATGGGCCCTGGGGACAATGGGGGGTCCCGTGAATGTCACAATGGGCCCTAGGGACAAGGGGGTGCCGAGGAGGTCACAATGGTCCCTGGGGACAATGGGGGGTCCTGGGACGTCACAATGGGCCCTGGGGACAAGAGGGGATCCCTAGGATGTCACAATGGGCCCTGGGGACTAATGAGGTCCCCACGGTGTCACAATATGTCCTGGAGACAAAGGGGGGTCCCCTGAATGTCACAATGGGCCCTGGGGACAAGTGGGGATCCCCAGGATGTCACAATGGGCCCTGGGGACAATGGGGGGTCCTGGGACGTCACAATGGGCCCTGGGGACAAGAGGGGGTCCCCAGGATGTCACAATGGGCCCTGGGGACAAAGAGGGGTCCCCTGAATGTCCAATGGGCCCTGGGGACAAGGGGGTGCCGAGGATGTCACAATGGGCCCTGGGGACAATGGGGGTCCTGGGACGTCACAATGGGCCTTGGGGACACAGAGGGGCCCTAGGACGTCACAATCAGCCCTGGGGACAAGGGGGGATCCCCTGAAAGTCACAATGAGCCCTGGGTACAGAGGGGGGTCCTGGGACGTCACAATGGGCCCTGGGGACAAGGGGGGGTCTCCAGGATGTCACAATGGGCCCTGGGGACAATGGGGGGTCCTGGGATGTCACAATGAGCCCTGCGGACAAGGGTGGTACCCACAGTGCCACAATGGGCCCTGGGCAAAAGTGGAAGTCCCCATAGTGTCACAATGGGTCCTGGGGACAAGTGGGGTCCCGAGGATGTCACAATAGGCCCTGGGGACAATGTGGGGTCCTGGGATGTCACAATGGGCCCCAGAGACAAAGGGGGTTCCCCTGAATGTCACAATGGGTCCTGGGGACAATGGGTGGTCCTGGGACGTCAAAATGGGCCCTGGGGACAAGGAGCGATCCCCAGGATGTCACAATGGGCACTGGGGACAATGGGGGGTCCTGGGATGTCACAATGGGCCCCGGGGATAAGGGGGGGTCCCCAGGATGTCACAGTGTGCCCTGGGTACAAAGAGGCGTCCCCGGAATGTCACAATGGGCCCTGGGGACAAGGGGGTGCCCTGAATGTCACAATGGGCACTGGGGACAATGGGGGGTCCTGGGACGTCACAATGGGCCCGAGTGACAAGGGGGGGTCCCCAGGATGTCACAATGGGCCCTGGGGACAAAGAGGGGTCCCCTGAATGTCACAATGGGCCCTGGGGACAAGGGGGTACCCTGAATGTCACAATGGGCCCTGGGGACAATGGGGGGTCCTGGGACGTCACAATGGGCCCGAGTGACAAGGGGGGGTCCCCAGGATGCCACAATGGGCCCTGGGGACAATGGGGGGTCCTGGAATGTCACAATGGGCCCTAGGGACAATGGGGGTCCCCAGGATGTCACAATGGGCCCTGGGGACAAAGGGGGGTCCTGGGATGTCACAATGGGCCCTGGCGACAATGGGGGTCCTGGGACGTCACAATGGGCCTTGGGGACACAGAGGGGCCCTAGGACGTCACAATCAGCCCTGGGGACAAGGGGGGATCCCCTGAAAGTCACAATGAGCCCTGGGAACAGAGGGGGGTCCTGGGACGTCACAATGGGCCCTGGGGACAAGGGGGGGTCTCCAGGATGTCACAATGGGCCCTGGGGACAAAGAGGGGTCCCTAAAGTGTCACAATGGGCCCTGGGGACACAGAGGGGCCCTGGGACGTCACAATCAGCCCTGGGGACAAAGTGGGGTCCTGGGATGTCACAATGGGCCCCAGTGACAAAGGGGGTCCCCATGGTGCCACAATGGGCCGTGGGGACAAAAGGGGTGCCCAGGATGTCACAATGGGCCCTGGGGACCAGGGTGGGTCCTGCGATGTCACAATGGGCCCTGGGGACAAAGGGGGTCCCCTGAATGTCACAATGGGCTCTGGGTCAAAGGGGGGTCCTGCGATGTCACAATGAGCCCTGCGGTCAAGGGTGGTACCCACGGTGTCACAATGGGCCCTGGGAACAAGGGGGGGTCCCCATAGGGTCACAATGGGTCCTGGGGAAAATGGGGTCCCCAGGATGTCACAATGGGCCCTGGGGACAATGTGGGGTCCTGGGATGTCACAATGGGCCCCAGTGACAAAAGGGTTCCCTGAATGTTACAATGGGTCCGGAGGACAATGGGGGGTCCTGGGACGTCACAATAGGCCCTGGGGACAAGGAGGGATCCCCAGGATGTCACAATGGGCCCTGGGGACAAGGGGGGGGTCCCCAGGATGTCACAATGTGCCCTGGGTACAAAGAGGCGTCCCCGGAATGTCACAATGGGCCCTGGGGACAAGGGGGTGCCCTGAATGTCACAATGGGCACTGGGGACAATGGGGGGTCCTGGGACGTCACAATGGGCCCGAGTGACAAGGGGGGGTCCCCAGGATGTCACAATGGGCCCTGGGGACAAAGAGGGGTCCCCTGAATGTCACAATGGGCCCTGGGGACAAGGGGGTACCCTGAATGTCACAATGGGCCCTGGGGACAATGGGGGGTCCTGGGACGTCACAATGGGCCCGAGTGACAAGGGGGGGTCCCCAGGATGTCACAATGGGCCCTGGGGACAATGGCGGGTCCCCTGAATGTCACAATGGGCCCTGGGGACAAGGGGGTGCAGTGGATGTCACAATGGGCCCTGGGGACAATGGGGGGTCCTGGAATGTCACAATGGGACCTAGGGACAATGGGGGTCCCCAGGATGTCACAATGGGCCCTGGGGACAAAGGGGGGTCCTGGGATGTCACAATGGGTCCCAGTGACAAAGGGGGTCCCCATGGTGCCACAATGGGCCCTGGGGACAAGGGGGTTCCCCTGAATGTCACAATGGGCTCTGGGGACAAGGAGGGTCCCCAGGATGTCACAATGGGCCCTGGAGACAAAGGGGGTCCCCACCATATCAGAATGGGACCTGGGGACAATGGGGGGTCCCGTGAATGTCACAATGGGCCCTAGGGACAAGGGGGTGCCGAGGAGGTCACAATGGTCCCTGGGGACAATGGGGGGTCCTGGGACGTCACAATGGGCCCTGGGGACAAGAGGGGATCCCTAGGATGTCACAATGGGCCCTGGGGACTAATGAGGTCCCCACGGTGTCACAATATGTCCTGGAGACAAAGGGGGGTCCCCTGAATGTCACAATGGGCCCTGGGGACAAGTGGGGATCCCCAGGATGTCACAATGGGCCCTGGGGACAATGGGGGGTCCTGGGACGTCACAATGGGCCCTGGGGACAAGAGGGGGTCCCCAGGATGTCACAATGGGCCCTGGGGACAAAGAGGGGTCCCCTGAATGTCCAATGGGCCCTGGGGACAAGGGGGTGCCGAGGATGTCACAATGGGCCCTGGGGACAATGGGGGTCCTGGGACGTCACAATGGGCCTTGGGGACACAGAGGGGCCCTAGGACGTCACAATCAGCCCTGGGGACAAGGGGGGATCCCCTGAAAGTCACAATGAGCCCTGGGAACAGAGGGGGGTCCTGGGACGTCACAATGGGCCCTGGGGACAAGGGGGGGTCTCCAGGATGTCACAATGGGCCCTGGGGACAAAGAGGGGTCCCTAAAGTGTCACAATGGGCCCTGGGGACACAGAGGGGCCCTGGGACGTCACAATCAGCCCTGGGGACAAAGTGGGGTCCTGGGATGTCACAATGGGCCCCAGTGACAAAGGGGGTCCCCATGGTGCCACAATGGGCCGTGGGGACAAAAGGGGTGCCCAGGATGTCACAATGGGCCCTGGGGACCAGGGTGGGTCCTGCGATGTCACAATGGGCCCTGGGGACAAAGGGGGTCCCCTGAATGTCACAATGGGCTCTGGGGACAAAGGGGGGTCCTGCGATGTTCACAATGATCCCTGCGGTCAAGGGTGGTACCCACGGTGTCACAATGGGCCCTGGGAACAAGGGGGGGTCCCCATAGGGTCACAATGGGTCCTGGGGAAAATGGGGTCCCCAGGATGTCACAATGGGCCCTGGGGACAATGTGGGGTCCTGGGATGTCACAATGGGCCCCAGTGACAAAGGGGTTCCCTGAATGTTACAATGGGTCCGGAGGACAATGGGGGGTCCTGGGACGTCACAATAGGCCCTGGGGACAAGGAGGGATCCCCAGGATGTCACAATGGGCCCTGGGGACAAGGGGGGGTCCCCAGGATGTCACAATGTGCCCTGGGTACAAAGAGGCGTCCCCTGAATGTCGCAATGGGCCCTGGGGACAATGGGGGGTCCTAAGACGTCACAATGGGCCCTGGGGACAAGGAGGGATCCCCAGGATGTCACAATGGGCCCTGGGGACAATGGGGGGTCCTGGGACGTCACAATGGGCCCCAGTGACAACGGGGGTCCCCAGGATGTCACAATGGGCCCTGGGGACAAAGAGGGGTCCCCTGAATGTCACAATGGGCCCTGGGGACAAGGGGGTGCAGTGGATGTCACAATGGGCCCTGGGGACAATGGGGGGTCCTGGAATGTCACCATGGGCCTTGGGGACAATGGGGGTCCCCAGGATGTCACAATGGGCCATGGGGACAATGGGGTTGCCCAGGATGTCACAATGGGCCCTGGGGACAATGGGAGTCCCCAAGGTGTCAGAACGAGCTCTGGGGACAAAGTGAAATCCTGGAATGTCACAATGGCCCCCAGTGACAAAGGGGTTCCGCACGGTGTCACAATGGGCCCTGGGGACAAAAGGGGTCCCCAGGATTTCACAATAGCACTGGGGACAAAGGGGGGTCATGGGATGTCACAATGGGCCCTGGGGACAAGGGAGATCCCCATGGTGTCACAATAAGCCCTGGGGACAAAGTGGGGTCCTGGGATGTCACAATGGGCTCTGGGGACAAGGAGGGTTCCCAGGATGTCACAATGGGCCCTGGGGACAAAGGGGGGTCCTGGGATGTCACAATGGGCCCCAGTGACAAAGAGGGTCCTCATGGTGCCACAATGGGCCCTGGGGACAAAGGAGGTCCCCTGGATGTCACAATGGGCTCTGGGGACAAGGAGGGTCCCCAGGATGTCACAATAGGCCCTGTGGACAAAGAGCATCCCCTGAATGTCACAATGGGCCCTGGGGACAAAGGGGGTCCCCACGGTATCAGAATGGGCCCTGGGGACAAAGGGGGTCCCCTGAATGTCACAATGGGCCCTGGGGACAGTGGGGGGTCCTGGGACGTCTCAATGGGGGCTGGGGACAAGGGGGGGTCCCCAGGATGTCACAATGGGCCCTGGGGACAAAGAGGGGTCCCCTGAATGTCACAATGGGCCCTGGGGACAAGGGGGTGCAGTGGATGTCACAATGGGCCCTGGGGACAATGGGGGGTGTCCAGGATGCGAGAATGAGTCCTGAGGACAAGGGGGGGTCCCCATGGTGTCACAATGGGTCCCCAGTGACAAGGAGGGGTCCCCATGGTGTCACAATAGGCCCTGGGGACAAAGTGGGGTCCAAGAATGTCACAATGGGCCCTGGGGACAAAAGGGGTTGCCATGGTGCCACAATGGGCCCTGGGGTCAAAGGGGGTCCCCATGGTGCTGCAATGGCCCTGGGGACAAAGGGGGGTCCTGGAATGTCACAATGGGTCCTGCGGACAAAGGGGGTGTCCCCATGGTGCCACAACGGGCCCTGGGAGCAAGGGGGTGGCCAGGATGTCACAATGGGTCCTGGGGAAAATGGGGGGTGCCCAGGATGTCACAATGGACCCTGAGGACAAGCGGGGGTCTCCATGGTGTCACAATGGGCCCCAGTGACAAAGGGGCTCCCCTGAATGTCACAATAGGTCCTGGAGACAATGGGGGGTCCTGGGACGTCACAATGGGCCCTGGGGACAAGGAGGGATCCCCAGGATGTCACAATGGGCCCTGGGGACAAAGAGGGGTCCCCAGGATGTCACAATGGGCCCTGGGGACAAGGGGGTGCAGAGGATGTCACAATGGGCCCTGGGGACAATGGGGGGTCCCCTGAATGCCAAAATGGGCCCTGGGGACAAGGAGGGATTCCCAGGATGTCACAATGGGCCCTGGAGACAAGGGGGTGTCCCTAGGATGTCACAATGGGCCGTGCGGACAAGGGTGGTACCCACGGTGTCACAATGGTCACTGGCCACAAGGGGGGGTCCCTATAGTGTCACAATGGGTCCTGGGGACAAGTGGGGTCCCCAGGATGTCACAAGGGCCCTGGGGACAATGTGGGGTCCTGGGATGTCACAATGGGCCCCAGTGACAAAGGGGTTCCCCATGGTGCCACAATGGGCCCTGGGGACAAAAGGGGTCCCCAGGATTTCACAATGGCCCTGGGGACAAAGGGGGGTCCTGGGATGTCACAATGGGCCCTGGGGACAAAGGGGGTATCCCCATGGTGCCACAACGGGCCCTGGGAGCAATGGGGGGTCCTGGGACGTCACAATGGGCCCTGGGGACAAGGAGGGATCCCCAGGATGTCACAATGGGCCATGGGGACAAGGGGGGGTCCCGGGACATCACAATGGGCCCGGGGAACAAGGGGGTTCCCCAGGATGTCACAATCAGCCCTGGGTACAAGGGGGGATCCCCTGAAAGTCACAATGAGCCTTGGGAGCAGAGGGGGCTCCCCAGGACGTCACAATGGGCCCTGGGAACAATGGGGGTCCCTTGAAGGTCACAATGGCCCCTGGGGACAATGGTGGGTACCCTGAATGTCAAAATGGGCCCTGGGGACAAAGGGGGGTCCGCAGGATGTCACAATGGGTCCTGGGGAAAATGGGGGGTGCCCATGATGTCACAATGGACCCTGAGGACAAGCGGGGGTCTCCATGGTGTGACAATGGGCCCCAGTGACAAAGGGGCTCCCCTGAATGTCACAATAGGTCCTGGGGACAATGGGGTGTCCTGGGACGTCACAATGGGCCCTGGGGACAAAGAGGGATCCCCAGGATGTCACAATGGGCCCTGGGGACAATGGGCGGTCCTGGGACGTCACAATGGGCCCTGAGGACAAGGAGGGATCCCCAGGATGTCACAATGGGCCCTGGGGACAATGGAGGGTCCTGGGACGTCACAATGGGCCCTGGGGACAAGAGGGGGTCCCCTGGATGTCACAATGGGCTCTGGGGACAAGGGGGGTCCCCAGGATGTCACAATGGGCCCTGGGGACAATGGGGGGTCCTGGAATGTCACAATGGGCCCTGGGGACAAAGGGGATGTCCCCATGGTGCCACAATGGGCCCTGGGAGCAAGGGGGTCCCCAGGATGTCACAATGGGTCCTGGGGACAATGGGAGGTGCCCAAGATGTCACAATGGACCCTGAGGACAAGCAGGGGTCTCCATGGTGTCACAATTTCTCCCCAGTGACAAGGGGGGGTCCCCATGGTGTCACAATGGGCCCTGGGGACAAACGTGGTTCCCCTCAGTATCAAAATGGGTCCTGGGGACAAAGTGGGCTCCTCGGATGTCACAATGGACACTGGGGACAACGGGAGGTCCTGGGACGTCACAATGGGCCCCAGTGACAAAGGGGGTCCCCTGAATGTCACAATGGGCCCTGGGGACAATGGGGGATCCTGGGATGTCAGAATGGGCCCTGGGGACACGGAGGGATCCCCAGGATGTCACAATGGGCCCTGGGGACAAGGAGGGATCCCCAGGATGTCACAATGGGCTCTAGGGACAATGGGGGGTCCTGGGAAGTCACAATGGGCCCTGGGGACAAGGGGGGGGTCCCCTGAATGTCACAATGGGCCCTGGGGAGAAAGGGAGTCCCCAGGATGTCAAAATGGGCCTTGGGGACAAAGTGGGGTTCTTGGATATCACAATGTGACACAGTGACAAAGGGGGTCCCCATGGTGCCACAATGAGCCCTGGGGACAAAGGGAGGTCCCTAGGATGTCACAATGGGCCCTTGGGACAATGGGGTTCCTGGGATGTCACAACGGGTCCCCAGTGACAAAGGGGGTCCCCAGGATGTCTCAATGGGCCCTGAGGACAATGGGAGGTCCCCATGGTGTCACAAAGGGTCCCCAGTGACAAGGGAGGTCCCCACGGTGCCAGGATGGGTCCTGCGGACAAGGAGGTCCCCAGGATGTCACCATGGGCCCTGGGGACAAAGGGGGTCCCCAGGATGTCACAATGGGCCCTGGGGACAAACAGACTCCCCAGGATGTCACAATGGGACCTGGGGACAAGGGGGTCCCCAGGAACTCACAATGGGCTCTGGGGACAATGGAGGTTCCCCAGGATGTTCACAATAGGCCCTGAGGACAAGGGGTGGTCCCCATGGTGTCACAATGGGTCCCCAGTGACAAGGGGGTCCCCAAGGTGTCATAATGGGCCCTGGGAACAATGGGGGGTCCTGGGACGTAACAATAGGCCCTAGGGACAAAGGGGGTCCCCACGGTGTTACAATGGTCCCGGGTGACAAAGGGGGATGCCCAGAATGTCACAATGGGCCCTGAGGACAAGGAGGGGTCTCCATGGTGTCACAATGGGTCCCCAGTGACAAGGAGGGTCCCCATGGTGTCACGATGGGTCCTGGGGACAAGGGAGTCCCCAGGATGTAAGAATGAACCCTGGGGACAATGGGGGGTCCTGGGACGTCACAATGGGTCCTGGGGACAAAGGGTGTCTCCAGGATGTCACAATGGGCTCTGAGGACAATGCAGGGTCCTGGGACGTCACAATGGGTCCTTAGGACAAAGAGGGGTCGCCAGGATGTCACAACGGGACCTGGGAACAATGTGGGGTCCTGGGATGTCACAATGGGCCCCAGTGACAAAGGGGGTCCCCTGAATGTCACAATGGGCCCTGGGGACAATGGGGGGGTCCTGGGACGTCACAATGGGCCCTGGGGACAAGGAGGGATCCCCAGGATGTCACAATGGGCCCTGGGGACAATGGGGGGTCCTGGGACGTCACAATGGGCCCTGGGGACAAGAGGGGGTCCCCAGGATGTCACAATGGGCCCTGGGGACAAAGAGGTGTCCCCTGAATGTCACAATGGGCCCTGGGGACAAGGGGGTGCAGAGGATGTCACAATAGGCCCTGGGGACAATGGGGGGTCCTGGGACGTCACAATGGGCCCTGGGGACAAGGAGGGATCCCCAGGATGTCACAATGGGCCATGGGGACAAGGGGGGGTCCCGGGACATCACAATGGGCCCGGGGAACAAGGGGGTTCCCCAGGATGTCACAATCAGCCCTGGGTACAAGGGGGGATCCCCTGAAAGTCACAATGAGCCTTGGGAGCAGAGGGGGCTCCCCAGGACGTCACAATGGGCCCTGGGAACAATGGGGGTCCCTTGAAGGTCACAATGGCCCCTGGGGACAATGGTGGGTACCCTGAATGTCAAAATGGGCCCTGGGGACAAAGGGGGGGTCCGCAGGATGTCACAATGGGCACTGGGGACAAAGGGGAGGTCCCCATGGTGTCACAATGGGCCCAAGTGACAAGGAGGGTCCCCACGGTGCCACGATGGGTCCTGGGGACAAGGGGGTCCCCCAGATGTCACAATGGGCCCTGGGGACAATGGGGTTGCGCAGGATGTCACAATGGACCCTGGGGACAAAGGGGGATCCCCAGGATGTCACAATGGGCCCTGGGGACCAGGGGGGTCCTGCAATGTCACAATGGGCCCTGGGGAGAAAGGGGGTCCCCTGGATGTCACAATGGGCTCTGGGGACAAGGAGGGTCCCCAGGATGTCACAATGACCCCTGCGGACAAGGGGGGTGTCGATGGTGTCACAATGGGCCCTGGGAACAAGGGGGGGTCCCCATAGTGTCACAATGGTTCCTGGGGACAAGTGGGGTCCCCAGGATGTCACAATGGGTCCTGGGGACAATGTGGGGTCCTGGGATGTCACAATGGGCCCCAGTGACAAAGGGGTTCCCCATGGTGCCACAATGGCCCCTGGGGACAAAGGGGGTCCCCAGGTTTTGACAATAGCACTGGGGACAAATGGGGGTCATGGGATGTCACAGTGGGCCCTGGGGACAAGGGAGGTCCCCATGGTGTCACAATAAGCCCTGGGGACAAAATGGGGTGCTGGGATGTCACAATGGGCCCCAGTGACAAAAGGGGGTCCCCATGGTGCCACAATGGGCCGTGGGGACCAGGGGGGGTACTGCGATGTCACAATGGGCCCTGGGGAGAAAGGGGGTCCCCAGGATGTCACAATGGGCTCTGGGGACAAGGAGTGTCCCCAGGATGTCACAATGGGCCCTGGGGACAAACGGGGTGTCGACGGTGTCAAAATGGGTCCTGGGGACAAAGGGCGTCCCCAGGATATCACAATATGCCCTGGGGACAAAGGGGGTCCCCACGGTATCAGAATGGGCCCTGGGGACAAAGGGGGGTCCCCTGAATGTCACAATGGTCCCTGGGGACAATGGGGATCCTGGGATGTCACAATGAGCCCTGCGGACAAGGGTGGTACCCACAGTGTCACAATGGGCCCTGGGCACAAGGGGTGGTCCCCATAGTGTCACAATGAGTCCTGGGGACAAGTGGGGTCCCCAGGATGTCACAATAGGTCCTGTGGAAAATGTGGGGTCCTGGGAGGTCACAATGGGCCCCAGTGACAAAGGCGGTCCCCTGAATGTCACAATGGGTCCTGGGTACAATGTGGGGTCCTGGGACGTCACAATGGGCCCTGGGGACAAGGAGGGATCCCCAGGATGTCACAATGAGCCCTGGGGACAATGGGGGGTCCTGGGATGTCACAATGGGCCCCAGTGACAAGGGGGGGTCCCCAGGATGTCACAATGGGCCCTGAGGACAAAGAGGGGTCCCCTGAATGTCACAATGGGCCCTGGGGACAAGGGCGTGCCGAGGATGTCACAATGGGCCCTGGGGACAATGGGGGGTCCTGGAATGTCACAATGGGCACTGGGGACTATGGGGGTCCCCAGGATGTCACAATGGGCCTTGGGGACAATAGGAGGTTCTGGGATGTCACAATGGGCCCTGGGGACAATGGGGGGTGCCCAGGATGTGAAAATGAGTCCTGAGGACATGGGGGGGTCCCCATGGTGTCACAATGGGTCCCCAGTGACAAGGAGGGGTCCCCATGGTATCACAATAGGCCCTGGGGACAATGGGGTCCCCTGAATGTCACAATGGGCCCTGGGAACAAAAGTGGTTGCCATGGTGCCACAAGGGGCCCTGGGGTCAAAGGCGGTCCCCATGGTGCTAAAATGGGCCCTGGGAGCAAGGGGGTGGCCAGGATGTCACAATGGGTCCTGGGGACAATGGGGGGTGCCCAGGATGTCACAATGGACCCTGAGGACAAGGGGGGGTCTCCATGGTGTCACAATGGGTCCCCAGTGACAAAGGGGGTCCCCATGGTGCCACAATGAGCCCTGGGGACAAAGGGAGGTCCCTACGATGTCACAATGGGCCCTGGGGACTAATGAGGTCCCCACAGTGTCACAATGCGTCCTGGAGAAAAAGGGGGGTCCCCAGGATGTTGCAATGGGCTCTTGGCACAATGGGGTTCCTGGGATGTCACAATGGGTCCCCAGTGACAAAGGGGGTCCCCAGGATGTCTCAATGGGCCCTGAGGACAATGGGAGGTCCCCATGGTGTCACAAAGGGTCCCCAGTGACAAGGGAGGTCCCCACGGTGCCACGAAGGGTCCTGGGGACAAGGAGGTCCTCAGGATGCCACAATAGGCCCTGGGGACAATGGGGGGTCCTGGGACGTCACAATGGGCCCTGGGGATAAAGGGGGTCCCCAGGATGTCACAATGGGACCTGGGGACAAGGGGCTCCACAGGATCTCACAATGGGCTCTGGGGACAATGGAGGTTCCCCAGGATGTTCACAATAGGCCCTGAGGACAAGGGGTGGTCCCCATGGTGTCACAATGGGTCCCCAGTGACAAGGGGGGTCCCCAAGTGTCACAATGGGCCCTGGGGACAATGGGGGTCCTGGGACGTAACAATAGGCCCTGGGGACAAGGGGGGGGTCCCCTGAATGTCACAATGGCCCCTGGGGAGAAAGGGGGTCCCCAGGATGTCAAAATGGGCCATGGGGACAAAGTGGGGTTCTGGGATATCACAATGTGCCACAGTGACAAAGGGGGTCCCCATGGTGCCACAATGAGCCCTGGGGACAAAGGGAGGTCCCTAGGATGTCACAATGGTCCCCGGGGACTAATGAGGTCCCCACGGTGTCACAATGCGTCCTGGAGACAAAGGGGGGTCCCCTGGATGTCACAATGGGCCCTTGGGACAATGGGGTTCCTGGGATGTCGCAATGGGTCCCCAGTGACAAAGGGGGTCCCCAGGATGTCTCAATGGGCACTGAGGACAATGGGAGATCCCCAGGATGTCACAATGGGCCCTGGCGACAATGGGGGGTCCTGGGACGTCACAATGGGCCCTGGGGACAAAGGGGGTCCCCTGAATGTTCACAATGGGCCCTGGGGACAAAGAGGCTCCCCAGGATGTCACAATGGGCCCTGGGGAAAATGTGGGGTCCTGGGACATCACAATGGGCCCTGGGGACAAAGGGGGTCCCCAGGATGTCACAATGGGCCCTGGGGACAAAGAGGCTCCCCAGGATGTCACAATGGGACCTGGGGACAAGGGGGTCCCCAGGACTCACAGTGGGCTCTGGGGACAATGGAGGTTCCCCAGGATGTTCACAATAGGCCCTGAGGACAAGGGGTGGTCCCCATGGTGTCACAATGGGTCCCCAGTGACAAGGGGGGTCCCCAAGGTGTCACAATGGGCCCTGGGGACAATGGGAGTCCCGGGACGGAATAATAGGCCCTGGGGACAAGGGGGGTCCCCACAGTGTCACAATGGGCCCTGGGGACAAAGGGGGTCCCCACGGTGTTACAATGGTCCCGGGGGACATAGGGGGATGCCCAGGATGTCACAATGGGCCCTTAGGACAAGGGGGGCTCCCCAGGGTGTCGGAATGGGTCCCCAGTGACAAGGAGGGTCCCCATGGTGTCACGATGGGTCCTGGGGACAAGGGGGTCCCCAGGATGTAACAATGGACCCTGGGGACAATGGGGGGTCCTTGGACGTCACAATGGGCCCTGGAGACAAAGGGGGTCCCCAGGATGTCACAATGGGCCCTGGGGACAATGTGGGGTCCTGGGACGTCACAATGGGCCCTGGGGACAAGGAGGGATCCCCAGGATGTCACAATGGGCCCTGGGGACAATGGGTGGTCCTGGGACGTCACAATGGGCCCTGGGGACAAGAGGGGGTCCCCAGGATGTCACAATGGGCCCTGGGGACAAAGAGGGGTCCCCTGAATGTCACAATGGGCCCTGGGGACAAGGGGGTGCCGAGGATGTCACAATGGGCCCTGGGGACAAGGGTGGGTCCCCAGGATGTCACAATGGGCCCTGGGGACAAAGAGGGGTCTCTAAAGTGTCACAATGGGCCCTGGGGACACAGAGGGGCCCTAGGACGTCACAATCAGCCCTGGGGACAAGGGGGGGGTCCCCTGAAAGTCACAATGAGCCCTGGGAACAGAGGGGGTCCCCAGGACGTCACAATGGGCCCTGGGAACAATGGGGGTCCCTTGAAGGTCACAATGGGCCCTGGGGACAATGGTGGGTGCCCTGAATGGCAAAATGGGCCCTGGGGACAAAGGGGGGGTCCGCAGGATGTCACAATGGACCCTGGGGACAAAGGGGGATGCCCAGGATGTCACAATGGGCCCTGGGGACAATGGGAGTCCCCAAGGTGTCAGAACGAGCCCTGGGGACAAAGTGGAATCCTGGAATGTCACAATGGCCCCCAGTGACAAAGGGGTTCACCATGGTGCCACAATGGGCCCTGGGCACAAAGGGGGTCCCCAGGATTTCACAATAGCACTGGGGACAAAGGGGGGTCACGGGATGTCACAATGGGCCCTGGGGACAAGGGAGGTCCCCATGGCGTCACAATAAGCCCTGGGGACAAAGTGGGGTCCTGGGATGTCACAATGGGCCCCAGTGACAAAGGGGGTCCCCATGGTGCCACAATGGGCCGTGGGGACAAAAGGGGTCCGCAGGATGTCACAATGGGCCCTGGGGACAATGGGGGGGTCCTGCGATGTCCCAATGGGCCCTGGGGACAAAGGGGGTCCCCTGGATGTCACAATGGGCTCTGGGGACAAGGGTGGTACCCACGGTGTCACAATGGGCCCTGGGAAAAAGTCGGGGTGCCCATAGTGTCACAATGGGTCCTGGGGACAAGTGGGGTCCCCAGGATGTCACAATGGGCCCTGGGGACAATGTGGGGTCCTGGGATGTCACAATGGGCCCCAGTGACAAAGGGGGTCCCCTGAATGTCACAATGGGTCCTGAGGACAATGGGGGGTCCTGGGACGTCACAATGGGCCCTGGGGACAAGGAGGGAATCCCAAGAATGTCACAATGGGCCCTGGGGACAAGGGGGGGTCCCCAGGATGTCACAATGTGCCCTGGGGACAAAGAGGCGTCCCCTGAATGTCGCAATGGGCCCTGGGGACAAGGGGGTGCCGAGGATGTCACAATGGGCCCTGGGGCCAAACAGGGATCCCCAGGATGTCACAATGGGCCCTGGGGACAATGGGGGGTCCTGGGAGGTCACAATGGGCCCCAGTGATAAGGGGGCATCCCCAGGATGTCATAATGGGCCCTGGGGACCAGGGGGGTCCTTCGATGTCACAATGGGCCCTGGGGACAAAGGGGGTCCCCTGGATGTCACAATGGGCCCTGGGGACAAAGGCGGGTCCTGGGATGTCTCAATGAGCCCTGCGGACAAGGGTGGTACCCACGGTGTCAAAATGGGCCCTGGGAACAAGGGGGGGACCCCATAGTGTCACAATGGGTCCTGGGGACAAGTGGGGTCCCCACGATGTCACAATGTGTCCTGGGGACAATGTGGGGTCCTGGGATGTCACAATGGGCCCCAGTGACAAAGGGGCCCCCTGAATGTCACAATGGGTCCTGGGGACAATGGGGGGTCCTGGGACGTCACAATGGGCCCTGGGGACAAGGAGGGATCCCCAGGATGTCACAATGGGCCCTGGGGACAAAGAGGCGTCCCCGGAATGTCACAATGGGCCCTGGGGACAAGGGGGTGCCCTGAATGTCACAATGGGCCCTGGGGACAATGGGGGATCCTGGGACGTCACAATGGGCCCCAGTGACAAGGGGGGGTCCCCAGGATGTCACAATGTGCCCTGGGGACAAAGAGGCGTCCCCGGAATGTCACAATGGTCCCTGGGGACAAGGGGGTGCCCTGAATGTCACAATGGGCCCTGGGGACAATGGGGGGTCCTAAGACGTCACAATGGGCCCTGGGGACAAGGAGGGATCCTGGGACGTCACAATGGGCCCCAGTGACAAGGGGGGGTCCCCAGGATGTCACAATGGGCCCTGGGGACAAAGAGAGGTCCCCAGGATGTCACAATGGGCCCTGGGGACAATGGGGGAACCTAAGACGTCACAATGAACCCTGGGGACAACGGGGGGTCCTGGGACGTCACAATGGGCCCCAGTGACAAGGGGGGGTCCCCAGGATGTCACAATGGGCCCTGGGGACAAAGAGGGTCCCCTGAATGTCACAATGGGCCCTGGGGACAAGGGGGTGCAGTGGATGTCACAATGGGCCCTGGGGACAATGGGGGGTCCTGGAATGTCACAATGGGCCCTGGGGACAAGGGGGGTCCCCAGGATGTCACAATGGGCCCTGGGAACAATAGGAGGTTCTGGGATGTCACAATGGGCCCTGGGGACAATGAGGGTCCCCAGGATGTCACAATGGGCCCTGGGGACAATGGGGGGTGCCCAGGATGTGAGAATGAGTCCTGAGGACAAGGGGGGGTCCCCATGGTGTCACAATAGGCCCTGGGGACAAAGTGGGGTCCTAGAATGTCACAATGGGCGCTGGGGCAAAAGGGGTTGCCATGGTGCCACAATGGGCCCTGGGCTCAAAGGGGGTCCCCATGGTGCTACAATGGTCCCTGGGGACAAAGCGGGGTCCTGGGATGTCACAATGGGCCCCAGTGTCAAAGGGGGTCCCCTGAATGTCACAATGGGCCCTGGGGACAATGGGGGGGTCCTGGGACGTCACAATGGGCCCTGGGGACAAGGAGGGATCCCCAGGATGTCACAAGGGGCCCTGGGGACAATGGGAGGTCCTGGAATGTCACAATGGGCCCTGGGGACTATGGGGGTGCCCAGGATGTCACAATGGACCCTGAGGACAAGGGGGGGTCTCCATGGTGTCACAATGGGTCCCCAGTGACAAGGGGGGGTCCCCATGGTGCTACAATGAGCCCTGGGGACAAAGGGAGGTCCCTAGGATGTCACAATGGGCCCTGGGGACTAATGAGGTCCCCACAGTGTCACAATGCGTCCTGGAGAAAAAGGGGGGTCCCCAGGATGTCACAACGGGCCCTTGGCACAATGGGGTTCCTGGGATGTCACAATGGGCCCCCAGTGACAAAGGGGGTCCCCAGGATGTCTCAATGGGCCCTGAGGACAATGGGAGGTCCCCATGGTGTCACAATGGGTCCCCAGTGACAAGGGAGGTCCCCACGGTGCCACGATGGGTCCTGGGGACAAGGAGTTCCCCAGGATGCCACAATGGGCCCTGGGGACAATGGGGGGTCCTGGGACGTCACAATGGGACCTGGGGATAAGGGGCTCCACAGGATCTCACAATGGGCTCTGGAGACAATGGAGGTTCCCCAGGATGTTCACAATAGGCCCTGAGGACAAGGGGTGGTCTGATGGTGTCACAATGGTTCCCCAGTGACAAGGGGGTCCCCAAGGTGTCACAATGGGCCCTGGGGACAATGGGCGTCCTGGGACGTAACAATAGGCCCTGGGGACAAGGGGGGTCCCCACAGTGTCTCAATGAGCCCTGGGGACAAAGTGGGTCCCCACAGTGTTACAATGGTCTCGGGGGACAAAGGGGGGTGCCCAGGATGTCACAATGGGCCCTGAGGACAAGGGGGGCTCCCCATGGTGTCACGATGGGTCCTGGAGACAAGGGGGTCCCCAGGATGTAACAATGGACCCTGGGGACAATGGGGGGTCCTGGGACATCACAATGGGCCCTGGGGACAAAGGGGGTCTCCAGGATGTCACAATGGGCTCTGGGGACAATGGGGGGTCCTGGGACATCACAATGGGTCCTGGGGACAAAGAGGGGTCCCCAGGATGTCACAATGGGCCCTGGGGACAATGGGGGGTCCTGGGATGTCACAATGGGCTCCAGTGACAAAGGGGGGTCCCCTGAATGTCACAATGGGCCCTGTGGACAACGGGAGGACCTGGGACGTCACAATGGGCCCTGGGGACAAAACTGGTCCCCACGATGTCTCAATGAGCCCCAGTGACAAATGGGGGTCCCCATGATGTCACAATGGGCCCTGGGGACAAGGAGGGGTCCTGGGACGTTACAATGGGCCCTGGGGACAAGGGGGGGTCCCCTGAATGTCACAATGGGCCCTGGGGACAATGGGGGATCCTGGGACGTCAGAATGGGCCCTGGGGACACGGAGGGATCCCCAGGATGTCACAATGGGCCCTGGGGACAAGGAGGGATCCCCAGGATGTCACAATGGGCTCTAGGGACAATGGGGGGTCCTGGGAAGTCACAATGGGCCCTGGGGACAAAGGGGGGGGTCCCCTGAATGTCACAATGGGCCCTGGGGAGAAAGGGGGTCCCCATGATGTCAAAATGGGCCTTGGGGACAAAGTGGGGTTCTTGGATATCACAATGTGACACAGTGACAAAGGGGGTCCCCATGGTGCCACAATGAGCCCTGGGAACAAAGGGAGGTCCCTAGGATGTCACAATGGGCCCTTGGGACAATGGGGTTCCTGGGATGTCACAACGGGTCCCCAGTGACAAAGGGGGTCCCCAGGATGTCTCAATGGGCCCTGAGGACAATGGGAGGTCCCCATGGTGTCACAAAGGGTCCCCAGTGACAAGGGAGGTCCCCACGGTGCCAGGATGGGTCCTGCGGACAAGGAGGTCCCCAGGATGTCACCATGGGCCCTGGGGACAAAGGGGGTCCCCAGGATGTCACAATGGGCCCTGGGGACAAACAGACTCCCCAGGATGTCACAATGGGACCTGGGGACAAGGGGGTCCCCAGGAACTCACAATGGGCTCTGGGGACAATGGAGGTTCCCCAGGATGTTCACAATAGGCCCTGAGGACAAGGGGTGGTCCCCATGGTGTCACAATGGGTCCCCAGTGACAAGGGGGTCCCCAAGGTGTCACAATGGGCCCTGGGAACAATGGGGGGTCCTGGGACGTAACAATAGGCCCTAGGGACAAAGGGGGTCCCCACGGTGTTACAATGGTCCCGGGTGACAAAGGGGGATGCCCAGAATGTCACAATGGGCCCTGAGGACAAGGAGGGGTCTCCATGGTGTCACAATGGGTCCCCAGTGACAAGGAGGGTCCCCATGGTGTCACGATGGGTCCTGGGGACAAGGGAGTCCCCAGGATGTAAGAATGAACCCTGGGGACAATGGGGGGTCCTGGGACGTCACAATGGGTCCTGGGGACAAAGGGTGTCTCCAGGATGTCACAATGGGCTCTGAGGACAATGCAGGGTCCTGGGACGTCACAATGGGTCCTTAGGACAAAGAGGGGTCGCCAGGATGTCACAACGGGACCTGGGAACAATGTGGGGTCCTGGGATGTCACAATGGGCCCCAGTGACAAAGGGGGTCCCCTGAATGTCACAATGGGCCCTGGGGACAATGGGGGGGTCCTGGGACGTCACAATGGGCCCTGGGGACAAGGAGGGATCCCCAGGATGTCACAATGGGCCCTGGGGACAATGGGGGGTCCTGGGACGTCACAATGGGCCCTGGGGACAAGAGGGGGTCCCCAGGATGTCACAATGGGCCCTGGGGACAAAGAGGTGTCCCCTGAATGTCACAATGGGCCCTGGGGACAAGGGGGTGCAGAGGATGTCACAATAGGCCCTGGGGACAATGGGGGGTCCTGGGACGTCACAATGGGCCCTGGGGACAAGGAGGGATCCCCAGGATGTCACAATGGGCCATGGGGACAAGGGGGGGTCCCGGGACATCACAATGGGCCCGGGGAACAAGGGGGTTCCCCAGGATGTCACAATCAGCCCTGGGTACAAGGGGGGATCCCCTGAAAGTCACAATGAGCCTTGGGAGCAGAGGGGGCTCCCCAGGACGTCACAATGGGCCCTGGGAACAATGGGGGTCCCTTGAAGGTCACAATGGCCCCTGGGGACAATGGTGGGTACCCTGAATGTCAAAATGGGCCCTGGGGACAAAGGGGGGTCCGCAGGATGTCACAATGGGCACTGGGGACAAAGGGGAGGTCCCCATGGTGTCACAATGGGCCCAAGTGACAAGGAGGGTCCCCACGGTGCCACGATGGGTCCTGGGGACAAGGGGGTCCCCCAGATGTCACAATGGGCCCTGGGGACAATGGGGTTGCGCAGGATGTCACAATGGACCCTGGGGACAAAGGGGGATCCCCAGGATGTCACAATGGGCCCTGGGGACCAGGGGGGTCCTGCAATGTCACAATGGGCCCTGGGGAGAAAGGGGGTCCCCTGGATGTCACAATGGGCTCTGGGGACAAGGAGGGTCCCCAGGATGTCACAATGACCCCTGCGGACAAGGGGGGTGTCGATGGTGTCACAATGGGCCCTGGGAACAAGGGGGGGTCCCCATAGTGTCACAATGGTTCCTGGGGACAAGTGGGGTCCCCAGGATGTCACAATGGGTCCTGGGGACAATGTGGGGTCCTGGGATGTCACAATGGGCCCCAGTGACAAAGGGGTTCCCCATGGTGCCACAATGGCCCCTGGGGACAAAGGGGGTCCCCAGGTTTTGACAATAGCACTGGGGACAAATGGGGGTCATGGGATGTCACAGTGGGCCCTGGGGACAAGGGAGGTCCCCATGGTGTCACAATAAGCCCTGGGGACAAAATGGGGTGCTGGGATGTCACAATGGGCCCCAGTGACAAAAGGGGGTCCCCATGGTGCCACAATGGGCCGTGGGGACCAGGGGGGGTACTGCGATGTCACAATGGGCCCTGGGGAGAAAGGGGGTCCCCAGGATGTCACAATGGGCTCTGGGGACAAGGAGTGTCCCCAGGATGTCACAATGGGCCCTGGGGACAAACGGGGTGTCGACGGTGTCAAAATGGGTCCTGGGGACAAAGGGCGTCCCCAGGATATCACAATATGCCCTGGGGACAAAGGGGGTCCCCACGGTATCAGAATGGGCCCTGGGGACAAAGGGGGGTCCCCTGAATGTCACAATGGTCCCTGGGGACAATGGGGATCCTGGGATGTCACAATGAGCCCTGCGGACAAGGGTAGTACCCACAGTGTCACAATGGGCCCTGGGCACAAGGGGTGGTCCCCATAGTGTCACAATGGGTCCTGGGGACAAGTGGGGTCCCCAGGATGTCACAATAGGTCCTGTGGAAAATGTGGGGTCCTGGGAGGTCACAATGGGCCCCAGTGACAAAGGCGGTCCCCTGAATGTCACAATGGGTCCTGGGTACAATGTGGGGTCCTGGGACGTCACAATGGGCCCTGGGGACAAGGAGGGATCCCCAGGATGTCACAATGAGCCCTGGGGACAATGGGGGGTCCTGGGATGTCACAATGGGCCCCAGTGACAAGGGGGGGTCCCCAGGATGTCACAATGGGCCCTGAGGACAAAGAGGGGTCCCCTGAATGTCACAATGGGCCCTGGGGACAAGGGCGTGCCGAGGATGTCACAATGGGCCCTGGGGACAATGGGGGGTCCTGGAATGTCACAATGGGCACTGGGGACTATGGGGGTCCCCAGGATGTCACAATGGGCCTTGGGGACAATAGGAGGTTCTGGGATGTCACAATGGGCCCTGGGGACAATGGGGGGTGCCCAGGATGTGAAAATGAGTCCTGAGGACATGGGGGGGTCCCCATGGTGTCACAATGGGTCCCCAGTGACAAGGAGGGGTCCCCATGGTATCACAATAGGCCCTGGGGACAATGGGGTCCCCTGAATGTCACAATGGGCCCTGGGAACAAAAGTGGTTGCCATGGTGCCACAAGGGGCCCTGGGGTCAAAGGCGGTCCCCATGGTGCTAAAATGGGCCCTGGGAGCAAGGGGGTGGCCAGGATGTCACAATGGGTCCTGGGGACAATGGGGGGTGCCCAGGATGTCACAATGGACCCTGAGGACAAGGGGGGGTCTCCATGGTGTCACAATGGGTCCCCAGTGACAAAGGGGGTCCCCATGGTGCCACAATGAGCCCTGGGGACAAAGGGAGGTCCCTACGATGTCACAATGGGCCCTGGGGACTAATGAGGTCCCCACAGTGTCACAATGCGTCCTGGAGAAAAAGGGGGGTCCCCAGGATGTTGCAATGGGCTCTTGGCACAATGGGGTTCCTGGGATGTCACAATGGGTCCCCAGTGACAAAGGGGGTCCCCAGGATGTCTCAATGGGCCCTGAGGACAATGGGAGGTCCCCATGGTGTCACAAAGGGTCCCCAGTGACAAGGGAGGTCCCCACGGTGCCACGAAGGGTCCTGGGGACAAGGAGGTCCTCAGGATGCCACAATAGGCCCTGGGGACAATGGGGGGTCCTGGGACGTCACAATGGGCCCTGGGGATAAAGGGGGTCCCCAGGATGTCACAATGGGACCTGGGGACAAGGGGCTCCACAGGATCTCAGAATGGGCTCTGGGGACAATGGAGGTTCCCCAGGATGTTCACAATAGGCCCTGAGGACAAGGGGTGGTCCCCATGGTGTCACAATGGGTCCCCAGTGACAAGGGGGGTCCCCAAGTGTCACAATGGGCCCTGGGGACAATGGGGGTCCTGGGACGTAACAATAGGCCCTGGGGACAAGGGGGGGGTCCCCTGAATGTCACAATGGCCCCTGGGGAGAAAGGGGGTCCCCAGGATGTCAAAATGGGCCATGGGGACAAAGTGGGGTTCTGGGATATCACAATGTGCCACAGTGACAAAGGGGGTCCCCATGGTGCCACAATGAGCCCTGGGGACAAAGGGAGGTCCCTAGGATGTCACAATGGTCCCCGGGGACTAATGAGGTCCCCACGGTGTCACAATGCGTCCTGGAGACAAAGGGGGGTCCCCTGGATGTCACAATGGGCCCTTGGGACAATGGGGTTCCTGGGATGTCGCAATGGGTCCCCAGTGACAAAGGGGGTCCCCAGGATGTCTCAATGGGCACTGAGGACAATGGGAGATCCCCAGGATGTCACAATGGGCCCTGGCGACAATGGGGGGTCCTGGGACGTCACAATGGGCCCTGGGGACAAAGGGGGTCCCCTGAATGTTCACAATGGGCCCTGGGGACAAAGAGGCTCCCCAGGATGTCACAATGGGCCCTGGGGAAAATGTGGGGTCCTGGGACATCACAATGGGCCCTGGGGACAAAGGGGGTCCCCAGGATGTCACAATGGGCCCTGGGGACAAAGAGGCTCCCCAGGATGTCACAATGGGACCTGGGGACAAGGGGGTCCCCAGGACTCACAGTGGGCTCTGGGGACAATGGAGGTTCCCCAGGATGTTCACAATAGGCCCTGAGGACAAGGGGTGGTCCCCATGGTGTCACAATGGGTCCCCAGTGACAAGGGGGGTCCCCAAGGTGTCACAATGGGCCCTGGGGACAATGGGAGTCCCGGGACGGAATAATAGGCCCTGAGGACAAGGGGGGTCCCCACAGTGTCACAATGGGCCCTGGGGACAAAGGGGGTCCCCACGGTGTTACAATGGTCCTGGGGGACATAGGGGGATGCCCAGGATGTCACAATGGGCCCTGAGGACAAGGGGGGCTCCCCAGGGTGTCGGAATGGGTCCCCAGTGACAAGGAGGGTCCCCATGGTGTCACGATGGGTCCTGGGGACAAGGGGGTCCCCAGGATGTAACAATGGACCCTGGGGACAATGGGGGGTCCTGAAACGTCACAATGGGCCCTGGAGACAAAGGGGGTCCCCAGGATGTCACAATGGGCCCTGGGGACAATGTGGGGTCCTGGGACGTCACAATGGGCCCTGGGGACAAGGAGGGATCCCCAGGATGTCACAATGGGCCCTGGGGACAATGGGGGGTCCTGGGAATGTCACAATGGGCCCTGGGGACAAGAGGGGGTCCCCAGGATGTCACAATGGGCCCTGGGGACAAAGAGGGGTCCCCTGAATGTCACAATGGGCCCTGGGGACAAGGTGGTGCCGAGGATGTCACAATGGGCCCTGGGGACAAGGGGGGGTCCCCAGGATGTCACAATGGGCCCTGGGGACAAAGAGGGGTCTCTAAAGTGTCACAATGGGCCCTGGGGACACAGAGGGGCCCTAGGACGTCACAATCAGCCCTGGGGACAAGGGGGGGGTCCCCTGAAAGTCACAATGAGCCCTGGGAACAGAGGGGGTCCCCAGGACGTCACAATGGGCCCTGGGAACAATGGGGGTCCCTTGAAGGTCACAATGGGCCCTGGGGACAATGGTGGGTGCCCTGAATGGCAAAATGGGCCCTGGGGACAAAGGGGGGGTCCGCAGGATGTCACAATGGACCCTGGGGACAAAGGAAGATGCCCAGGATGTCACAATGGGCCCTGGGGACAATGGGAGTCCCCAAGGTGTCAGAACGAGCCCTGGGGACAAAGTGGAATCCTGGAATGTCACAATGGCCCCCAGTGACAAAGGGGTTCACCATGGTGCCACAATGGGCCCTGGGCACAAAGGGGGTCCCCAGGATTTCACAATAGCACTGGGGACAAAGGGGGGTCACGGGATGTCACAATGGGCCCTGGGGACAAGGGAGGTCCCCATGGTGTCACAATAAGCCCTGGGGACAAAGTGGGGTCCTGGGATGTCACAATGGGCCCCAGTGACAAAGGGGGTTCCCATGGTGCCACAATGGGCCGTGGGGACAAAAGGGGTCCGCAGGATGTCACAATGGGCCCTGGGGACAATGGGGGGGTCCTGCGATGTCACAATGGCCCCTGGGGACAAAGGGGGTCCCCTGGATGTCACAATGGGCTCTGGGGACAAGGGTGGTACCCACGGTGTCACAATGGGCCCTGGGAAAAAGTCGGGGTGCCCATAGTGTCACAATGGGTCCTGGGGACAAGTGGGGTCCCCAGGATGTCACAATGGGCCCTGGGGACAATGTGGGGTCCTGGGATGTCACAATGGGCCCCAGTGACAAAGGGGGTCCCCTGAATGTCACAATGGGTCCTGAAGACAATGGGGGGTCCTGGGACGTCACAATGGGCCCTGGGGACAAGGAGGGAATCCCAAGAATGTCACAATGGGCCCTGGGGACAAGGGGGGGTCCCCAGGATGTCACAATGTGCCCTGGGGACAAAGAGGCGTCCCCTGAATGTCGCAATGGGCCCTGGGGACAATGGGGGGTCCTGGGATGTCACAATGGGCCCTGGGGCCAAACAGGGATCCCCAGGATGTCACAATGGGCCCTGGGGACAATGGGGGGTCCTGGGAGGTCACAATGGGCCCCAGTGATAAGGGGGCATCCCCAGGATATCATAATGGGCCCTGGGGACCAGGGGGGTCCTTCGATGTCACAATGGGCCCTGGGGACAAAGGGGGTCCCCTGGATGTCACAATGGGCCCTGGGGACAAAGGGGGGTCCTGGGATGTCTCAATGAGCCCTGCGGACAAGGGTGGTACCCACGGTGTCAAAATGGGCCCTGGGAACAAGGGGGGGACCCCATAGTGTCACAATGGGTCCTGGGGACAAGTGGGGTCCCCACGATGTCACAATATGTCCTGGGGACAATGTGGGGTCCTGGGATGTCACAATGGGCCCCAGTGACAAAGGGGCCCCCTGAATGTCACAATGGGTCCTGGGGACAATGGGGGGTCCTGGGACGTCACAATGGGCCCTGGGGAGAAGGAGGGATCCCCAGGATGTCACAATGGGCCCTGGGGACAAAGAGGCGTCCCCGGAATGTCACAATGGGCCCTGGGGACAAGGGGGTGCCCTGAATGTCACAATGGGCCCTGGGGACAATGGGGGATCCTGGGACGTCACAATGGGCCCCAGTGACAAGGGGGGGTCCCCAGGATGTCACAATGTGCCCTGGGGACAAAGAGGCGTCCCCGGAATGTCACAATGGGCCCTGGGGACAAGGGGGTGCCCTGAATGTCACAATGGGCCCTGGGGACAATGGGGGGTCCTAAGACGTCACAATGGGCCCTGGGGACAAGGAGGGATCCTGGGACGTCACAATGGGCCCCAGTGACAAGGGGGGGTCCCCAGGATGTCACAATGGGCCCTGGGGACAAAGAGGGGTCCCCAGGATGTCACAATGGGCCCTGGGGACAATGGGGAAACCTAAGACGTCACAATGAACCCTGGGGACAACGGGGGGTCCTGGGACGTCACAATGGGCCCCAGTGACAAGGGGGGGTCCCCAGGATGTCACAATGGGCCCTGGGGACAAAGAGGGTCCCCTGAATGTCACAATGGGCCCTGGGGACAAGGGGGTGCAGTGGATGTCACAATGGGCCCTGGGGACAATGGGGGGTCCTGGAATGTCACAATGGGCCCTGGGGACAAGGGGGGTCCCCAGGATGTCACAATGGGCCCTGGGAACAATAGGAGGTTCTGGGATGTCACAATGGGCCCTGGGGACAATGAGGGTCCCCAGGATGTCACAATGGGCCCTGGGGACAATGGGGGGTGCCCAGGATGTGAGAATGAGTCCTTAGGACAAGGGGGGGTCCCCATGGTGTCATAATGGGTCCCCAGTGACAAGGAGGGGTCCCCATGGTGTCACAATAGGCCCTGGGGACAAAGTGGGGTCCTAGAATGTCACAATGGGCCCTGTGGCAAAAGGGGTTGACATGGTGCCACAATGGGCCCTGGGGTCAAAGGGGGTCCCCATGGTGCTACAATGGGCCCTGGGGACAAAGCGGGGTCCTGGGATGTCACAATGGGCCCCAGTGACAAGGGGGGGTCCCCAGGATGTCACAATGGGCCCTGGGGACAAAGAGGGGTCCCCAGGATGTCACAATGGGCCCTGGGGACAATGGGGAAACCTAAGACGTCACAATGAACCCTGGGGACAACGGGGGGTCCTGGGACGTCACAATGGGCCCCAGTGACAAGGGGGGGTCCCCAGGATGTCACAATGGGCCCTGGGGACAAAGAGGGTCCCCTGAATGTCACAATGGGCCCTGGGGACAAGGGGGTGCAGTGGATGTCACAATGGGCCCTGGGGACAATGGGGGGTCCTGGAATGTCACAATGGGCCCTGGGGACAAGGGGGGTCCCCAGGATGTCACAATGGGCCCTGGGAACAATAGGAGGTTCTGGGATGTCACAATGGGCCCTGGGGACAATGAGGGTCCCCAGGATGTCACAATGGGCCCTGGGGACAATGGGGGGTGCCCAGGATGTGAGAATGAGTCCTTAGGACAAGGGGGGGTCCCCATGGTGTCATAATGGGTCCCCAGTGACAAGGAGGGGTCCCCATGGTGTCACAATAGGCCCTGGGGACAAAGTGGGGTCCTAGAATGTCACAATGGGCCCTGTGGCAAAAGGGGTTGACATGGTGCCACAATGGGCCCTGGGGTCAAAGGGGGTCCCCATGGTGCTACAATGGGCCCTGGGGACAAAGCGGGGTCCTGGGATGTCACAATGGGCCCCAGTGTCAAAGGGGGTCCCCTGAATGTCACAATGGGCCCTGGGGACAATGGGGGGGTCCTGGGACGTCACAATGGGCCCTGGGGACAAGGAGGGATCCCCAGGGTGTCACAAGGGGCCCTGGGGACAATGGGAGGTCCTGGAATGTCACAATGGGCCCTGGGGACTATGGGGGTGCCCAGGATGTCACAATGGACCCTGAGGACAAGGGGGGGTCTCCATGGTGTCACAATGGGTCCCCAGTGACAAGGGGGGGTCCCCATGGTGCCACAATGAGCCCTGGGGACAAAGGGAGGTCCCTAGGATGTCACAATGGGCCCTGGGGACTAATGAGGTCCCCACAGTGTCACAATGCGTCCTGGAGAAAAAGGGGGGTCCCCAGGATGTCACAACGGGCCCTTGGCACAATGGGGTTCCTGGGATGTCACAATGGGTCCCCAGTGACAAAGGGGGTCCCCAGGATGTCTCAATGGGCCCTGAGGACAATGGGAGGTCCCCATGGTGTCACAATGGGTCCCCAGTGACAAGGGAGGTCCCCACGGTGCCACGATGGGTCCTGGGGACAAGGAGTTCCCCAGGATGCCACAATGGGCCCTGGGGACAATGGGGGGTCCTGGGACGTCACAATGGGACCTGGGGATAAGGGGCTCCACAGGATCTCACAATGGGCTCTGGAGACAATGGAGGTTCCCCAGGATGTTCACAATAGGCCCTGAGGACAAGGGGTGGTCTCCATGGTGTCACAATGGTTCCCCAGTGACAAGGGGGTCCCCAAGGTGTCACAATGGGCCCTGGGGACAATGGGCGTCCTGGGACGTAACAATAGGCCCTGGGGACAAGGGGGGTCCCCACAGTGTCTCAATGAGCCCTGGGGACAAAGTGGGTCCCCACAGTGTTACAATGGTCTCGGGGGACAAAGGGGGGTGCCCAGGATGTCACAATGGGCCCTGAGGACAAGGGGGGCTCCCCATGGTGTCACGATGGGTCCTGGGGACAAGGGGGTCCCCAGGATGTAACAATGGACCCTGGGGACAATGGGGGGTCCTGGGACATCACAATGGGCCCTGGGGACAAAGGGGGTCTCCAGGATGTCACAATGGGCTCTGGGGACAATGGGGGGTCCTGGGACATCACAATGGGTCCTGGGGACAAAGAGGGGTCCCCAGGATGTCACAATGGGCCCTGGGGACAATGGGGGGTCCTGGGATGTCACAATGGGCTCCAGTGACAAAGGGGGGTCCCCTGAATGTCACAATGGGCCCTGTGGACAACGGGAGGACCTGGGACGTCACAATGGGCCCTGGGGACAAAACTGGTCCCCACGATGTCTCAATGAGCCCCAGTGACAAATGGGGGTCCCCATGATGTCACAATGGGCCCTGGGGACAAGGAGGGGTCCTGGGACGTTACAATGGGCCCTGGGGACAAGGGGGGGTCCCCTGAACGTCACAATGGCCCCTGGGGAGAAAGGGGGTCCCCAGGATGTCAAAATGGGCCCTGGGGACAAAGTGGGGTTCTGGGATATCACAATGTGCCACAGTGACAAAGGGGGTCCCCATGGTGCCACAATGAGCCCTGGGGACAAAGGGAGGTCCCTAGGATGTCACAATGGGCCCCGGGGACTAATGAGGTCCCCACGGTGTCACAATGCGTCCTGGAGACAAAGGGGGGTCCCCAGGATGTCACAATGGGCCCTTGGGACAATGGGGTTCCTGGGACGTCACAATGGGCCCTGGGGACAAGGAGGCTCCCCAGGATGTCACAATGGGCCCTGGGGACAATGTGGGGTCCTGGGACATCACAATGGGCCGTGGGGACAAAGGGGGTCCCCAGGATGTCACAATGGGCCCTGGGGACAAAGAGGCTCCCCAGGATGTCACAATGGGACCTGGGGACAAGGGGGTCCCCAGGATCTCACAGTGGGCTCTGGGGACAATGGAGGTTCCCCAGGATGTTCACAATAGGCCCTGAGGACAAGGGATGGTCCCCATGGTGTCACAATGTGTCCCCAGTGACAAGGGGGGTCCTCAAGGTGTCACAATGGGCCCTGGGGACAATGTGGGGTCCTGGGACGTCACAATGGGCCCTGGGGACAATGGGGCTTTGCCAGGATGTCACAAGGGGCCCTGGGGACAAAGAGGGGTCCCTACAGTGTCACAATGGGTCCTGGGAACACAGAGGGGCCCTACGACCTCACAATCGGTCCTGGGGACAAAGGGGGGGTCCCCTGAAAGTCACAATGAGCCCGGGGAACAGAGGGGGTCCCCAGGATCTCACAATGGGCCCTGGGGACAAAGGGGCTCCCCAGGATATCACAATGGGGCCTGAGGACAAGGGGAGGTCCCCATGGAGTTACAATGGGTCCCCAGCGACAAGGGGTCCCCCATGGTGTCACAATGAGCCCTGGGGACAATGGGGGGTCCTGGGATGTCACAATGGGCCCTGGGGACAAGGGGTTAGGGGGTTGTGTTAGGGGGTTGGAGGATTAGGTGGTGCAGGATTTGGGGGTGCAAGGCCAGGGGAGCAGGATTTTGCGGGGCCTGATTTGGGGCTACAGGGTCTGGGGTTGCAGGTTCCAGGGGTGCAGGATTTGGGGGTTCAGGGTTTAGGGGTGCAGTGGTTTTGAGTGCAGTGTTTTGGGGTGCAGGATTTGGGGAAGGAGGATATGGAGGTGCAGGGTTTAGGGTGCAGGATCTTGGGGTGCAGTGGTTTGGGGTGGAGGGCTTGGTAGGGCAGGATTTGGGGGTGGAAAGTTTAGGGGTAGGGCTGGGGGTGCAGGATTTGGGGGTGAAGGGGTTGTGAGGTGCAGGCTTCTGGGTTGCAGGGTTTGGGAGATCGGTACGTGGGGCTGGAGGATTTGGGGGTGCAGGGTTTGGAGCAGAAGGATCTGGGGGTGCAAGATTGGGGGTAGCAGGGTTTTGGGGAGCAGGGTTTAGGGGTCAGGCTTTAGAGGGACAGGGTTTGGGGGGCAGGGTTGGGAGGGATGATTTTGGGGTGCAGGGTTTAGGGCAGCACGATCTTGGGGTGAAAGGGTTTGGCGTGAAGGGTTGGGTAGGACAGGATTTGGGGTGCAGGTTTTTAGGGTGCAACTTGTGGGGGTCAGGATTTGGGGTACAGGGTTTGGGGGTGCAGGGTTTAGTGGTGCAGGGTTTGGGGGTGCAGGTCTTGGGGAGGCAGAATTGGGGGTGCAGGTTTTTGGAGTTCAGGGATTTGGGGGTGCAGATTTTGGGTGTTCAGGACCTGGGGGTGCAGGATTTGGGGATGTAGGTTTGGGGGGCAGGGCTTAGGGTTTCAGTATCTTGGGTTGAAGAGGTTTGGGGGGAAGGGTTGGGTACGGCAGGATTTGGGGGTGCAGGGCTTTGGGCTGAATGTTTGGGGGTGCAGGGTTCGCATGTTTAGGAACTGGGGGTGCAGAATTTGGGTTTGCAGGTTTGGGGAATTTTGCGGTAAAGGATTTGGGGTGCAGGGTTGGGGGACGCAGGATCTGAGGGTGCAGCGTTTGGGGTGCAGAGTTAGGGGCTGCAGGATCTGGGGTGCAGGGTTTGGGGGGCACTGTTTTGGGGGGAAGGATTTGGGGGATGCAGGGTTTAAGGGTTTAGAATTGGAGGTGTCGAATATTGGGGTGCAGGAGGTGTGGGGTTTGGGGTTGCAGGATTTGGGGGAGAATGGTTTGGGGGTGCAAGACTTGAGGGTGCAGGGTTTGGGGGTTTGGGACATGGGGCTGGAGGATTTGGGGGTGCAGGATTTGGGGTGCAGTGTGTGGGGGTGCAAGATCTTGGGGTGTACGAGCGTTGGGTGTGGGATTTGAAGGACAATGATTTGGGGGTGCAGGGATTGGGGCTGTAGGGTTTTGGGGTTGCTGCGTTTGGAGATTCGGGATGTGGAGGTCAAGGATTTAGGGGTACAAGGGCTGGTTGCAGGATTTGGGGTGCAGGGTTTGGTTGCAGGATTTGGGGTGCAGGGTTTGAAGTGCAGGGCTAAAGGGGCAGGATTTGGAGGTGCAAGATTTGGTGGTCTGGGGTACTGGGCTGCAGGGTTTTGGGGTGCGGGATTTGGGGGTGCAGGTTCCATGTCTTTAGGAACTGGGCGGGGAGGGTTTCTTGGTGCGGACTTTTGAGTGCAAGTTTGAGGGGCCTTGATTTTGGGGTGCATGGTTTGGGGGGCAGGATTCCGGGTGTAAGGTTTTGAGGTGCAGGACTTGGGGGCGCAGGTTTCACACGTTAAGGAACTGGGGCTGCAGAGGTTGGGGGTGCAGCGTTGTGGGCTGCAGGGTTGAAGGGTGCAGGATTTAGGGGTACAGGTTTTGGGGGTGCAGGAGCTGGGGGTGCAGGCTGTAGGGATCAGAATATGGGGGTGCAGGGTTCTGGGGTGCAGGATCTGGGTGAGCAGGCTGTTGGGGTACAGAACCTTGTAGTTCAGCGTTTAGAGGCAGGATTTGGGGGTGCAGGGCTTTGGGGTGAGGGGTCTGGGGTGAGGGGTTCAGGTGTTCAGCACCTGGGGGTGTAGGACCTGAGGGTTGGAGGATTTGGGGGTGCAGGGATTTGGGGGTGCAGGGATATGGGGTGCAACTTGTGGGGTGCAGAGTTTTGGGTATAGGATTTTGGGGTGCAGAGTTTTGGGGGGGGGGATTGGGGGAGCAGGGTTTCAGGGTGCAAGGTTCGGTGGTGCAGGGTTCTGGGGGTGCAGGGTTTAGCGCCAGAATTGGGGGTGCAGGGTTTGGGATTGCAGGGTGTTGGGGGAAGGATCTGGGGGTACAAGATTGGGGGTAGCAGGGTTTTGGGGTGCAACTTGTGGGGGCAGGATTTGGGGTACAGGAGGTTGGGGGTGCAGGGTTTGGGGTGTAGGATTTAGTGGAGCAGGGCCTGGGGGTGAAGGTCTTGTGGAGGCAGAATTGGGGGTGCAGGTCTTGGGGAGGCAGAATTGGGGGTGCAGATTTTGGCTGTTCAGGACCTGGGGGTGCAGGATTTGGGGATGTAGGTTTTGGGGGGTAGATTTTGGGGTGCTGGGTTCGGCACATGGGTCTGGAGGATTTGGGGGTGCAGGGTTAAGGGGTTTAGGATTTTGGGGTGCACAGTTTAGGGTGCACGTTCTGGGCATGTATGATTTGAGAGTGCAGGGCTTTGGGGTACAGGATTTGGGGTGCAGGGTTTTGGGGTCAGGATCTGGGGGTGCAGGGTGTTGGGGAGAAGGATTTGGGGGTGCAGCATTTTGAAGTGCAGGGTTTGGAGGAGGGAGGTTTTGGGGGTGAAAGATTTGGTGGTTCAGGTTTTGGGGGTGCAGTGTTAAAAGGGTGGAGGATTAGGGGTGCAGGATTTGGGGGTGCACTGTTTGGGGGTGAAGGGTTTAGAAGTCAGGTCTAAGAGTGCAGCGTTTGGGGTGCAGGGGCTTGGAGGGAAATTTAAGGTTGCAGAGTGTGGGGTGCATAGGACTGGGGCTGCAGGATTTGGGGGTTCAGTGTTTAGGGCAGCACAACCTCGGGGTGCAGGGGTTTGCAGTGAAAGGTTTGGTAGGCAGGATTTGGGGTGCAGGATTCTGGGGTGCTGGGTTTGGGGTACAGGATTTGGTGTTGCAGGGATGGGGTTGAAGGGCTTGGGTTTCCAGGCCTTTGAGGTGCAGGATTTGGAGGTGCAAGGTTTGGGAGGGAATTCTTTGGGGTGCAGGGTTTGGGGTTCCAGGAGGTGGGGGAAGGACCTTGGGGTGTAGGGTTTGGGGGGCAGGGTTTTGGGGGAAGGATTTAGGGGTGCAGGGTTTTGAAGTGCAGCGTTTCAGGGGGGCATGATTTTGGGGGTGCACATGTGGGGATCCAGGTTTGGGGGATGCAGAGTTTGTGAATGGAGGATTTTGGGGTGCTGGGTTTGGGGCTGCCTAATTTGGGGGTGCAGTGTTTGGGTGTTCAGGACCTGGGGGTGCTGCGTTTGGGAATGCAGGTTTTGGGGGTGCAGGGCTCAGGATTTGGGAGGGCAGGATCAGGGGGTGTAAGATTTCAGGGTTTAGGGGTGCAAAGTATGGTAGGGCTGAATTATAGGGGTGCAAAGTATGGTAGGGCTGAATTTAGGGGTGCAGGATTTGGTATTACAGGTTTTGGGGAATCATGGCTTGGGAGGAAGGATTTAGGGGTGCAGGGTTTCAAGATGCAGGATTTGGGGTGCAGTATTTGGGGTTGCAGGTTTGGGGGGTGCAAGTTGTGGGGCGGCAGGATATCGGGTACAGGGTTCTGGGCTGCAGGGTTTGGGGGTGCAGGATTTCAACGTGCAGGGTTCTGGGGTGCAGTATCTGGGGGTCCAGGGTTTGGCAGTGCATTGGCTTTGGGGGTTGAAGGATTTGGGGGTGCAGGGTTTAGGGATGCCGGATTTGGGGGTGCAGGATTTGGAAGTGCAGAGTTAGGGGGCAGGATTTTCAGTGCAGGGTTTCAGGGTACAGAACTTGGTGGTGCAGGATCTGGGGGTGCAGGTTTTCGGTGGGGAATTTGGGGGTGCAGGGTGTTGAGGAAGGATCTGAGGGTACAATATTTGGGCTTTAAGGGTTACGGGGGGCAGGATCTGGCAGTGCAGAGTTTGGGGACAGGACCTGGGGGTGCAGCGATTGGGGTTACAGGTTCTGGGGGTGCAGGGTTGAGGGAATTGTTTGAGGTGCAGGGTTATGAGAGTGCAGGATTTCTGGGTGCAGAGTTTGGGGTGCGGGGTATGGGGCAGGAGCATCTGGGGGTGTAGGTTTTGGGGGTTCATTCATTTGGGGGGAGGATCTCGGGGTGCAGGGTTTAAGGGTTCAGGATTTGGAGGTGTAGGGTTTTGGGGTACAGGGTTCTGGGTTGAGGTTTTGGGGTGAAAGATTTGGGGGTGCAGTGTTAAGGGGTGGAGGCTTAGAAGTGCAAGATTTGGGGGTGCAGGGTGTTCGTGTGTCTGATTTGGGGGTGCAGGGTCTGGGGGTGCAAGATCCTGGAATTCAGGATCTGGGGGTTCAGGATTTGGGGCTGCAGGGTATGGGAGGGAAGGATCTGGGGCTTCAGGATTTGGGGGTGCACTGTTTGGGGGTGCAGGGTTTAGAAGTCAGGTCTCAGAGTGCAGCGTTTGGGGTGCAGGGGCTTGGGGGGAAATTTAAGGTTGCAGAGTGTGGGGTGCACAGGACTGGGGCACAGGATTTGGGGGTGCGGGGTTTCAGGGTTCAGGATTTGGAGGTGTGGAGTTTTGGGGTGCAGGGGTTGGGAGTGCAGGGTGGTGGGGGTGAGAGATTTGGGTGCAGGATTTGGGGGTGCAGAGTCTTGGGAGGCAAGGATCCAGGGCTGCAGGATTTGGGGGTTCAGTGTTTAGGGCAGCACAATCTTGGGGTGCAGGGGTTTGCAGTGAAAGGTTTGGTAGGCAGGATTTGGGGTGCAGGATTCTGGGGTGCTGGGTTTGGGGTACAGGATTTGGTGTTGCAGGGATGGGGTTGAAGGGTTTGGGTTGCCAGGCCTTTGAGGTGCAGGATTTGGAGGTGCAAGGTTTGGGAGGGAATTCTTTGGGGTGCAGGGTTTGGGGGCAGGGTTTAGGGGTGGAGGGTATAGGACGGAAAGATTTGGGAATGCAGGGTTTGGGGTGCAGGTTTCGGGGTTCAGGAAGGTAGGGAGGGCAGGATTAGGGGGTGCAAGGTTTCAGTTGTAGGGTTTAGGGGTGCAGAGTTTGGTAGGGCCGAATTTGGGGGTGCAGGATCTGGGGTGCAGTGTTTGGGAAGACAGGATCGGGGGTGGAGGATTTGGGGGTGCAGGATTGAGGGGCAGGGTTTTGGTGCAGGGCTTGGGGTCAGGATCTGGGGTGCAGGTTTGGGAAGAGTATTTTGGGGTGCAGGATTTTGGGTGCCGTGTTTGCGGGGCAGGTTTGGGGTGATCACTGCTGATCCGCACACACTCGCTCTCTCTGGTATTCACCTCCACTCCTGCTCCTCCACCTCCCCACTGTTCTCTCCACCTCCTCTCTTCTCATTCCCACCACACTCTGCACACAGACCCGACCACTGAGAATGTTCCAGAACACGCTGATCCAAACCCCGCTGGGACCTCCGGGCTCCATGGCAATGTGAAAATGGAGTGTGCCACAGAATCCCTTTGGGTGTCAAACACCTTGAAGGTGCTGGAGTCCAAGCACAACCCCCCGGCGCTGCCCACGGCCCTCAGGAGCTCCTGTGGAAACCCCTCCAGGGATGGCGGCTCCAGCCCTGCCCTGGGCAGCCCGTTCAGTGCCCGACAGCCCTCGCTGGGAGGAACAGCTCCCAGGCTCCAGCCAGAAGCTCACCCGGTACCGCTGGGGCCGTCTCCTCTCCTCCTGCCGCTCGTTCCCGGGCAGAGTCCCCGAAGCCCGCTCTCCGGGCGCTCTGCGGGCGGCTCCTGGCCCGGCCGCCCCCCGCACTCCCGCTCTGGCTCCGCCCCAAGGCTCAGGCGGGAACGGCCGCTGCGGCCCGGCCGGCCAATCGCAGCTCGCCGCCTCAGCCCCGCCCCCTCAAACCAGCCCTTGGCCCCGCCCCCTCCCCCCAGCCCCTCAGGAGGAGCCGCACCCGCTGGTGCTGAGTGCGGAGCTCAGCGCACAAAGAGCTGCACAGGGTGAGAGGGGCAGGGGGATTCGAGCTGGGATGGGCGCTGTTTGCAGACGGAACCAAGTGAGGCACGGGCTCTGCACCTGGAGAAAGGAAAAGGTGCAGTGATCACCCCAAACCTGCCCCGCAGACACGGCACGCAAAATCCTGCACCCCAAAATACTCTTCCCAAACCCTGCACCCCAGATCCTGACCCCAAGCCCTGCACCAAAACCCTGCCCCTCAATCCTGCACCCCCAAATCCTCCACCCCGATCCTGTCTTCCCAAACCCTGCACCCCAAACCCTGCACCCCCAAATTCGGCCCTACCAAACTCTGCACCCCTAAACCCTACAACTGAAACCTTGCACCCCCTAATCCTGCCCTCCCTACCTTCCTGAACCCCGAAACCTGCACCCCAAACCCTGCATTCCCAAATCCTTCCGTCCTATACCCTACACCCCTAAACCTGCCCCCAAACCCTGCACCCCAAAGAATTCCCTCCGAAACCCTGCATCTCCAAATCCTGCACCTCAAAGGCCTGGAAACCCAAACCCTTCAACCCCATCCCTGCAACACCAAATCCTGTACCCCAAACCCAGCACCCCAGAATCCTGCACCCCAAATCCTGCCTGCCAAACCTTTCACTGCAAACCCCTGCACCCCAAGATTGTGCTGCCCCAAACACTGAACCCCCAAATCCTGCAGACCCGGATCCTTGCCTCCCAAAACTCTGCACCCCCAAATCCTGCACCCAAATCTCTTACCCCCACCACCCTGCACTCCCAACCCCTGCACCCCAAAACTCCACACCTCCAAATCCTGAACCCTGAAACCCCGCACCCCCAAATCCTGTGCCCCAGTCCTGTGCACCCCACACTCTGCAACCTTAAATTTCCCCCCAAACCCCTGCACCCCCAAACGCTGCACTCTGAGACCTGACTTCTAAACCCTGCACCCCCAAACAGTGCACCCCCAAATCCTGAAGCCCCAGATCCTTCCCTCCCATACCCTGCACCCCCAAATCCTGAACCCTCAGATCCTGAATTCCAGGATCTTGCACCCCCAGACCCTGCACCCCCAAATCAGACACACGAAAACTCTCCACCCCCAAATCTTGCACCTCTAAGCCTCCACCCCTTAACACTGCACCCCCAAATCTTTCACCCCAAAACCTCAACCCAGAACCCTTTACCCCAAAACCCTACACCTCCAAATCCTGAGCCCTTAAACCCTGCACCCCCAGATCCTCCCCCCAAATGAATGAACCCCCAAAACCTACACCCCCAGATGCTCCTGCCCCATACCCAGCACCCCAAACTCTGCACCCAGAAATCCTGCACTCTCATAACCCTGCACCTCAAACAATTCCCTCAACCCTGCACCCCCAGAACCTGTAACCCCAATCGCTGCACCCCCAGGTCCTGTCCCCAAACTCTGCACTGCCAGATCCTGCCCCCCGTAACCCTTAAAGCCCAAATATTGTACCCTCAGATCCTTCCTCAACACCCTGCACCCCCAAATTCCCCACCGAAAACCTGCACCCCCGAATCCTGCACCCCCAAATCCTGCATCCCTAAACCCTGCACCCCCAAATCCTTCAACCCCCAAAGCCAATGCACTGCCAAACCCTGGACCCCCAGATACTGCACCCCAGAACCCTGCACGTTGAAATCCTGCACCCCCAAACCCTGCAGACCAGAACCCTATATCCGATATCCTGCCGCCCCACAACTTGCACCCCCAAACCTGCAACCCCAAATACTGCACCCCAAATCCTGCATCTTGAAACCCTGCACCCCTAAATCCTTCCTCCCAAGCCATGATTCCCCAAAACCTGTAATACCAAATCCTGCACCCCTAAATTCAGCCCTACCATACTTTGCACCCCTATAATTCAGCCCTACCATACTTTGCACCCCTAAACCCTGAAATCTTACACCCCCTGATCCTGCCCTCCCAAATCCTGAGCCCTGCACCCCCAAAGCCTGCATTCCCAAACGCAGCAACCCCAGGTCATGAACACCCAAACACTGCACCCCCAAATTAGGCAGCCCCAAACCCAGCACCCCAAAATCCTCCATTCACAAACTCTGCATCCCCCAAACCTGGACCCCCACATGTGCACCCCCAAAACCATGCCCCCCTGAAACGCTGCACTTCAAAACCCTGCACCCCTAAATCCTTCCCCCAAAATCGTGCCCCCCCAAACCCAGCACCCCAAAATCCTCCATTCACAAACTCTGCATCCCCCAAACCTGGACCCCCACATGTGCACCCCCAAAACCATGCCCCCCTGAAACGCTGCACTTCAAAACCCTGCACCCCTAAATCCTTCCCCCAAAACCGTGCCCCCCCAAACCCTACACCCCAAGGTCCTTCCCCCACCTCCTGGAACCCCAAACCCTGCACCCCAAAGAATTCCCTCCCAAACCTTGCACCTCAAAGGCCTGGAAACCCAAGCCCTTACACCCCATCCCTGCAACACCAAATCCTGTACCCCAAACCCAGCACCCCAGAATCCTGCACCCCAAATCCTGCCTGCCAAACCTTTCACTGCAAACCCCTGCACCCCAAGATTGTGCTGCCCTAAACACTGAACCCCCAAATCCTGCAGCCCCAGATCCTTGCCTCCCAAAACTCTGCACCCCCACATCCTGCACCCCAAATCTCTCACCCCCAAATCCTCCCCCCACCACCCTGCAGCCTCAGATCCTTCACCCCCAGTCCCTGCACCCCAAAACTCCACACCTCCAAATCTTGAACCCTGAAACCCCGCTCCCCCAAATCCTGTGCCCCAGTCCTGTGCACCCCACACTCTGCAACCTTAAATTTCGCCCCAAGCCCCTGCACCCCAAACGCTGCACTCTTAGACCTGACTTCTAAATCCTGCACCCCCAAACAGTGCACCCCCAAATCCTGCACCTCTAATCCTCCACCCTTTTAACACTGCACCCCCAAAACCTGAACCACCAAATCTTTCACCCCCAAAACCTCCCTCCTCCAAACCCTGCCCTTCAAAATGCTGCACCCCCAAATCCTTCTCCCCAACACCCTGCACCCCCAGATCCTGACCCCAAAACCCTGCACCCCAAATCCTGTACCCCAAAGCCCTGCACTCTCAAATCATACATGCCCAGAACGTGCACCCTAAACTGTGCACCCCAAAATCCTAAACCCCTTAACCCTGCACCCCCAAATCCTCCAGACCCATGTGCCGAACCCAGCACCCCAAAATCTGCCCCCCAAAACCTACATCCCCAAATCCTGCACCCCCAGGTCCTGAACAGCCAAAATCTGCGCCCCCAATTCTGCCTCCCCAAGACCTGCACCCCCAATTCTGCCTCCACAAGACCTTCACCCCCAGGCCCTGCTCCACTAAATCCTACACCCCAAACCCTGCACCCCCAACCTCCTGTACCCCAAATCCTGCCCCCACAAGTTGCACCCCAAAACCCTGCTACCCCAAATCTTGTACCTCCAGATCCTTCCCCCAACACCCTGCAATCCCAAACCCTGCACCCCCAATTTGGCGCTAAACCCTGCACCCCCAGAACGCTGCACCACTGAACCTTGCACCCCAAAACCCTGCTCCCCCAATCCTCCCCCCAAAAACTCTGCACCCCAAAACCCTATACCCAAAACCCTGCACCCCACAAGTTGCACCCCATATCCCTGCACCCCCAAATCCCTGCACCCCCAAATCCTCCAACCCCCAAGTCCTGCACCCCTAGGTGCTGAACACCTGAACCCCTCACCCCAGACCCCTCACCCCAAAGCCCTGCACCCCCAAATCCTGCCTCTAAACGCTGAACTACAAGGTTCTGTACCCCAACAGCCTGCTCACCCAGATCCTGCACCCCAGAACCCTGCACCCCCATATTCTGATCCCTACAGCCTGCACCCCCAGCTCCTGCACCCCCAAAACCTGTACCCCTAAATCCTGCACCCTTCAACCCTGCAGCCCACAACGCTGCACCCCCAACCTCTGCAGCCCCAGTTCCTTAACGTGTGAAACCTGCGCCCCCAAGTCCTGCACCCCAAAACCTTACACCCGGAATCCTGCCCCCCAAACCATGCACCCCAAAATCAAGGCCCCTCAAACCTGCACTCAAAAGTCCGCACCACAAAATCCTGCCCCCCCAGTTCCTAAAGACATGGAACCTGCACCCCCAAAGCCTCACCCTAAAGCCCTGCACCCCAAATCCAGCCCTACCAAACCCTTCAGCCCCGCACCCCACGATCCTCCTACCCTAAACCCCAAGAGCCTGCACCCATAAATCCTGGAGCCCCAGATCCTGCACCCGACACCCTGCACCCCAGAACTCTGCACCTCCAGATCTAAACCCTTCAACCCTGCACCCCAAATCCTCCCCAAAACACTCCACCCCCAACGCCTACAGCCCTGAATCCTGCCCCACAAACCCTGCACCCCCAGATCTGTCCCCGAAACTCTGTGCCCCAACAGCATGCACGCTCAAATCCTCCAACCCACATCCTGACCCCCAAATCCCTCACCCCAAAACCCTGCACCCCAATACCCCAGACCACCAAATCTTGCACCTCCAAATCCTGCCCCCTTTAGACCTGCACTTCAAACCCTGCACCCCCAATTCCTGCAACCAAACATTGTACCCCTAAATCCTTGACCTCCACATCCCGAATCTCCAAACGCAGCAACCCCAATACCCTACACCCCCAATCCCTGCACCCCCAAATCATTGTCCTTCAAATCCCACACCCAACGCTCGTACACCCCCAGATCTTGCACCCCCACACACTGCACCCCAAATCCTGCACCCCCAAATCCTCCAGCCCCACGTCCCAAACCCCCAAACCCTGCACCCCCAGTTCCTGAACATGCGAACCCTGCACCCCCAAACCCGAAGCCCGAAGTCCTGCACCCCCAAATCCTGTCCTACCCAACCCTTCACCCCAAACCACTTCACCCCAAGATCCTGCTGCCCTAAACCCTGCACCCCAAAATCATCCCTCCCAACCCTGCCCCCCAAACCCTGTCCCCGTAAAGCCTGACCCCGAAACCCTGCTCCCCAAAACCCTGCTACCCCCAATCTTGCACCCCCCAACTCTGCACCACCAGATCCTGCTGCTCCAAACCCTGCACCCCAAATCCTCCAGCCCCACGTACCGATCTCCCAAACCCTGCACCCCAGAACCCTGCACCCCACAACCCCTTCATCCCCAAATCCTGCACCCCCAGCCCTACCCCCTAAACTTTCCACCCGCAAACCCTGCCCTACCAAGCCCTCCACCCCAAACCCCTGCACCCCAAGATCCTGCACCCTAAACCCTGCACCTCCATATCCTCCTTCCCCAAATCCTGCACCCCAAAACACTGCACTCCAAACCACTGCACCCCTCAAACCTGAACCCCCAAATCCTGGCCCCCAAACCCGGCACCCCAAACTCCTGCACCCAAAGATCCTACTGCCCTAAACCCTGAACCCCCAAATCCTGACCCCCTGGAACCTGCAGCCCCAGACCCTGTAGCCCCAAATCAGGCCCCGCAAAATCCTGCTCCCCCAGCCTTGCACCCCCAAATCCTGCACCACCTAATCCTCCAACCCCCTAACACAACCCCCTAACCCCTTGTCACCAGGGTCCATTGTGACACCCTGGGGATCCCCCTTGTGCCCAGGGCCCATTGTGACACCATGGGGGACCCCCTTTGTCCCCAGGGCCCATTGTGACAGGGTGGAGATCCCCCTTGTCCCCAGGCCTGTTGTGATGTCCCAGGACCCCCCATTGTCCCCAGGGCCCATTGTGACACCTTGGGGACCCCCCTTGTCACTGGGGACCCATTGTGACACCATGGGGACCACCCGTTGTCCTAAGGGCCCATTGTGACATCCTGGGGACCCCCTTGTCCCCAGGGCCCATAGTGAAGTCCCAGGACCCCCTTTGTCCCCAGGGCCCATTGTGACATCCTGGGGACCCCCTTGTCCCCAGGACCCATTGTGAACATCTTGGGGACCCCCCCTTGTCCCCATGGCCCATAGTGAAGTCCCAGGACCCCCTTTGTCCCCAGGGCCCATTGTGACATCCTGGGGACCCCCCTTGTCACTGGGGACCCATTGTAACACTATGGGGACCTCCTCTTGTCCCCAGAGCCCATTGTGACATCCTGGGGACCCCCTTTTTCCGCAGGACCCATTGTGGCACCATTGGGACCCCCTTTGTCACTGGGGCCCATTGTGACGTCCTGGAGACCCCCTTTGTCCCCAGGGCCCATTGTGACGTCCCCGGATCCCCCATTGTCCCCAGAGCCCATTGTGACATCCTGGGGACCCCCATTGTCCACAGGGCCCATTGTGACATTCAGGGGACAGCCTTTGTCCCTAGGGCCCATTGTGACACCGTCGGGACCCCCGTTGTCCCCAGGGGACCCATTGTGACATCCCAGGACCCCGCATTGTCCCCAGGGCCCATTGTGACATACTGGGGACTCCCCTTTGTCCCCAGAGCCCATTGTGACACCGTGGGGACCCCCTTTGTCCCCAGGGCCCATTGTGGCATCTAAGGACCCCCCAATTGTGCCCAGGGTTCATTGTAACATATCAGGACGCCCCATTGTCCCCAGGGCCCATTGTGACGTCCCAGGACCCCCCTTGTCCCCAGGACCCATTGTGTCATCCTGGGGACCTCCTTTGTCCCCAGAGCCCATTGTGACATCCTGGGGAACCCTTTGTCCCCAGGGTCCATTGTGAAATCCTGGGGACCCCTCTTTGTCCCCACGGCCCACTGTGAGATCCTGGGGACCCCCTTGTCCCCAGGGCCCATTTTGAAACCGTGGGTATCCCCCTAGTCCCCAGGGCCCACTGTAACATCCTGAGGACCCCCTTTGTCCCCAGGGCCCATTGTGACAACCTGGGGACCCCCTTTGTCCCCAGGACCCATTGTGACATCCCAGGACCCCCTTTGTCCCCAGCCCCATTGTGACATCGAAGGGACCCCCCTTTGTCCCTAGGGCCCATTTTGACATTCCAGGACCCCCCATTGTCCCCAGACCCATTGTAACATACAGGGCACCATCCTTGATCCGCAGGGCCCATTGTGACGTCCCAGGACCCCCCTTTGTCCCCAGGGCCCATTGTGACATCCCAGGACCCCACTTTATACTGAAGGCCCATTGTGACATCCTGGGGACCCCCTTTGCCCCAGGGCCCATTGTGACGTCCCCGGACCCCCCATTGTCACCAGGGCCCATTGTGACATTCAGGGGACAGCCTTTGTCCCAAGGGCCCATTGTGACACCGTCGGGACCCCTGTTGTTCCCAGAGCCCATTGTGACATCCTGGAAACCCCCTTTGTCCCCAGGGCCCATTCTGACATCCTCGGGACGCCCCTGGTCCCCAGAGCCCGTTGTGACATCCTGGGGAGCCCCCTCTGTCCCCTGGGCCCATTGTGACACCGTGGGGACCCCCTTTGTCCCCAGGGCCCATTGTGACATTTAGGGACCTCCCAGTTGTGCCCAGGGCTCATTGTGACATCCCAAAACCCCCCATTGTCCCCAGGGCCCATTGTGACGTCCCAGGACCCCCCGTCATCCCCAGGGCCCATTGTGACATCCTGGGGACCCCCTTGTCCCCAGTGCCTATTGTGAAATCCTGGGGACCCCCTTTGTCCCCAGGGCCCATTGTGACATTCCAGGACCCCCCTTGTCCCTATGGCCCATTGTGAAATCCTGGGGACCTCCTTTGTCCCCAGGGCCCATTGTGACGTCCCAGGACCCCCCTTTGTCCCCAGGGTCCATTGTGACATCCTGGGGACCCTCTTTGTCCCCAGGGCTCATTGTGACAGGGTGGGGACTCCTTTTGTCCCCAGGGGCCATTGTGACGTCCCAGGATCCCCCTTTGTCCCCAGGGCCCATTGTGACATCTCAGGACACCCCAATTTTTTCCAGGGCCCATTGTGACGTCCTGGGGACCGCCCAGTTGTCCCCAGGACCCATTGTGGCGTCCTTGGGACCCCCCTTTTTCCCCAGGGCCCATTGTGACATTCAGGGAACATTGTTTTGTCCCCAGGGCACATTGCGACATCTCAGGACCCCCCAATCTTCCCCAGGGTCCATTGTGGCATCCTGCGTACCCCTTTTATCCCCGGGGCCCATTGTGACATCCTGGGGACTCCCCTTGTCACTGGTGACCCATTGTGACACCATGGGCACCACCCCTTTCTCCCCAGTGCCCATTGTGACATCCTGGGGACCCCTTTGTCCCCAGAGCCCATTGTGACATTTTGGTGAGCCCCCTTTGTCCCCAGGGCCCATTGTGACATCCCAGGACCCCCTTTGTCACCAGGGCCCATTGTGACGTCCCAGGACCCCTCTTTGTCCCCAGGGCCCATTGTGACATCCCCGGACCCCCCATTGTCCCCAGAGCCCATTGTGACATCCTTGGGACCCCCATTGTCCCCAGGGCCCATTGTGACATTCAGGGGACAGCCTTTTTCCCAAGGGCCCATTGTGACACCATCGGGACCCCCGTTGTCCCCAGGGCCAATTGTGACACCATGGGGACCCTCCTCGTCACTGCGGACCCATTGTGACACCATGGGGACCTGCCCTTGTCCTCAGGGCCCATTGTGACATCCTGGGGACCCTCTTGTCCCCAGGGCCCATAGTTGCACCCTGGGGACCCCCTCTTTATTCCCAGTGCCCATTGTGACATCCCAGGACCCCCCTATGTCCCCAGGGCCCATTGTGACACCATGGGGACACCCCTTTGACTCCAGGGCCCATTGTCACATCCCAGGACCCCCCAATTTTCCCCAGGGCCCATTGTGACATCCTGGGGACCCGCCCTTGTCCGCAGGGCCCATTGTGAAGTCCCAGGACCCCCTTTGTCCCCAGGGCCCATTGTGACATCCTGGGGACCCCCCTTGTCACTGGGGACCCATTGTATACACCATGGGGACCCCTCTTTGTCCCCAGGGCCCATTGTGACATCCTGGGGACCCCCCTTGTCACTGGTGACCCATTGTGACACCATGGGGACCCCCGTTTGTCCCCAGGGCTCATTGTGACATCCCAGGACCCCCCATTGTCCCAAGGACCCATTGTGACATCTCAGGACCCCACTTGTCACTGGGGACCCATTGTGACACCATAGGGACCCCCGTTTGTCCCCAGGGCTCATTGTGACATCCCAGGACCTCCCATTGTCCCCAGGGCCCATTGTGACATCATGGGGACCGCCTTGTCCCTCTAGCCCGTTGTGGCACCGTGGGGACCTCCTTTGTCCCCAGGGCCCGTTGTGACACTATGGGGACCCCTTTTGTCACTGTGGCCCAATGTGACATCCCAGGACCCCACTTTGTACCCAAGGCCCATTGTGACACCGTGGGGACCCCCCTTGTCCCCAGAGCCCATTGTGACATCCTGGGGACCCCCCTTGTCTCCAGGGCCCACCGTGGCACCGTGGGGACCACCCTTGTCACTGGGCCCAATTGTAATACTATGGGGACCCCCCCTTGTCCCCAGAGCCCATTGTGACATCCTGGGGACCCCCTTGTTCCCCAGGGCCCACTGTGATGTCCCAGGACCCCCCCTTGTCCCCAGAGCCCATTGTGACATCCTGGGGACCCCCTTTATCCCCAGGACCCATTGTGGCACCATTGGGACCCCCTTTGTCACTGGGGCCCATTGTGACTTCCCAGGACCTCACTTTGTCCCCAGGGCCCATTGTGACTTCCGGGGGACCCCCTTTGTCCCCAGGGCCCATTGTGACGTCCCAGGACCCCCCTTTGTCCCCAGGGCCCATTGTGACGTCCCCGGACCTCCCATTGTCCCCAGAGCCCATTGTGACATACTGGGGACCCCCTTTGTCCCCAGGGCCCATTGTGACATTCAGGGGACAGGCTTTGTCCCCAGAGCCCATACTGACATCCTGGGAACCCCCTTTGTGCCCAGGGCCCATTGTGACAATTCAGGACCCCACTTTGTCCCCAGGGCCCATTGTGACATCCTGGAGACGCCCTTTGTCCCCAGAGCCCGTTGTGACATCCCAGGACCCCCCATTGTCCCCAGGGCCAATTGTGACGTCCCAGGCCCCCCCTTTGTCCCCAGGGTCCATTGTGAGATCCTGGGGACCCCCTTGTCCCCAGGGCCCATTGTGACATCCTGGGGACCCCGTTTGTCACTAGGGTCCATTGTGGCACCATGGGGATGCCCTTTGTCCATAGGACCCATTGTGACATCACAGGACCCCCTTTGTCCCCAGGACCCATTGTGACATCCTGGGCACCCCCTGTGTCCCCAGGGCCTATTGTGACAGTGTGGGGACTCCCTTTGTCCCCAAGGCCCATTGTGAAATCCTGGGGACCCCCTTTGTCCCCAGGGCCCATTGTGACATCTCAGGACCCCCCAATTGTTTCCAGGGCTTATTGTGACATCCTGGGGACCCCTCTTTGTCCCCAGGGCCTATTGTGACATCCTGGGGACACCACTTTGTTCCCAGGACCCATTGTGATGTCCACAATAGCCCCGTTGTCCCAAGGGGTCATTGTGACATCCTGGGGACCTCCTCAAGCATGTCAGTACATTTCACGTACGTCTTTCTGTCAATAGATGGGACTGGGCACACTTGTGGAAGTGTGCGTGTGTGTGGCCACGTGTTTGCTTACACATCAGTGTGTAGCTGCGTGTCCGTGCACGCGGTGCTGGGTGCACATACCTGGGTGCCCCACAGGTCCCGCTGTAGCAGCCCAGCACCTGCCCCATAGTCGCCCCATAAGTGCTCCAGACATGCCTCTTAAGAGCCCCTACAGCAGCCCCATGAGTGCCCCACAGGTAATTCCACAGCCGCCCCATCCCGCCCCACAGCGGCCGCTGCGGGACCCCCGGAGACCCCCGGCCCCACACCCACCCCGCAGCCCCACAGCGCGCGGTCTCGGGCCCCGGTGCCGGCGAAGCCACGTCCTGGCCGCGGCTGCAGCAGCCGCCGCTTGTCCGCCCCCCACGTCCCCCCGATCGCTGCTGCTGTCGCTGCCTGAGGAGCCGCAGCAGCCGCCGCTTTTCCGCCCCCCCACGTCCCCCCGATCGCTGCTGCTGTCGCTGCCTGAGGAGCCGCAGCAGCCGCCGCTTGTCCGCCCAGCCCCGACTGCCCCCCCACAATCGCCGCCGCTGCCGCCCCCGCCACCCCCCTTCTCCCGCCATCCCGGTGTCACAACGGGGACTTTGAGCGCGGCTGTGGAGGCAGCAGCTGTTCTGATAGCGAAGCCAAACCGGACCGGGAAACAGGACCGGGAACCAGGAACCGTGGGAGGGAAGTTTTCCCTTGGAGCAAACAAACCCCAGGTGTTCTTCAATGTTTATTGAGAAAGCAGAGTCAGGATGTACCAGTAGTCCGATCAGTGACCTTCTAAGGCAAAGTGGGGTCCTGGGATGTCACAATGGGCCCTGGGGACAAAGGGGGTCCCCATGGTGCCACAATGGGCCCTGGGGACAAAGGGAGTCACCAGGATGTCACAATGGGCCCTGGGGACAAAGTGGGGCCCTGGGATGTCACAATGGGCCCTGGGGACAAACGGGGTGCCCAGGATGTCATAATGGGCCCAGGGGACACAGAGGAGTCCCCAGGATGTCACAATGGGCCCTGGGGGAAAGGGGGGACCCCAGGATGTCACAATGGGCTCTGGGGACTATGAAGGGTCCTGGGACGTCACAATGGGTCCTGGGGATAAAGGGGGTCCCCAGGATGTCACAATGGGCACCTGAGACAAAGGGGGGGTCCCCATTGTGTCACAATGCGTCCCCAGTGACAAGGGGGTTCCCCATGGTGTCACAATGGGCCCTGGGGAAAAAGGGGGGTCCTGGGATGTCACAATGGACCCTGGGGACAAAGGGGGCTCCCCAGGATGTCACAATGGGCTCTGGGGACAAAGGGGTCCCCAGGATGTCACAATGGGCCCTGAGGACAAGGGGGGGTCCTGGGATGTCACAATGCGCCCTGGAGACAATGGGGGGTCCTCGGATGTCACAATGGGCCCTGGGGACATAGGGGTACCCAGGATGTCACAATGGGCACTGGGGACAAAGGGGGTTCCCCATGGTGTCACAATGGGCGCTGGGGACAAAGGGGGCTCCCCAGGATGTCACAATAGGCCCTGGGGACAAATGGGGGTCCCCTGAATGTCACAATGCACCCTGAGGACAATGGGGGTTCCTGGGACGTCACAATGGGCCCTGGGGACACAGGGGTCCCCAGGATGTGATAATGGGTTCTGGGGACAAGTGGGGTCCCCAGGATGTCACAATGGGCACTGGGGAGAAAGGGGTGGTCCCCATGGTGTCACAATGGGCCCAAGTGACAAGGAGGGTCCCCACGGTTCCACGATGGGCCCTGGGGACAACGGGGTCCACCTGGTGTCACAATGGGCCCTGGGGACAAAGTGGGGTCCCCTGAATGTCACAATGGGACCTGGGGACAAAGGGGGTCCTGGGATGTCACAATGGGCCCTGGGGACAAAGGGGGTCCCCATGGTGTCACAATGGGCCCTGGGGACAACGGGGGTTCCCCAAGATGTCTCAATGGACCCCGGAGACAATGGGGGGTCCTGGAACATCACAATGGGCCCTGGGGACAAAGGGGGGTTCTGGGACTTCACAATGGGCCCTGGGAAAAAGGGAGGGTCCCCAGGATGCAACAATGGGCCCTGGGGACAAAGAGGGGTCCCCTGAATGTCACAATGGGCCCTGGGAACAAGGGGGGTCCTGGGATGTCACAATGGGCTCCAGTGACAAAGGGGGTCCCCATGGTGCCAAAATGGGCGCTCAGGACAAAGTGGGTCCCGAGGATGTCACAATGGGCCCTGGGGACAAAGGGGGTCCTGGGACGTCACAATAGGCCCTGGGGACAAAGGGGGTCCCCATGGTGTGACAATGGGCCCTGGGGACAAAGAGGGGTTGCCTGAATGTCACAATGGGCCCTGGGGACAAGGGGTTAGGGGGTTGTGTTAGGGGGTTGGAGGATCAGGTGTTGCAAGGCCGGGGGAGCAGGAGTTTGGGGGGCCTGAATTGGGCCTACAGGGTCTGGGGTTGCAGGTTCCAGGGGTGCAGGATTTGGGGGTTCAGGGTTTAGGGGTGCAGTGGTTTGGAGTGCAGTGTTTTGGGGTGCACGGTTTAGGGGAGCAGGATCTTGGGGTGCAGGGGTTTGGGGTGGAGGGCTTGGTAGGGCAGGATTTGGGGATGGAAAGTTTAGGGGGTAGGGCTGGGGGTGCAGGATTTGGGGGTGAAGGGGTTGTGGGGTTGTCTTGGTTTTGTTAAAAAACAAGTTTCTCTTTTAGTGAATTTCTGCCTGTCAGCTAAAGCCTTCATATTAGCTGCATTTTCCTGGAGAACCCAACACATGTTTTGGTTAAACCTAGCAATGGAATGCAAACTTATTGATAAGCACGGATGGACATCTCGCGAGAGGGGCAACGAGAAACTGGTGATCGAGAGACTGACCAACGGTGTATAACATTCCATTCACGTGAATACTTCATATAAAAGTGGGAGATCACGAGGATCTCGTCCCTTTTTCCCTTTGCCTTTTCCCTTTTTCCTCATGGCTGACATTAGGAGAGGACCTTGCTGGTCGTCCCTGCGAACTGAGGCCTAGTGAGAGACTGAATCGAGCTCCGGTTGGCTACAGAGTCTAATCCAGGACTTTGGGTGCTGGCTCTGCAGTTGCTGAGACTTACAAGATTGGTTTTGTATATTTTGTATTATTTTCTCTATTCTTATTAGTAGCATTAGTAAAACATCTTTAACTTTTCCAACTCTCTTCTCTCTGTCCTTCTTTCCCTCCCGATCGCCTGTCCTGAGTGGGAAGGGGGGAGAGGGAGGGGCAAAAGGGGGAAGTGGGGGGGAGAGGAGGTTAACAATACATCTGCCAGGGTTTGATTGTCACCCCGCAATCTTAACCCTCGACAGATAATTGGCGCCCAACGTGGGGCACGAGAAAGGGGTAAATTTGGAGATTTTTGGCTTTTCTACTGCTCTGACGTACCTTTCAATTTTCTTGGCACGGTGCCAACTCATAGAGTTGTGATACTCGCGCGTCTGTTTGCTTCGGATATTTTTTAGTGGTGTTAAGGCAAAGTGAATTACATTGATTTAAAGATGTTATGGCAAAAGTTGTATCAGTTATTTTCTACATTGTGCTCGCTGATCCCATATCTGTGTTGGTGTTTCTTTCTGAATCGAGGTATTCATTATATAACAACAAGAAACTGGACAGCGGTCATGATGATTCTGTGTGGTATGGCACTGGTTTATTTCATTATACTGCAGCCGCTAATGAATTTCTACTCGCTTCTGCTTTACCTTGAAAAACCTCCAGGAGAGATTAAAGAGCAGAATGGCTCTATATTTGCTAATTGGTCAAGCGAATCTTTAGAAAGGCTGACTAACAATACTTTTGTGATTTCGCTGGGACAGTTTGCAAATGTGTTAGAGAACTTTGAATATCCTTGGAGCTTTGATAGAACTGTGATGGTGTTATTTGGTTTGCTGAATGTGTGTCAGTTTGTGTTACTGTTAAGAGAAATGAGGTTCAATAGGAGGTTTGCGTCTCTTCTTAGTCCTGAGATTTGCGGTGCGTCTTCGGAAGCTTTAGCAAAAAGCACTCCTAGCCGCTCGAGAAAAGGCAAAACAGCCAAAGCTGCTGCTGCAGCCACTGCCCCCCCAACCGCGGCTTCACAGGCTGAAGCTACAGCTCCTCCGCAGAGCTCCTCTGCCAAGGTCGCTGCAGATAACGTTACTTCTCCAGCCTCAAAGGCTAACAAGGCAGCCCCCCCGTCTTCACACACTGGGCACTGTTGCTGCTGTAACCACAGCAATCACTGTGACAGTCATTCAGACTCTGGAAATGAATCAGATGATGGTGAACCCATATCAGCATCAGTTGCTGGTTGTAAGAAAGTCACTAGAAAGACTACCCGTGCAGCAGGTGATGGCACAGGGCCAACATCAACCCAAGAGACATCATCAGGACAGGGTGGAGATGAAGTGACCACCACTCGGTCCTTTTCTCCAGGTGAGCTGAGAGATCTGCGAAAAGACTTTAGTCGTCGTGAAGGCGAGAATATTTTAACCTGGCTGCTGCGATGCTGGGACAATGGGGCAGAAACAATTGAATTAGAAGGTGGTGAAGCCAGGCAGCTGGGATCTCTGTCAAAAGATTCCACCATTGATAGGGCAATTTCAAGAGAGTCTAATGCCGCTACTCTCTGGACCCGACTCCTGGCAGCTATGAAAGTCAGATTTCCCTACAAGGAAGATTGTATATCCACGTTAGGGAAATGGAATACTATGGAGAGAGGTATCCAGTTCCTGAGAGAATTAGCTGTGCGAGAGATCATCTATCTAGGGCCAAACAGCCAAGAGGGGACAGACCCAGATAGAATCAATTGTACAAAATCTATGTGGCGCAGATTTGTACAAAGTGCACCACCTGCATATGCTAAGTCATTGGCAGGAATGGTCTGGTCGGCTAGAGGTATACAAGAAATTAATGAAGTGATTGAGCAGCTCCGGTACTTTGAGGACAGCCTTGCTGGTTCTCTACGGGCTTGTGTCTCCGCTGTGGAGAAACTGTGTGAAAAATCTGATGACCGGTTTGAAAAGCTGTTGCAAGAAATCAAAGAGCTCAGAGAAGACTCGTACCGTTCACGACCTGCACAAACCTGTGTTTCAGCTGTTAGGAGAAGGCGTTTCCAATCTCGAGAGAGAGGGCAGAGACAGCCCACAAAAAGAGGTTCACTGTGGTTCTTCCTACATGAGCAGGGAGAAAACATGAACAAGTGGCATGGAAGGCCTACCTCAGAACTTCAGGAACGAGTACGTGAGATAAAAGGAAAAACTCCTAGGAAGGTGGCTGCTCCAGTTTACAAAAGGAGCAGAAGAGATTCTGATGCTCTTGAAGGAACCTCTAATTCACACTCAGAGACTGTGCAAAACAGGAATTAGAGGTGCCCTGCCTCCAACCAGGTGGAGGAAAGGGATAACAGAGTCTATTGGACTGTACAAATATTATGGCCTGGTACAACACAACCCCAGGAGTACAAAGCTTTAGTGGACACTGGTGCTCAGTGCACAATAATTCCTTCTAATTGTAAAGGAACACAATCCATCAATATTGTTGGAGTGACTGGGGGATCCCAGAAACTGACTGTTGTAGAGGCTGAAATGAGCCTAACTGGAAAAAACTGGCAAAAACATCCCATTGTGACTGGTCCAGATGCTCCATGCATCCTTGGTATAGACTACCTCAGGAGAGGGTATTTTAAGGACCCAAAAGGGTATAGGTGGGCATTTGGTATAGCAGCTGTGGACACTGAGAAAATTGAACAGCTGTCTGATTTGCCTGGTCTTTCAGATGACCCTTCTGTTGTAGGACTGCTGAGGGTTGACGATCAGCAGGTGCCAACTGCTACCACGACGGTGCATCGCCGGCAATATCGCACCAATCGAGACTCTTTGATTCCTATCCAGAAGCTGATCCGTCAATTGGAAAGCCAGGGTGTGATCAGTAAGACTCGCTCACCTTTTAACAGCCCAATCTGGCCAGTGCGTAAGTCTAGTGATGAGTGGAGACTAACTGTAGACTATCGTGGCCTGAATGAAGTTACACCACCACTGAGTGCTGCTGTGCCTGACATGCTAGAACTGCAATTTGAACTGGAGTCAAAGGCAGCCAAGTGGTATGCTACAATTGACATTGCTAATGCATTTTTCTCTATTCCTGTAGCAGCAGAGTGCAGGCCGCAGTTTGCTTTCACCTGGAGGGGCATCCAGTATACATGGAATCGCTTGCCCCAGGGGTGGAAACACAGTCCTACCATCTGCCATGGACTGATCCAGACCACGCTGGAGCAAGGTGAAGCTCCAGAACACTTGCAATATATTGATGACATCATCGTATGGGGCGACACAGCGAAAGAAGTCTTCGAGAAAGGTGAGAGAATAATTCATATTCTTTTGGATGCTGGTTTTGCCATAAAACGAAGCAAGGTCAAGGGACCTGCACGAGAGATCCAGTTTTTAGGAATAAAATGGCAAGATGGCCGTCGTCAGATCCCAATGGATGTGATCAACAAAATTGCAGCAATGTCTCCACCTACTAATAAGAAGGAGACACAGACTTTCTTGGGCGTTGTAGGTTTTTGGAGAATGCATATTCCTGACTACAGCCACATTGTGAGCCCTCTCTATAGAGTGACTCGTAAAAAGAACCAATTTGAGTGGGGTCCTGAACAACGACAAGCCTTTGAACAAATTAAGCGTGAGATAACTCATGCGGTGGCCCTTGGACCAGTCCGAACTGGACTAGATGTTAAAAATGTGCTCTACACCGCAGCCGGAGATAATGGACTTACCTGGAGCCTCTGGCAGAAAGCACCAGGAGAAACCCGAGGTCGACCCTTAGGTTTTTGGAGTCGAGGATACAAAGGATCTGAGGCCAACTATACTCCAACTGAAAAGGAGATACTAGCAGCATATGAAGGAGTTCGAGCTGCTTCAGAAGTGATCGGCACTGAAGCACAGCTCCTCCTGGCACCTCGACTGCCGGTGCTGAGCTGGATGTTCAAAGGGACGGTTCCCTCTCCACATCATGCAACCGAAGTTACGTGGAGTAAATGGATTGCACTGATCACGCAACGAGCTCGAATTGGAAGTCCCAACCGTCCAGGGATATTAGAAGTGATTACAGACTGGCCAGAAAGCAAAGACTTTGGGATGTCTCCAGATGAGGAGGAAGTAAAACGTGCTGAAGAAGCACCACCATATAATACGCTTTCAGAGACTGATAAGCAGTATGCACTGTTCACAGATGGATCCTGTCGTCTTGTAGGAAAACATCGAAGGTGGAAAGCTGCTGTGTGGAGTCCCACACGACAAGTTACAGAAGCCACTGAAGGACAAGGTGAATCCAGTCAGTTTGCAGAAGTGAAAGCCATCCAGCTGGCCTTGGACATTGCTGAACGAGAGAAGTGGCCAATACTTTATCTCTATACTGACTCATGGATGGTAGCAAATGCCTTGTGGGGGTGGCTACAGCAATGGAAGAAAAGCAACTGGCAACGCAGAGGTAAACCCATTTGGGCTGCCACACTGTGGCAAGACATTGCTGCTCGGCTAGAGAGCCTGCCTGTGAAAGTTCGTCATGTAGATGCTCATGTGCCTAAAAGTCGAGCCACTGAGGAACATCTAAACAACCAACAAGCGGATCAAGCGGCTAAGATCAAAGTAGCTGAGGTGGACTTGGATTGGCAACATAAAGGTGAACTTTTCCTAGCTCGGTGGGCCCATGATGCTTCAGGGCATCAAGGTAGAGATGCAACATACAAATGGGCTCGTGATCGAGGGGTGGATTTAACTATGGACACTATTTCACAGGTTATTCATGAATGTGAAACTTGCGCCGAAATCAAACAAGCAAAACGGTTAAAACCTGTATGGTATGGGGGGCGATGGTTAAAGTATAAGTATGGAGAAGCTTGGCAGATTGATTATATTACACTTCCACAAACACGTCAAGGTAAGCGTTATGTACTTACAATGGTGGAAGCAACCACTGGATGGTTGGAAACATATGCCGTACCTCATGCTACAGCCCGAAATACTATCTTGGGCCTTGAGAAGCAAGTCCTTTGGCGGCACGGTACGCCAGAAAGAATTGAATCAGACAATGGTACTCATTTCAAAAACAGTATTATAGACAATTGGGCCAAAGAACATGGTATTGAGTGGGTATATCATATTCCATATCATGCACCAGCCTCTGGGAAAATTGAAAGGTACAATGGTTTGTTAAAAACTACACTAAAGGCACTTGGTGGTGGAACCTTTAAAAACTGGGATTCACATTTAGCAAAAGCCACTTGGTTGGTCAACACCAGGGGATCAACCAATCGAGCCGGGCCTGCCCAATCAGAAATTCTACGGACTGTAGAAGGAGATAAAGTCCCTGTAGTACACATGAAAAATATCTTAGGAAAGGCAGTCTGGGTTACTCCTGCCTCAGGCAAAGGCAAACCTATTCGTGGGATTGTTTTTGCCCAGGGACCTGGCAGCACCTGGTGGGTGATGCTTAAGGATGGAGAAGTTCGGTGTGTACCTCAAGGGGATTTGATTTTAGGTGAAAATATGCAATGCTGAACTGTATGATGTGAATTGCTGCACTAACAATGTTTAATAAGTGTCTTTCAGATCAAGACAATGGTGATGAAACTAGAGCTAGCTTCTTCGAGTGGCGCCCGACACCTTCTTGGAAGTTGGTGTCCTTAACCCACAAACAGTGGTCATGAGATGCACTTGGACCATTTTTCCTGCCCTGGGAGACTGTTGTGACAAAATGAACTTAATGAACTTTTCAAAGGATGGTCCACTGATTAATTACTCCTGTGTATATATGTACATATGTGTATATATATATATATATATATAGTAGTAGTGATTAATTAGATTGTATTGATAGATTGTATTAATAAGGTTTAAGTATTCAGTGAATGTCATATTATAAGGGGTGGAATGTCTTGGTTTTGTTAAAAAACAAGTTTCTCTTTTAGTGAATTTCTGCCTGTCAGCTAAAGCCTTCATATTAGCTGCATTTTCCTGGAGAACCCAACACATGTTTTGGTTAAACCTAGCAATGGAATGCAAACTTATTGATAAGCACGGATGGACATCTCGCGAGAGGGGCAACGAGAAACTGGTGATCGAGAGACTGACCAACGGTGTATAACATTCCATTCACGTGAATACTTCATATAAAAGTGGGAGATCACGAGGATCTCGTCCCTTTTTCCCTTTGCCTTTTCCCTTTTTCCTCATGGCTGACATTAGGAGAGGACCTTGCTGGTCGTCCCTGCGAACTGAGGCCTAGTGAGAGACTGAATCGAGCTCCGGTTGGCTACAGAGTCTAATCCAGGACTTTGGGTGCTGGCTCTGCAGTTGCTGAGACTTACAAGATTGGTTTTGTATATTTTGTATTATTTTCTCTATTCTTATTAGTAGCATTAGTAAAACATCTTTAACTTTTCCAACTCTCTTCTCTCTGTCCTTCTTTCCCTCCCGATCGCCTGTCCTGAGTGGGAAGGGGGGAGAGGGAGGGGCAAAAGGGGGAAGTGGGGGGGAGAGGAGGTTAACAATACATCTGCCAGGGTTTGATTGTCACCCCGCAATCTTAACCCTCGACAGGGGTGCAGGGTTCTGGGGTGCAGGGTTTGGGAGATCGGTAGGTGGGGCTGGAGGATTTGGGGGTGCAGGGTTTGGAGCAGCAGGATCTGGTGGTGCAGAGTTGGGGGGTGCAAGATTGGGGGTAGCAGGGTTTTGGGGAGCAGGGTTTCGGGGTCAGGCTTTACGGGGACAGGGTTTGGGGGGCAGGGTTGGGAGGGATGATTTTGGGGTGCAGGGTTTAGGGCAGCACGATCTTGGGGTGAAGGGGTTTGGGGTGAAGGGTTGGGTAGGACAGGATTTGGGGTGCAGGTTTTTAGGGTGCAACTTGTGGGGGGTCAGGATTTGGGGTACAGGGTTTCGGTGTGCAGGGTTTAGTGGTGCAGGGTTTAATGGTGCAGGTCTTGGGGAGGCAGAATTGGGGGTGCAGGTTTTTGGAGTTCAGGGATTTGGGGGTGCAGATTTTGGGTGTTCAGGACCTGGGGGTGCAGGATTTGGGGATGTAGGTTTGGGGGGGCAGGACTTAGGGTTTCAGTACCTTGGGTTGAAGAGGTTTGGGGGGAAGGGTTGTGTACGGCAGGATTTGGGGGTGCAGGGCTTTGGGCTGCAGGTTTGGGGGTGCAGGGTTCGCATGTTCAGGAAGTGGGGGTGCAGGATTTGGGTTTGCAGGTTTGGGAATTTTGGGGTAAAGGATTTGGGGTGCAGGGTTGGGGACGCAGGATCTGAGGGTGCAGCGTTTGGGGTGCAGAGTTAGGGGCTGCAGGAACTGGGGTGCAGGGTTTGGGGGGCACTGTTTTGGGGGGAAGGATTTGCGAGATGCAGGGTTTAAGGGTTTAGAATTTGGAGGTGTCGAATTTTGGGGTGCAGGAGGTGTGGGGTTTGGGGTTGCAGGATTTGGGGGAGAATGGTTTGGGGGTGCAAGACTTGAGGGTGCAGGGTTTGGGGGTTTGGGACATGGGGCTGGAGGATTTGGGGGTGCAGGATTTGGGGTGCAGTGTGTGGGGGTGCAAGATCTTGGGGTGTACGAGCGTTGGGTGTGGGATTTGAAGGACAATGATTTGGGGGTGCAGGTATTGGGGGTGTAGGGTTTTGGGGTTGCTGCGTTTGGAGATTCGGGATGTGGAGGTCAAGGATTTAGGGCTACAAGGGCTGGTTGCAGGATTTGGGGTACAGGGTTTGGTTGCAGGATTTGGGGTGCAGGGTTTGAAGTGCAGGGCTAAAGGGGGCGGGATTTGGAGGTGCAAGATTTGGTGGTCTGGGGTACTGGGGTGCAGGATTTTGGGGTGCGGGATTTGGGGGTGCAGGTTCCATGTCTTTAGGAACTGGGCGGGGAGGGTTTCTTGGTGCGGACTTTTGAGTGCAAGTTTGAGGGGCCTTGATTTTGGGGTGCATGGTTTGGGGGGCAGGATTCCGGGTGTAAGGTTTTGGGGTGCAGGACTTGGGGTGCAGGTTTCACACGTTAAGGAACTGGGGCTGCAGAGGTTGGGGGTGCAGCGTTGTGGGCTGCAGGGTTGAAGGGTGCAGGATTTAGGGGTACAGGTTTTGGGGGTGCAGGAGCTGGGGGTGCAGGCTGTAGGGATCAGAATATGGGGGTGCAGGGTTCTGGGGTGCAGGATCTGGGTGAGCAGGCTGTTGGGGTACAGAACCTTGTAGTTCAGCGTTTAGATACAGGATTTGGGGGTGCAGGGCTTTGGGGGTGCAGGGGTCTGGGGTGAGGGGTCTGGGGTGAGGGGTTCAGGTGTTCAGCACCTGGGGGTGCAGGACTTAGGGGGTTGGAGGATTTGGGGGTTGGAGGATTTGGGGGTGCAGGGATATGGGGTGCAACTTGTGGGGTGCAGGGTTTTGGGTATAGGGTTTTGGGGTGCAGAGTTTTGTGGGGGAGGATTGGGGAAGCAGGGTTTTGGGGTGCAAGGTTCAGTGCTGCAGCGTTCTGGGGGTGCAGGGTTTAGCGCCAGAATTGGGGGTGCAGGGTTTGGGATTGCAGGGTGTTGGGGGAAGGATCTGGGGATACAAGATTTGGGGTAGCAGGGTTTTGGGGAGCAGGGTTTCGGGGTCAGGCTTTAGGGGGACAGGGTTTGGGGGGCAGGGCTGGGAGGGATGATTTGGGGGTGCAGGGTTTAGGGCAGGAGGATCTTGGGGTGAAGGGGTTTGGGGTGAAGGGTTGGGTAGGACAGGACTTGGGGTGCACGATTTTAGGGTGCAACTTGTGTGGGCAGGATTTGGGGTCCAGGAGGTTGGGGGTGCAGGGTTTGGGGTGTAGGATTTAGTGGAGCAGGGCCTGGGGGTGAAGGTCTTGTGGAGGCAGAATTGGGGGTGCAGGTCTTGGGGAGGCAGAATTGGGGGTGCAGATTTTGGCTGTTCAGAACCTGGGGGTGCAGGATTTGGGGATGTAGGTTTTGGGGGGTAGATTTTGGGGTGCTGGGTTTGGGACATGGGTCTGGAGGATTTGGGGGTGCAGGGTTAAGGGGTTTAGGATTTTGGGGTGCACAGTTTAGGGTGCACGTTCTGGGCATGTATGATTTGAGAGTGCAGGGCTTTGGGGTACAGGATTTGGGGTGCAGGGTTTTGGGGTCAGGATCTGGGGGTGCAGCATTTTGAAGTGCAGGGTTTGGAGGAGGGAGGTTTTGGGGGTGAAAGATTTGGTGGCTCAGGTTTTGGGGGTGCAGTTTTAAGAGGGTGGAGGATTAGGGGTGCAGGATTTGGGGGTTCAGGATTTGGGGCTGCAGAGTATGGGAGGGAAGGATCTGGGGCTTCAGGATTTGGGGGTGCACTGTTTGGGGGTGCAGGGTTTAGAAGCCAGGTCTCAGAGTGCAGCGTTTGGGGTGCAGGGGTTTGGTGGGAAATTTAAGGTTGCAGAGTGTGGGGTGCACAGGACTGGGGCACAGGATTTGGGGGTGCGGGGTTTCAGGGTTCAGGATTTGTAGGTGTGGAGGTTTGGGGTGCAGGGGATGGGGGTGAAGGATCTGAGGCTGCAGGGCGGTGGGGGAAGGATTTGGGGGTGAGAGATTTGGGGTGCAGGATGTGGGGGTGCAGAGTTTTGGGAGGCAAGGACCTGGGGGTGCAGGATTTGGGGGTTCAGTGTTAGGGCAGCACAATCTTGGGGTGCAGGGGTTTGCAGTGAAAGGTTTGGTAGCAGGATTTGGGGTGCAGGATTCTGGGGTGCTGGGTTTGGGGTACAGGATTTGGTGTTGCAGGGATGGGGTTGAAGGGCTTGGGTTTCCAGGCCTTTGAGGTGCAGGATTTGGAGGTGCAAGGTTTGGGAGGGAATTCTTTGGGGTGCAGGTTTAGGGTTCCAGGAGTTGGGGGAAGGACCTTGGGGTGTAGGGTTTGGGGGGGCAGGGTTTTGGGGGAAGGATTTGGGGGTGCAGGGTTTAGGGGTGTAGGATTTAAGGGTGCGGGGGTTTGGGTGAAGGGCTTGGTAGGGCAGGAATTTGGGGTGCAGGGTTTGGGGGTGCAGGGTGTTTGGGGAACGATCTGGGGGTACAGGGTTTGGGGTGCTGGGTTTGGGGGTTAAAGGATTTGCTGGGGCAGGGTTCAGATGTTCAGGACCTGGGCGTGCAGGCTTTGCGGGTTCAAGGTTCCAGGTGCATTGTTTGGGGGGAGAGGATTTGGGGGTGCAGAGTTTTGGGGTGCAGGGCTTGTGAGAGAGGAATCGGGGGTGCAGGATTTGGGGGTTCAGGGTTTAGGGTAGCAGGATCTTGGGGCGCAGGATATGGGGGTGCAGTGTTTGTGGGTGCAGGGTTTTGGGGTTCAGGATCCTTGGGTGCATGATTTGGGGGCTCAGGGTTTGGGGATGAAGGGTCTTGGGGTGCTGGGCTTTGGGGTGCAGTGTTGGGGGGCAGGTTTTGGGGTGCAGGGTTTAGGAGGGCAGGATTTGCGTGTTCAGGAACTGGGGGTGCAGGATTTTGCGTTGAAGGGCTCTGGGGTGCCGGGGTTGGCCTGCAGGGATTGGGGTGCAGTATTTTGGGGTGCAGGGGTTTGGGGTTCAGGACCTGTGGCTGCAGGGTCTTAGGGAACAGGATTTCAGGGGTGCAGGGGCTTTGGGAGAGGGATTTGGGCTTCAGGGTCTGAGGGGTGCAGGGTTTGGTGGGGAAGGGTTTGGGGGTGCCTGGTTTAGGGTTGCAGGATTTGGGGGTCAAGGGTTTGGATGTGCCAGGGTTTTGGGGGGCAGGATATAGGGGTGCAGGATTTGAGGGTGCAGGGTTGTGGAGTGCAGAGATTTGCAGGTGCAAGATCTGGGATTGTAGGGTTTTGGGGTGCAGGTTTTGGGGAGGAAGGATTTGGGGTGCAGGGTTTAAAGGTTCACGATCTGGAGGTGCAGCGCTTTGGGGTGCAGGGTTATGGGCCTACGGGTTTTGGGAGGGAAGGATCTGGGGGTCAGGGTGCAGGGATCACAGCATGGGGGTGCAGGATTCTGGGGTGCAGGATCTGGGGAGCAGGATATGGGGGAGCAGGGTTTGGGGTGCAGAACCTTGTTGTTTAGGGTTTAGAGGCAGGATTTGGGGGTGCAGGGCTTTGGGGTGCAGGGTTCAGGTCTTCAGGACTTGGGGGTTGGAGGATTTGGGGGTTGGAGGATTTGGGGGTGCAGGGTTGGGTAAGGAAGGATCTGAGGGTGCAGGGTTTGAAGTTTCAGGACCTGGGGTGCAGGATTTGGGGGTACAGGATTAATGGGTGCAGGGTGTTTGGAGAAAGGATTTGGGGGTGCAGGGTTTTGAAGTGCAGGGTTTAAAGGGGCAGGATGTGGGGTGAACGATTTGGGGGTGCACATTTTTGGGGTGTGTAAGATTTGAGAGTGCAGGGATTTGGGGTGAGCGATTTCAGGGTGCCAGGTCTGGGGGGGAAGGATCTGCGGGTGCAGGGTTTGTCAGTGCATTGATTGGGGGTCAGAATTTGAGGGCGCAGGGTTTGTGGGGCAGGATTTTGGGTGCAGGGTTTGGGGAGCAGGATCTGGGGGTGATGGAATTGGTTGACAAGGTTTCGCAGGCCGGCTTTGGGGGAGCATAGTTCAGGGGTGCAAGGTTTGGGGGACAGGTTTGGACATAAAAGATTCGGGGGCGAATGGTTTGGGGGAACGATTTTGGGGTGAAGGATTTGGGGGTGCAGGATTTGGGGGTGCAGGATTTGGTATTACAGGTTTTGGGGATTCATGGCTTGGGAAGAAGGATTTAGGGGAGCAGGGTTTCAAGATGCAGGATTTGGGGTGCAGTATTTGGGGTTGCATGTTTGGGGGTGCAAGTTGTGGGGCGGCAGGATATCGGGTAGAGGGTTCTGGGCTGCAGGGTTTGGGGGTGCAGGATTTCAACGTGCAGGGTTCTGGGGTGCAGGATCTGGGGGTCCAGGGTTTGGCAGTGCATTGGCTTTGGGGTTTGAAGGATTTGGGGGTGCAGGATTTGGGGGTGCAGGATTTGGGGGTGCAGAGTTAGGGGGCAGGATTTTCAGTGCAGGGCTTCAGGGCACAGAACTTGGTGGTGCAGGATCTGGGGTGCAGGTTTTCGGTGGGGAATTTGGGGGTGCAGGGTGTTGAGGAAGGATCTGGGGGTGCAATATTTGGGCTTTAAGGGTTTAGGGGGGCAGGATCTGGCAGTGCAGAGTGTGGGGACAGGACCTGGGGGTGCAGCGTTTGGGGTTACAGGTTTTGGGGGTGCAGGGTTGAGGGAATTGTTTGAGGTGCAGGGTTATGAGAGTGCAGGATTTCTGGGTGCAGAGTTTGGGGTGCTGGGTATGGGGCAGCAGGATCTGGGGGTGCAGGTTTTGGGGGTTCATTCCTTTGGGGGGAGGATCTGGGGGTGCAGGGTTTAAGGGTTCAGGATTTGGAGGTGTAGGGGATTGGGGTACAGGGTTCTGGGTTGAGGTTTTGGGGTGAAAGATTTGGGGGTGCAGTGTTAAGGGGTGGAGGCTTAGAGGTGCAAGATTTGGGGGTGCAGGGTGTTCGTGTGTCTGATTTGGGGGTGCAGGGTCTGGGGGTGCAAGATCCTGGAATTCAGGATCTGGGGGTTCAGGATTTGGGGGTGCACAGTATGGGAGGGAAGGATCTGGGGCTTCAGGATTTGGGGTGCACCGTTTGGGGGTGCAGGGTTTAGAAGTCAGGTCTCAGAGTGCAGCGTTTGGGGTGCAGGGGCTTGGGGGGAGATTTAAGGTTGCAGAGTGTGGGGTGCACAGGACTGGGGCTCAGGATTTGGGGGTGCGGGGTTTCAGGGTTCAGGATTTGGAGGTGTGGAGTTTTCGGGTGTAGGGGTTGGGAGTGCAGGGTGGTGGGGGTGAGAGATTTGGGGTGCAGGATTTGGGGGTGCAGAGTTTTGGGAGGCAAGGATCTGGGGCTGCAGGATTTGGGGGTTCAGTGTTTAGGGCAGCACAATCTTGGGGTGCAGGGGTTTGCAGTGAAAGGTTTGGTAGGCAGGATTTGGGGTGCAGGATTCTGGGGTGCTGGGTTTTGGGGTACAGGATTTGGTGTTGCAGGGATGGGGTTGAAGTTTCCAAATCCTGCCTACCAAACCTTTCACTGCAAACCCCTGCACCCCAAGATTGTGCTGCCCTAAACACTGAACCCCCAAATCCTGCAGCCCCAGTCCTATGCACCCCACACTCTGCAACCTTAAATTTCCCCCAAAGCCCCTGCACCCCAAACTCTGCACTCTGAGACCTGACTTCTAAACCCTGCACCCCCAAACAGTGCACCCCCAAATCCTGAAGCCCCAGATCCTTCCCTCCCATACTCTGCAGCCCCAAATCCTGAACCCCCAAATCCTGCACCCCTAATCCTCCACCCTCTTAACATTGCACCCCCAAAACCTGCACCACCAAATCTTTCACCCCCAAAACCTCCCTCCTCCAAACCCTGCACTTCAAAATGCTGCACCCCCAAATCCTTCTCCCCAACACCCTGCACCCCCAGATCCTGACCCCAAAACCCTGCACCCCAAATCCTGTACCCCAAAGCCCTGCACTCTCAAATCATACATGCCCAGAACGTGCACCCTAAACTGTGCACCCCAAAATCCTAAACCCCTTAACCCTGCACCCCCAAATCCTCCAGAACCATGTCCCGAACCCAGCACCCCAAAATCTACCCCCCCAAACCAACATCCTCAAATCTGGCACCCCCAGGTCCTGAACAGCCAAAATCTGCACCCCCAAGCCCTTAACTCCCAAAACCTGCACCCCCAATTCTGCCTCCCCAGGATCTACAACCCAATCCGTGCTCCACTAAATCCTGCACCCACAAACCCTGGACCCCCAATCCCCTGTACCCCAAATCCTGCCCCCACAAGTTGCACCCTAAAAACCTGCACCCCAAATCCTGTCCTACCCACCCTTCACCCCAAACCCCTTTACCCCAAGATCCTGCTGCCCTAAACCCTGCACCCCCAAATCATCCCTCCCAGCCCTGCCCCCCAAACCCTGTCCCCCTAAGGCCTGACCCCGAAACCCTGCTCCCCAAAACCCTGCTACCCCAAACCTTGTACCCTCAGATCCTACACCCAATATCCTGCAATCCCAAACAATCCACCCCCATATTCTGATCCCTACAGCCTGCACCCCCAGCTCCTGCACCCCCAAAACCTGTACCCCTAAATCCTGCACCCTTCAACCCTGCAGCCCACAACGCTGCACCCCCAACCTCTGCAGCCCCAGTTCCTTAACACGTGAAACCTGCGCCCCCAAGTCCTGCACCTCAAAACCTTACACCCGGAATCCTGCCCCCCAAACCGTGCACCCCAAAATCAAGGCCCCTCAAACTTGCACTCAAAAGTCCGCACCACAAAATTCTGCCCCCCCAGTTCCTAAAGACATGGAACCTGCACCCCCAAAGCCTCACCCTAAAGCCCTGCAGCCCCAAATCCAGCCCTACCAAACCCTTCAGCCCCGCACCCCACGATCCTCCTACCCTAAACCCCAAGAGCCTGCACCCATAAATCCTGGAGCCCCAGATCCTGCACCCGACACCCTGCACCCCAGAACTCTGCACCTCCAGATCTAAACCCTTCAACCCTGCACCCCAAATCCTCCCCAAAACACTCCACCCCCAACGCCTACAGCCCTGAATCCTGCCCCACAAACCATGCACCCCCAGATCTGTCCCCGAAACTCTGTGCCCCAACAGCATGCACGCTCAAATCCTCCACCCCACATCCTGACCCCCAAATCCCTCACCCCAAAACCCTGCACCCCAATACCCCAGACCACCAAATCTTGCACCTCCAAATCCTGCCCCCTTTAGACCTGCACTTCAAACCCTGCACCCCAAATCCTGCAACCAAACCCTGTACCCCAAATCCTGCAACCAGCCCTTGTACCCCTAAATCCCTGACCTCCACGTCCCGAATCTCCAAACGCAGCAACCCCAATACCCTGCACCCCCAATCCCTGCACCCCCAAATCATTGTCCTTCAAATCCCACACCCAAAGCTCGTACACCCCAAGATCTTGCACCCCCACACACTGCACCCCAAATCCTGCACCCCCAAATCCTCCAGCCCCATGTCCCAAACCCCCAAACCCTGCACCCTCAAGTCTTGCACCCTAATTCTGCCTCCCCAAGACCTGCACCCCCAAACCCTGCACCACTAAACCCTGCACCCCCAAACCCTGTACCCCAAATCCTGACCCCCACAAGTTGCACCCTAAAAACCTGCACCCCAAATCCTGTCCTACCCAACCCTTCACACCAAACCCCTTCACCCCAAGATCCTGCTGCCCTAAACCCTGCACCCCAAAATCATCCCTCCCAACCCTGCCCCCCAAACCCTGTCCCCGTAAGGCCTGACCCCGAAACCCTGCTCCCCAAAACCCTGCTACCCCCAATCTTGCACCCCCCAACTCTGCACCCCCAGATCCTGCTGCTCCAAACCCTGCACCCCAAATCCTCCAGCCCCACGTACCGATCTCCCAAACCCTGCACCCCACAACCCTGCACCCCACAACCCCTTCACCCCCAAATCCTGCACCCCCAGCCCTACCCAATAAAATTTCCACCCCCAAACCCTGCCCTACCAAGCCCTCAACCCCAAACCCCTGCACCCCAAGATCCTGCTCTCCTATACCCTGCACCCCCATATCCTCCTTCCCCAAACCCTGCATCCCAAAACACTGCACTCCAAACCACTGCACCCCTAAATCCTGCAACCCCAAATCCTGGCCCCCAAACCCGGCACCCCAAACTCCTGCACCCAAAGATCCTACTGCCCTAAACCCTGAACCCCCAAATCCTGCACCCCTGGAACCTGCAACCCCAGACTCTGCAGCCACAAATCAGGCCCCGCAAAATCCTTGCACCCCCAAATCCTGCACCACCTAATCCTCCAACCCCCTAACACAACCCCCTAAACCCTTCTCCCCAGGGCCCATTGTGACACCATGGGGGACCCCCTTCTCACTGAGGACCCATTGTGACACCATGGGGACCTCCCCTTGTCCTCAGGGCCCATTGTGACATCCTGGGGACTCCCCTTTGTACCCAGGGCCCATTGTGGCACCATGGGGACCCCCCTTGTCCTAAGGGCCCATTGTGACATCCTGGGGACCCCCTTGTCCCCAGTGCCCATAGTGAAGTCCCAGGACCCCCTTTGTCCCCAGGGCCCATTGTGACATCCTGGGGACCCCCCTTGTCACTGGGGACCCATTGTAACACTATGGGGACCCCCCCTTGTCCCCAGAGCCCATTGTGACATCCTGGGGACCCCCTTTTCCCCAGGACCCATTGTGGCACCGTTGGGACCCCCTTTGTCACTGGGGCCCATTGTGACATCCTGGGGACCCCCTTTGTCCCCAGGGCCCATTGTGACGTCCCCGGATCCCCCATTGTCCCCAGAGCCCATTGTGACATCCTGGGAACCCCCATTGTCCACAGGGCCCATTGTGACATTCAGGGGACAGCCTTTGTCCCTAGGGCCCATTGTGACACCGTCGGGACCCCCGTTGTCCCCAGGGCCCATTGTGAAATCCCAGGACCCCCCATTGTCTCCAGGGCCCATTGTGACATACTGGGGAATCCCCTTTGTCCCCAGAGCCCATTGTGACACCGTGGGGACCCCCTTTGTCCACAGGGCCCATTGTGACAACCTGGGGACCCCCTTTGTCCTCAGGGCCCATTGTGACACCGTGGGGACCCCCTTTGTCCCCAGGGCCCATTGTGACGTCCCAGGACCCCCCGTCATCCCCAGGGCCCATTGTGTCATCCTGGGGACCTCCTTTGTACCCAGAGCTCATTGTGACATCCTGGGGAACCCTTTGTCCCCAGGGCCCATTGTGACGTCCCAGGACCCCCCTTTGTCCCCAGGGTCCATTGTGAAATCCTGGGGACCCCTCTTTGTCCCCACGGCCCACTGTGAGATCCTGGGGACCCCCTTGTCCCCAGGGCCCATTTTGAAACCGTGGGTATCCCCCTTGTCCCCAGGGCCCATTGTGACATCCTGAGGACCCCCTTTGTCCCCAGGGCCCATTGTGACACCGTGGGGACCCCCTTTGTCCCCAGGGCCCATTGTGACAACCTGGGGACCCCCTTTGTCCTCAGGGCCCATTGTGACACCGTGGGGACCCCCTTTGTCCCCAGGGCCCATTGTGACATCCCAGGACCCCCTTTGTCCCCAGCCCCATTGTGAAATCCAAGGGACCCCCCTTTGTCCCTAGGGACCATTGTGTCATTCCAGGACCCCCCATTGTCCCCAGAGCCCATTGTGATATCCAGGGCACCATCCTTGATCCGCAGGGCCCATTGTGACGTCCCAGGACCCCCCTTTGTCCCCAGGGCCCATTGTGACATCCCAGGACCCCACTTTATACTGAAGGCCCATTGTGACATCCTGGGGACCCCCTTTGTCCCCAGGGCCCATTGTGACATTCAGGGGACAGCCTTTGTCCCAAGGGCCCATTGTGACACCGTCGGGACCCCTGTTGTCCCCAGAGCCCATTGTGACATCCTGGAAACCCCCTTTGTGCCCAGGGCACATTGTGACCTCCCAGGACCCCACTTTGTCCCCAGGGCCCATTGTGACATCCTCGGGACGCCCCTGGTCCCCAGAGCCCGTTGTGACATCCTGGGGACCCCCCTTTGTCCCTAGGGCCCGTTGTGACATCCTGGGGACCTCGTTTGTCACTAGGGTCCATTGTGGCACCATGGGGATGCCCTTTGTCCCCAGGACCCATTGTGACATCCTGGGGACCCCCTTTGTCCCCAGGGCCCATTTTGGCACCACAGGGACGCCCTTTGTCACTGGGGCCCATTGTGACATCCCAGGACACCCCTTGTCTCCAGGGCCCATTGTGATATTCAGGGAACTGCTATTTGTCCCCAGGGTCCATTGTGACATCCCAGGACACCCCCTTGTCCCCAGGGCCCTTTGTGACATTCAGGGGACCCCTCTTTGTCCCCAGGGCCCATTGTGACTTCCGGGGGATCCCCTTTGTCACCAGGGCCCATTGTGACGTCCCAGGACCCCCCTTTGTCCCCAGGGCCCATTGTGACGTCCCCGGACCCCCCATTGTCCCCAGACCCATTGTGACATCCTGGGGACCCCCTTTGTCCCCAGGGCCCATTGTGACATTCAGGGGACAGCCTTTGTCCCAAGGGCCCATTGTGACACCGTTGGAATCCCCGTTGTCCTCAGAGCCCATTGTGACATCCTGGGAACCCCCTTTGTGCCCAGGGCCCATTGTGACATTTCAGGACCCCACTTTGTCCCCAGGGCCCATTGTGACATCCTGGAGACGCCCTTTGTCCCCAGAGCCCGTTGTGACATCTAAGGACCCCCCAATTGTGCCCAGGGCTCATTGTGACATCCCAGGACCCCCCATTGTCCCCAGGGCCCATTGTGACGTCCCAGGCCCCCTCTTTGTCCCCAGGGCCTATTTTGACATCCTGGGGACCCCCCTTTGTCCCTAGGGCCCGTTGTGACATCCTGGGGACCTCGTTTGTCACTAGGGTCCATTGTGGCACCATGGGGATGCCCTTTGTCCCCAGGACCCATTGTGACATCCTGGGCACCCCCTTTGTCCCCAGGGCCTATTGTGACAGGGTGGGGACTCCCTTTGTCCCTAGGGCCCATTGTGACATCCTGGGGACCTCGTTTGTCCCTAGGGTCCATTGTGGCACCATGGGGACCCCCTTTGTCCCCAGGGCCCATTGTGACATCACAGGACCCCCTTTGTCCCCAGGACCCATTGTGACATCCTGGGCACACCCTTTGTCCCCAGGGCCCATTGTGACATCCCTGGACCCTCCATTTTTCCAAGAGCCCATTGTGACATCCTGGCGACCCCGCTTTTTCCTCAGGGCCCATTGTGGCACCATGGGGAGCCCCTCTGTCTCCAGGGCCCATTGTGACATTTAGGGGACTCATCTTTGTCCCCAGGGCCCATTGTGACATCCCAGGATCCCCCAATTGTCCCCAGGGCCCATTGTGACATCCTCGGGACCCCCCTTTGTCCCCAGGGCCCATTGTGACACCGTGGGTACCCTGCTTGTCCCCAGGGCTCATTGTGACATCCTGGGGACCCCCCGTTGTCCCAGGTCCCATTGTGACATCCCAGGACCCCCCTTTGTCCCCAGGGCCCGTTGTGACATCCTGGGGACCTCGTTTATCACTAGGGTCCATTGTGGCACCATGGGGATGCCCTTTGTCCCCGGGACCCATTGTGACATCCTGGGGACCCCCTTTGTCCCCAGGGCCCATTTTGGCACCACAGGGACGCCCTTTGTCACTGGGGCCCATTGTGACATCCCAGGACACCCCTTGTCTCCAGGGCCCATTGTGATATTCAGGGAACTGCTATTTGTCCCCAGGGTCCATTGTGACATCCCAGGACACCCCCTTGTCCCCAGGGCCCTTTGTGACATTCAGGGGACCCCTCTTTGTCCCCAGGGCCCATTGTGACTTCCGGGGGATCCCCTTTGTCACCAGGGCCCATTGTGACGTCCCAGGACCCCCCTTTGTCCCCAGGGCCCATTGTGACGTCCCCGGACCCCCCATTGTCCCCAGACCCATTGTGACATCCTGGGGACCCCCTTTGTCCCCAGGGCCCATTGTGACATTCAGGGGACAGCCTTTGTCCCAAGGGCCCATTGTGACACCGTTGGAATCCCCGTTGTCCTCAGAGCCCATTGTGACATCCTGGGAACCCCCTTTGTGCCCAGGGCCCATTGTGACATTTCAGGACCCCACTTTGTCCCCAGGGCCCATTGTGACATCCTGGAGACGCCCTTTGTCCCCAGAGCCCGTTGTGACATCTAAGGACCCCCCAATTGTGCCCAGGGCTCATTGTGACATCCCAGGACCCCCCATTGTCCCCAGGGCCCATTGTGACGTCCCAGGCCCCCTCTTTGTCCCCAGGGCCTATTTTGACATCCTGGGGACCCCCCTTTGTCCCTAGGGCCCGTTGTGACATCCTGGGGACCTCGTTTGTCACTAGGGTCCATTGTGGCACCATGGGGATGCCCTTTGTCCCCAGGACCCATTGTGACATCCTGGGCACCCCCTTTGTCCCCAGGGCCTATTGTGACAGGGTGGGGACTCCCTTTGTCCCTAGGGCCCATTGTGACATCCTGGGGACCTCGTTTGTCCCTAGGGTCCATTGTGGCACCATGGGGACCCCCTTTGTCCCCAGGGCCCATTGTGACATCACAGGACCCCCTTTGTCCCCAGGACCCATTGTGACATCCTGGGCACACCCTTTGTCCCCAGGGCCCATTGTGACATCCCTGGACCCTCCATTTTTCCAAGAGCCCATTGTGACATCCTGGCGACCCCGCTTTTTCCTCAGGGCCCATTGTGGCACCATGGGGAGCCCCTCTGTCTCCAGGGCCCATTGTGACATTTAGGGGACTCATCTTTGTCCCCAGGGCCCATTGTGACATCCCAGGATCCCCCAATTGTCCCCAGGGCCCATTGTGACATCCTCGGGACCCCCCTTTGTCCCCAGGGCCCATTGTGACACCGTGGGTACCCTGCTTGTCCCCAGGGCTCATTGTGACATCCTGGGGACCCCCCGTTGTCCCAGGTCCCATTGTGACATCCCAGGACCCCCCTTTGTCCCCAGGGCCCGTTGTGACATCCTGGGGACCTCGTTTATCACTAGGGTCCATTGTGGCACCATGGGGATGCCCTTTGTCCCCGGGACCCATTGTGACATCCTGGGGACCCCCTTTGTCCCCAGGGCCCATTTTGGCACCACAGGGACGCCCTTTGTCACTGGGGCCCATTGTGACATCCCAGGACACCCCTTGTCTCCAGGGCCCATTGTGATATTCAGGGAACTGCTATTTGTCCCCAGGGTCCATTGTGACATCCCAGGACACCCCCTTGTCCCCAGGGCCCTTTGTGACATTCAGGGGACCCCTCTTTGTCCCCAGGGCCCGTTGTTGCATCCTGGGGTCCCTGCTTGTCCCCAGGGCCCATTTTGACATTCAGGAGAGCCCTCTTTGTCCCCAGGGCCTGTTGTGACATCCTGGGGACCCCCTTTGTCACTGGGGCCCATTGTGACATCCCAGGACCCCCCTTTGTCTGCAGGTCCCATTGTGACATTCAGGGGACCCCACTTTGTCCCCAGGGCCCACTGTGACGTCCTAGGACCTCCCTTTGTCCCCAGGGCCCATTGTGACACCGTGGGGACCCCCTGTTTTCCCCAGGGCCCATTGTGACATTTGGTGGACCCCCTTGTCCCCAGGGCCCATTGTGGAACCGTGGGGACCCTCCTTGTCACTAGGGCCCATTGTGACACCATGGGGACCACCCCTTTCTCCCCAGTGCCCATTGTGACATCCTGGGGACCCCACTTGTCCCCAGAGCCCATTATCACATCCTTGGGACCCCTGTGTCCCCAGGGCCCATTGTGACGTCCCAGGACCCCCCATTGTCCCCAGGGTGCATTGTGACACCGTGGGGACCCCCTCTTTCCCCAGAGCCCATTGTGACATCCTGGGGAGCCCCCTTTGTCCCCAGGGCCCATTGTGACATTTCTGGACCCCCCACTGTCTCCAGGGCCCATTGTGAACATCCTGGGGACCCCTCTTTGTCCCCAGGGCCCATTGTGACATCCTGGGCTGCCCCGTATGTCACCAGGGCCCATTTTGACACCGTGGGGACCCCCTGTTGTCCTCAGGGCCCATTGTGACATCCCAGGACCCCCAATTGTCCCCAGGGCCCATTGTGACACCATGGGGAACCCTCTTGTCACTGGGGATGCATTGTGACACAATGGGGACCCCACGTTTGTCTCAAGTGCCCATTGTGACATCCTGGGGACCCCCTTTATCCCCAGGACCCCTTGTGATGTCCCAGGACCCCATTTGTCCCCAGGGCCCATTGTGACATCCCAGGGCCCCACTTTGTCCCCAGGGCCCATTGTTACAGGGTGGGACCCCCCTTGTCCCCAGGGCCCATTGTGACATCCTGGTGACTCCCTTTGTCCCCAGGGCCCATTGTGGCACCATGGGGACCCCCTTTGTCCCCAGGGCCCATTGTGACATCCCAGGACCCCACTTTGCCTTAGAAGGTCACTGATCGGACTACTGGTACATCCTGACTCTGCTTTCTCAATAAACATTGAAGAACACCTGGGGTTTGTTTGCTCCAAGGGAAAACTTCCCTCCCACGGTTCCTGGTTCCCGGTCCTGTTTCCCGGTCCGGTTTGGCTTCGCTATCAGAACAGCTGCTGCCTCCACAGCCGCACTCGAAGTCCCCGTTGTGACACCGGGATGGCGGGAGAAGGGGGGTGGCGGGGGCGGCAGCGGCGGCGATTGGGGGGGGGCAGTCGGGGCTGGGCGGACAAGCGGCGACTGCTGCGGCTCCTCAGGCAGCGACAGCAGCAGCGATCGGGGGGACGTGGGGGGCGGACAAGCGGCGGCTGCTGCGGCTCCTCAGGCAGCGACAGCAGCAGCGATCGGGGGGACGTGGGGGGCGGACAAGCGGCGGCTGCTGCGGCTCCTCAGGCAGCGACAGCAGCAGCGATCGGGGGGACGTGGCGGGGCGGACAAGCGGCGGCTCCTGCGGCTCCTCAGGCAGCGACAGCAGCAGCGAACGGGGGGACGTGGGGGGCGGACAAGCGGCGGCTCCTGCGGCTCCTCAGGCAGCGACAGCAGCAGCGATCGGGGGGACGTGGGGGGCGGACAAGCGGCGGCTCCTCCGGCCGCGGCCAGGACGTGGCTTCGCCGGCACCGGGGCCCGAGACCGCGCGCTGTGGGGCTGCGGGGCGGGTGTGGGGCCGGGGGGCTCCGGGGGTCCGAATAGTGACCTTCTAAGACAAAGTGGGGTCCTGGGATGTCACAATGGGCCCCAGTGACAAAGAGGGTCCCCATGGTGCCACAATGGGCCCTGGGAACAAAGAGGGGTCCCCTGAATGTCACAATGGTCCCTGGGGACAAGGGGGGTCCTACCCTGTAGTAATGGGCCCTGGGGACAAACTGGGGTCCTGGGATATCACAATGGGCCCTGGGGACAAACGGGGTGCCCAGGATGTCATAATGGGCCCAGGGGACAAAGAGGAGTCCCCAGGATGTGACATTAGGCCCTAGGGGAAAGAGGGGTCCCCAGGATGTCACAATGGCCTCTGGGGACTATGAGGGGTCCTGGGATGTCACAATGGGTCCTGGGGATAAAGGAGGTCCCCAGGATGTCACAATAGACCCTGGGGACAAGGGGGGTCTCCAGGATGTCACAATGGGCACCTGAGACAAAGGGGGGGTCCCCATTGTGTCACAATGCATCCCCAGTGACAAGGGGGTTCCCCATGGTGTCACAATGGGCCTTGGGGACAATTGGGGGTCCTGGGATGTCACTATGGGCCCTGGGGACAAAGGGAGGTTGCCAGGATGTCACAATGGGCCCTGGGGACAATGAGGGGTTCTGGGACGGCACAATGGGCCCTGGGCACAACTGGGGGGTCCTTAGATGGGGGGTCCTTATGTGGGGGGTGATGGTTAAAGTGTAAGTATGGAGAAGCTTGGCAGATTGATTATATTACACTTCCACAAACACGTCAAGGTAAGCGTTATGTACTTACAATGGTGGAAGCAACCACTGGATGGTTGGAAACATCTGCCGTACCTCATGCTACAGCCCGAAATACCATCTTGGGGCTTGAGAAGCAAGTCCTTTGGTGGCCGGGTACGCCAGAAAGAATTGAATCAGACTATGGTACTCATTTCAAAAACAGTATTATAGACAATTGGGCCAAAGAACATGGTATTGAGTGGGTATATCATATTCCATATCATGCACCAGCCTCTGGGAAAATTGAAAGGTACAATGGTTTGTTAAAAACTACACTAAAGGCACTTGGTGGTGGAGCCTTTAAAAACTGGGATTCACATTTAGCAAAAGCCACTTGGTTGGGCAACACCAGGGGATCAACCAATCGAGCCGGGCCTGCCCAATCAGAAATTCTATGGACTGTAGAAGGAGATAAAGTCCCTGTAGTACACATGAAAAATATGTTAGGAAAGGCAGTCTGGGTTCCTCCTGCTTCAGGCACAGGCAAACCTATTCGTGGGATTGTTTTTGCCCAGGGACCTGGCAGCACCTGGTGGGTGATGCTCAAGGATGGAGAAGTTCGGTGTGTACCTCAAGGGGATTTGATTTTAGGTGAAAATATGCAATGCTGAACTGTACGATGTGAATTGCCGCACTAACAATGTTTAATAAGTGTCTTTCAGATCAAGACAATGGTGATGAAACCAGCGCTGGCTTCTTCGAGTGGCGCCCGACACCTTCTTGGAAGTTGGTGTCCTTAACCCACAAACAGGGGCCATGAGATGCACTTGGACCATTTTCCCTGCCCTGGGAGACTGTGGTGACAAAATGAACTTAATGAACTTTTCAAAGGATGGTCCACTGATTAATTACTCCTGTGTATATATGTACATATGTAGATATATATATATAGTAGTAGTGATTAATTAGATTGTATTGATAGATTGTATTGATAAGGTTTAAGTATTCAGTGAATGTCATATTATAAGGGGTGGAATGTCCTGGTTTTGTTAAAAAACAAGTTTCTCTTTTAGTGAATTTGCCTGTCAGCTCAAGCTTCATGTCAGCTGCATTTTCCTGGAGAACCGGACACATGTTTTGGCAAACCCAGCAATGGAATGAAAACTTATTGATAAGCACGGATGCACATCTCGCGAGAGGGGCAACGAGAAACCGGTGACCAACTGTGTATAACATTCCGTTCACGTGAATACTTCATATAAAAGTGGGAGATCACGAGGATCTCGGCCCTTTTCTCCTCATGGATGACATTAGGAGAGGACCTTGCTGGTCGTCCCTGCGAACGGAGGCCTAGTGAGAGACTGAATCCAGCTCCGGTTGGCTACAGAGTCTAATCCAGGACTTTGGGTGCTGGCTCTGCAGTTGCTGAGACTTAAAAGATTGGTTTTGTATATTTTGTATTATTTCCCTGTTCTTATCAGTAGCATCAGTAAAACATCTTTAACTTTTCCAACTCTCTTCCCTCTGTGCTTCTTCCCCTCCCAATCGCCTGTGCTGAGTGGGAAGGGGGAGAGGGACAGGAAAAAGGGGGAATTGGGGGGGGAGAGGACGTTGACAACACATCTGGCAGGGTTTGATTGTCACCCCGCAATCCTAACCCTCGACAGGGACAAAGAGGGTCCTGGGATGTCACAATGGGCCCTGGGGACAAAGGGCGGTCCTCAGGATATCACAATGGGCCCTGGGGACAAAGGGTGGTCGCCAGGATATCACAATGGGCTCTGGTGACAATGGGGTCCCCAGGATGTCACAATGGGCCCTGGGGACAAGTTGGGGTCCCCTGAATTTCACAATGGGCCCTGGGGACAAAGAGGGCTCCCCAGCATATCACAATGGGCCCTGGGGACAATGGGGGGTCCTGGGACGTGACAATGGGCCCTGGGGACAAGGGGGGGTCCCCAGGATGTCACAATGGGCTCTGGGGACAAGGAGGGTCCCCAGGATGTCACAATGGGCGCTGGGGACAAAGAGAGTCCCCAGCATGTCACAATGGGCCCTGGGGACAAAGGGGGTCCCCACGGTATCAGAATGGGCCCTGGGGACAAAGGGGGGTCCCCTGAATGTCACAATGGGCCCTGGGGACAATGGGGGGTCCTGGGATGTCTCAATGAGCCCTGCGGACAAGGGTGGTACCCACGGTGTCACAATGGGCCCTGGGCACAAGGGGGGTCCCCATAGTGTCACAATGGGCCCTGGGGACAATGGGGGGTCCTGGGACGTCACAATGGGCCCTGGGGACAAGGGGGGGTCCCCAGGATGTCACAATGGGCCCTGGGGACAAAGAGGGGTCCCCTGAATGTCACAATGGGCCCTGGGGACAAGGGGGTGCAGTGGATGTCACAATGGGCCCTGGGGACAATGGGGGGTGTCCAGGATGTCAGAATGAGTCCTGAGGACAAGGGGGTTCCCCATGGTGTCACAATGGGTCCCCAGTGACAAGGAGGGCTCCCCATGGTGTCACAATAGGCCCTGGGGACAAAGTGGGGTCCAAGAATGTCACAATGGGCCCTGGGGACAAAAGGGGTTGCCATGGTGCCACAATGGGCCCTGGGGTCAAAGGGGGTCCCCATGGTGCTACAATGGGCCCTGGGGACAAAGGGGGGTCCTGGGATGTCACAATGGGCCCTGGGGACAAAGGGGGTGTCCCCATGGTGCCACAACGGGCCCTGCGAGCAAGGGGGTGGCCAGGATGTCACAATGGGTCCTGGGGAAAATGGGGGTGCCCAGGATGTCACAATGGACCCTGAGGACAAGCGGGGGTCTCCATGGTGTCACAATGGGCCCCAGTGACAAAGGAGGTCCCCTGAATGTCACAATAGGTCCTGGGGACAATGGGGGGTCCTGGGATGTCACAATGGGCCCTGGGGACAAGGAGGGATCCCCAGGATGTCACAATGGGCCCTAGGGACAATGGGGAGTCCTGGGACGTCACAATGGGCCCTGGGGATAAGGGGGGGTCCCCAGGATGTCACAATGGGCCCTGGGGACAAAGAGGGGTTCCCTGAATGTCACAATGAGCTCTGGGGACAAAGGGGTGCAGAGGATGTCACAATGGGCCCTGGGGACAATGGGGGATCCTGGGATGTCACAATGGGCCCTGGGGACAAGGAGGGATCCCCAGGATGTCACAATGGGCCCTGGGGACAATTGGGGGTCCTGGGACGTCACAATGGGCCCGGGGGACAAGGAGGGATTCCCAAAATGTCACAATGGGCCCTGAGGACAAAGTAAGGTCCTGGGATGTCACAATGGGCCCTGGGGACAAGGGGGGTCCCCAGGATGTCACAATGAAGTCTTGGGACAAAGGGGTCCCCAGGATGTCACAATGGGCCTTGGGAACAAGGGGGTCCCCCAGATATCACAATGGGCCCTGGGGACAATGTAAGGTCCTGGGCTGTCACAATGGACCCTGAGGACAAGGGGGGTCCCCAGGATGTCACAATGAAGTCTTGGGACAAAGGGGTCCCCAGGATGTCACAATGGGCCCTGGAGACCAGGTGGGGTCCTGGGATGTCACAATGAGCCCCAGTGACAAAGGGGGTCCCTATGGTGCCACAATGGGCCCTGGGGACAAAGGGGGTCCCCTGGATGTCACAATGGGCTCTGGGGACAAGGAGGGTCCCCAGGATGTCACAATGGGCCCTGGGAACAAAGAGCATCCCCAGCATGTCACAATGGGCCCTGGGGACAAAGGGGGTCCCCACGGTATCAGAATGGGCCCTAGGGACAAGGGGGGTCCCCTGAATGTCACAATGGGCCCTGGGGACAATGGGGGGTCCTGGGACCTCACAATGGGCCCTGAGGACAATGGTGGGTCCCCTGAATGTCAAAATGGGCCCGGGGGACAAAGGGGGGTCCGCAGGATGTCACAATGGGCACTGGGGACAAAGGGGGGGTCCCCAGGGTGTCACAATGGGCCCTAGGGACAATGTGGGGTCCTGGGATTTCACAATGGGCCCCAGTGACAAAGGGGGTCCCCTGAATGTCACAATGGGTCCTGGGGACAATGGGGGGTCCTGGGACGTCACAATGGGCCCTGGGGACAAGGAGGGATTCCCAAAATGTCACAATGGGCCCTGGGGACAAGGGGGTGTCCCCAGGATGTCACAATGGGCCCTGCGGACAAGGGTGGTACCCACGGTGTCACAATGGGCACTGGGCACAAGGAGGGGTCCCTATAGTGTCACAATGGGTCCTGGGGACAAGTGGGGTCCCCTGAAAGTCACAATGGGCCCTTGGGACAATGTGGGGTCCTGGGATCTCACAATGGGCCCCAATGACAAACGGGGGCCCCTGAATGTCACAATGGGCCCTGGGGACAATGGGGGGTCCTAGGACGTCACAATGGGCCCTGGGGACAAAGGGCGGTCCTCAGGATATCACAATGGGCCCTGGGGACAAAGGGTGGTCGCCAGGATATCACAATGGGCTCTGGTGACAATGGGGTCCCCAGGATGTCACAATGGGACCTGGGGACAACAGGCGGTCCTGGCATGTCACAATGGGCCCTGGGGACAAAGAGTGTGCCCAGGATATAACAATGGGCCCTGAGGACAAGTTGGGGTCCCCTGAATTTCACAATGGGCCCTGGGGACAAAGAGGGCTCCCCAGCATATCAAAATGGGCCCTGGGGACAATGGGGGGTCCTGGGACGTCACAATGGGCCCTGGGGACAAGGGGGGGTCCCCAGGATGTCACAATGGGCCCTGGGGACAAAGAGGGGTCCCCTGAATGTCACAATGGGCCCTGGGGACAAGGGGGTGCAGTGGATGTCACAATGGGCCCTGGGGACAATGGGGGGTGTCCAGGATGTCAGAATGAGTCCTGAGGACAAGGCGGGGTCCCCATGGTGTCACAATGCGTCCCCAGTGACAAGGAGGGATCCCCATGGTGTCACAATAGGCCCTGGGGACAAAGTGGGGTCCAAGAATGTCACAATGGGCCCTGGGGACAAAAGGGGTTGCCATGGTGCCACAATGGGCCCTGGGGTCAAAGGGGGTCCCCATGGTGCTACAATGGGCCCTGGGGACAAAGGGGGGTCCTGGGATGTCACAATGGGCCCTGGGGACAAAGAGGGTGTCCCCATGGTGCCACAATGGGCCCTGGGAGCAAGGGGGTGGCCAGGATGTCACAATGGACCCTGAGGACAAGCAGGGGTCTCCATGGTGTCACAATGGGCCCCAGTGACAAAGGGGGTCCCCTGAATGTCACAATAGGTCCTGGGGACAATGGGGGGTCCTGGGACGTCACAATGGGCCCTGGGGACAAGGAGGGATCCCCAGGATGTCACAATGGGCCCTGGGGACAAAGAGGGGGCCCCTGAATGTCACAATGGGCCCTGGGGACAAGGGGGTGCCGAGGATGTCACAATGGGCCCTGGGGACAATGGAGGGTCCTGGGCTGTCACATTGGACCCTGAGGACAAGGGTGGTCCCCAGGATGTCACAATGAAGTCTTGGGACAAAGGGGGTCCCCAGGATTTCAAAATGGGCCCGGGGGACCAGGGGGGGTCCTGGGATGTCACAATGGGCCCCAGTGACAAAGGGGGTCCCTATGGTGCCACAATGGGCCCTGGGGACAAATGGGCTCCCCTGGATGTCACAATGGGCTCTGGGGACAAGGAGGGTCCCCAGGATGTCACAATGGGCCCTGGGGACAAAGAGCGTCCCCAGCATGTCACAATGGGCCCTGGGGACAAAGGGGGTCCCCACCTTATCAGAATGGGCCCTGGGGACAAAGGGGGGTCCCCTGAATGTCATAATGGGCTCTGGGGACAAGGAGGGTCCCCAGGATGTCACAATGGGCCCTGGGGACAAAGAGCGTCCCCAGCATGTCACAATGGGCCCTGGGGACAAAGGGGGTCCCCACCTTATCAGAATGGGCCCTGGGGACAAAGGGGGGTCCCCTGAATGTCATAATGGGCCCTGGGGACAGTGGGGGGTCCTGGGATGTCTCAATGAGCCCTGCAGACAAGGGTGTTACCCACGGTGTCACAATGGGCCCTGGGGACAAGGGGGGGTCCCCAGGATGTCACAATGGGCCCTGGGGACAAAGAGGGGTCCCCTGAATGTCACAATGGGCCCTGGGGACAAGGGGGTGCAGTGGATGTCACAATGGGCCGGGGGACAATGGGGGGTGTCCAGGATGTCAAAATGAGTCCTGAGGACAAGGGGGGTCCCCATAGTGTCATAATGGGTCCCCAGTGAGAAGGACGGGTCCCCATGGTGTCACAATAGGCCCTGGGGACAAAGTGGGGTCCTGGGACGTCACAATGGGCCCTGGGGACAAGGAGGGATCTCCAGGATGTCACAATGGGCCCTGGGGACAAGGAGGGATCCCCAGGATGTCACAATGGGCCCTGGGGACAAAGAGGGGTCCCCTGAATGTCACAATGGGCCCTGGGGACAAGGGGGTGCAGAAGATGTCACAATGGGCCCTGGGGACAATGGGGGTCCTCGGACATCACAATGGGCCCTGGGGACAAGGAGGGATCCCCAGGATGTCACAATAGGCCCTGGGGACAATGGGGGGTCCTGGAATGTCACAATGGCCCCCAGTGACAAAGAGGGGCCTCATGGTGCCACAATGGGCCCTGGGGACAAAGGGGGTCCCCTGGATGTCACAATGGGCTCTGGGGACAAGGAGGGTCCTCAGGATGTCACAATGGGCCCTGGGGACAAAGAGCGTCCCCAGCATGTCACAATGGGCCATGGGGACAAAGGGGCTCCCCACGGTATCAGAATGGGCCCTGGGGACAAAGGGGGGTCCCCTGAATGTCACAATGGGCCCTGGGGACAATGGGGGGTCCTGGGACGTCACAATGGGCCCTGGGGACAAGGGGGTGCAGAGGATGTCACAATGGGCCCTGGGGACAATGTCAGGTCCTGGGACGTCACAATGGGCCCTGGGGACAAGGGGGGGTCCCCAGGATGTCACAATGGGCCCTGGGGACAAAGAGGGTCCCCTGAATGTCACAATGGGCCCTGGGGACAAGGGGGGGTGTCCAGGATGTCAGAATGAGTCCTGAGGACAAGGGGGGTCCCCATAGTGTCATAATGGGTCCCCAGTGAGAAGGACGGGTCCCCATGGTGTCACAATAGGCCCTGGGGACAAAGTGGGGTCCTGGGACGTCACAATGGGCCCTGGGGACAAGGAGGGATCCCCAGGATGTCACAATGGGCCCTGGGGACAAGGGGGTGCCTAGGATGTCACAATGGGCCCTGGGGACAATGGTAGGTCCCCTGAATGTCACAATGGGCACTGGGGACAAAGGGGGGGTCCCCATGGTGTCACAATGGGTCCCCAGTGACAAGGAGGGGTCCACATGGTGCCACGATGGGTCCTGGGGACAAGGGCGTCCCCCAGATGTCACAACGGGCCCTTGGGACAATGGGGTTGCCCAGGATGTCACAATGGGCCCTGGGGACAATGGGAGTCTCCAAGGTGTCAGAACGAGCCCTGGGGTCAAAGTGGAATCCTGGAATGTCACAATGGCCCCCAGTGACAAAGGGGTTCCCCATGGTGCCACAATGGGCCCTGGGGACAAAAGGGGTCCCCAGGATTTCACAATAGCACTGGGGACAAAGGGGGTCATGGGATGTCACAATGGGTCCTGGGGAAAATGGGGGGTGCCCAGGATGTCACAATGGACCCTGAGGACAAGCGGGGGTCTCCATGGTGTCACAATGGGCCCCAGTGACAAAGGGGGTCCCCTGAATGTCACAATAGGTCCTGGGGACAATGGGGGGTCCTGGGACGTCACAATGGGCTCTGGGGACAAGGAGGGATCCCCAGGATGTCACAATGGGCCCTGGGGACAATGGGGGTTCCTGGGACGTCACAATGGGCCCTGGGGACAAGGGGGGGGCCCCAGGATGTCACAATGGGCCCTGGGGACAAAGAGGGGTTCCCTGAATGTCACAATGAGCTCTGGGGACAACGGGGTGCAGAGGATGTCACAATGGGCCCTGGGGACAATGGGGGGTCCTGGGACGTCACAATGGGCCCGGGGGACAAGGAGGGATTCCCAAAATGTCACAATGGGCCCTGGGGACAATGGGGGGTCCTGGGATGTCACAATGGGCCCTGGGGACAAGGGTGGGTCCCCAGGATGTCACAATGGGCCTTGGGAACAAGGGGGTCCCCCAGATATCACAATGGGCCCTGGGGACAATGTAAGGTCCTGGGCTGTCACAATGGACCCTGAGGACAAGGGGGGTCCCCAGGATGTCACAATGAAGTCTTGGGACAAAGGGGTCCCCAGGATGTCACAATGGGCCCTGGGGACCAGGGGGGGTCCTGGGATGTCACAATGGGCCCCAGTGAGAAAGGGGGTCCCTATGGTGCCACAATGGGCCCTGGGGACAAAGGGGGACCCCTGGACGTCACAATGGGCTCTGGGGACAAGGAGGGTCCCCAGGATGTCACAATGGGCCCTGGGGACAAAGGGCGTCCCCACGGTATCAGAATGGGCCCTGGGGACAAGGGGGGTCCCCTGAATGTCACAATGGGCCCTGGGGACAATGGGGGGTCCTGGGATGTCACAATGAGCCCTGCAGACAAGGGTGGTACCCACAGTGTCACAATAGGCCCTGGGCACAAGGGGGGGTCCCCATAGTGTCACAATTGACCCTGGGGACAAGGGGGTGCCGAGGATGTCACAATGGGCCCTGGGGACAATGGGGGGTCCTGGGACCTCACAATGGGCCCTGAGGACAATGGTGGGTCCCCTGAATGTCAAAATGGGCCCTGGGGACAAAGGGGGGTCCGCAGGATGTCACAATGGGCCCTGGGGACAATGTGGGGTCCTGGGATTTCACAATGGGCCCCAGTGACAAAGGGGGTCCCCTGAATGTCACAATGGGTCCTGGGGACAATGGGGGGTCCTGGGACGTCACAATGGGCCCTGGGGACAAGGAGGGATTCCCAAAATTTCACAATGGGCCCTGGGGACAAGGGGGTGTCCCCAGGATGTCACAATGGGCCCTGCGGACAAGGGTGGTACCCACGGTGTCACAATGGGCACTGGGCACAAGGAGGGGTCCCTATAGTGTCACAATGGGTCCTGGGGACAAGTGGAGTCCCCTGAAAGTCACAATGGGCCCTTGGGACAATGTGGGGTCCTGGGATCTCACAATGGGCCCCAATGACAAACGGGGGCCCCTGAATGTCACAATGGGCCCTGGGGACAATGGGGGGTCCTGGGACGTCACAATGGGCCCTGGGGACAAAGGGCGGTCCTCAGGATATCACAATGGGCCCTGGGGACAAAGTGGGGTCCTGGGACGTCACAATGGGCCCTGGGGACAAGGAGGGATCCCCAGGATGTCACAATGGGCCCTGGGGACAAGGGGGTGCCTAGGATGTCACAATGGGCCCTGGGGACAATGGTAGGTCCCCTGAATGTCACAATGGGCACTGGGGACAAAGGGGGGGTCCCCATGGTGTCACAATGGGTCCCCAGTGACAAGGAGGGGTCCACATGGTGCCACGATGGGTCCTGGGGACAAGGGCGTCCCCCAGATGTCACAACGGGCCCTTGGGACAATGGGGTTGCCCAGGATGTCACAATGGGCCCTGGGGACAATGGGAGTCTCCAAGGTGTCAGAACGAGCCCTGGGGTCAAAGTGGAATCCTGGAATGTCACAATGGCCCCCAGTGACAAAGGGGTTCCCCATGGTGCCACAATGGGCCCTGGGGACAAAAGGGGTCCCCAGGATTTCACAATAGCACTGGGGACAAAGGGGGTCATGGGATGTCACAATGGGTCCTGGGGAAAATGGGGGGTGCCCAGGATGTCACAATGGACCCTGAGGACAAGCGGGGGTCTCCATGGTGTCACAATGGGCCCCAGTGACAAAGGGGGTCCCCTGAATGTCACAATAGGTCCTGGGGACAATGGGGGGTCCTGGGACGTCACAATGGGCTCTGGGGACAAGGAGGGATCCCCAGGATGTCACAATGGGCCCTGGGGACAATGGGGGTTCCTGGGACGTCACAATGGGCCCTGGGGACAAGGGGGGGGCCCCAGGATGTCACAATGGGCCCTGGGGACAAAGAGGGGTTCCCTGAATGTCACAATGAGCTCTGGGGACAACGGGGTGCAGAGGATGTCACAATGGGCCCTGGGGACAATGGGGGGTCCTGGGACGTCACAATGGGCCCGGGGGACAAGGAGGGATTCCCAAAATGTCACAATGGGCCCTGGGGACAATGGGGGGTCCTGGGATGTCACAATGGGCCCTGGGGACAAGGGTGGGTCCCCAGGATGTCACAATGGGCCTTGGGAACAAGGGGGTCCCCCAGATATCACAATGGGCCCTGGGGACAATGTAAGGTCCTGGGCTGTCACAATGGACCCTGAGGACAAGGGGGGTCCCCAGGATGTCACAATGAAGTCTTGGGACAAAGGGGTCCCCAGGATGTCACAATGGGCCCTGGGGACCAGGGGGGGTCCTGGGATGTCACAATGGGCCCCAGTGACAAAGGGGGTCCCTATGGTGCCACAATGGGCCCTGGGGACAAAGGGGGACCCCTGGACGTCACAATGGGCTCTGGGGACAAGGAGGGTCCCCAGGATGTCACAATGGGCCCTGGGAACAAAGAGCATCCCCAGCATGTCACAATGGGCCCTGGGGACAAAGGGCGTCCCCACGGTATCAGAATGGGCCCTGGGGACAAGGGGGGTCCCCTGAATGTCACAATGGGCCCTGGGGACAATGGGGGGTCCTGGGATGTCACAATGAGCCCTGCAGACAAGGGTGGTACCCACAGTGTCACAATAGGCCCTGGGCACAAGGGGGGGTCCCCATAGTGTCACAATTGACCCTGGGGACAAGGGGGTGCCGAGGATGTCACAATGGGCCCTGGGGACAATGGGGGGTCCTGGGACCTCACAATGGGCCCTGAGGACAATGGTGGGTCCCCTGAATGTCAAAATGGGCCCTGGGGACAAAGGGGGGTCCGCAGGATGTCACAATGGGCCCTGGGGACAATGTGGGGTCCTGGGATTTCACAATGGGCCCCAGTGACAAAGGGGGTCCCCTGAATGTCACAATGGGTCCTGGGGACAATGGGGGGTCCTGGGACGTCACAATGGGCCCTGGGGACAAGGAGGGATTCCCAAAATTTCACAATGGGCCCTGGGGACAAGGGGGTGTCCCCAGGATGTCACAATGGGCCCTGCGGACAAGGGTGGTACCCACGGTGTCACAATGGGCACTGGGCACAAGGAGGGGTCCCTATAGTGTCACAATGGGTCCTGGGGACAAGTGGAGTCCCCTGAAAGTCACAATGGGCCCTTGGGACAATGTGGGGTCCTGGGATCTCACAATGGGCCCCAATGACAAACGGGGGCCCCTGAATGTCACAATGGGCCCTGGGGACAATGGGGGGTCCTGGGACGTCACAATGGGCCCTGGGGACAAAGGGCGGTCCTCAGGATATCACAATGGGCCCTGGGGACAAAGGGTGGTCGCCAGGATATCACAATGGGCTCTGGTGACAATGGGGTCCCCAGGATGTCACAATGGGCCCTGGGGACAACAGGCGGTCCTGGCATGTCACAATGGGCCCTGGGGACAAAGAGTGTCCCCAGGATATCAGAATGGGCCCTGAGGACAAGTTGGGGTCCCCTGAATTTCACAATGGGCCCTGGGGACAAAGAGGGCTCCCCAGCATATCACAATGGGCCCTGGAGACAATGGGGGGTCCTGGGACGTCACAATGGGCCCTGGGGACAAGGAGGGATCCACAGGATGTCACAATGGGCCCTGGGGACAATGGGGGGTCCTGGGACGTCACAATGGGCCCTGGGGACATGGGGGGGTCCCCAGGATGTCACAATGGGCCCTGGGGACAAAGAGGGGTCCCCTGAATGTCACAATGGGCCCTGGGGACAAGGGGGAGCAGTGGATGTCACAATGGGCCCTGGGGACAATGGGGGGCGTCCAGGATGTGAGAATGAGTCCTGAGGACAATGTGGGGTCCCCATGGTGTCACAATGGGTCCCCAGTGACAAGGAGGGGTCCCCATGGTGTCACAATAGGCCCTGGGGACAAAGTGGGGTCAAAGAATGTCACAATGGGCCCTGGGGACAAAAGGGGTTGCCATGGTGCCACAATGGGCCCTGGGGTCAAAGGGGGTGTCCCCATGGTGCCACAACGGGCCCTGGGAGCAAGGGGGTGGCCAGGATTTCACAATGGACCCTGAGGACAAGCGGGGGTCTCCATGGTGTCAAAATGGGCCCCAGTGACAAAGGGGGTCCCCTGAATGTCACAATAGGTCCTGGGGACAATGGGGGGTCCTGGGACGTCACAATGAGCCCTGGGGACAAGGGGGCGTCCCCAGGATGTCACAATGGGCCCTGGGGACAAAGAGGGGTCCCCTGAATGTCACAATGGGCCCTGGGGACAATGGGGGCTCCTGGGATGTCTCAATGAGCCCTGCAGACAAGGGTGGTACCCACGGTGTCACAATGGGCCCTGGGGACAATGGGGGGTCCTGGGACGTCACAATGGGCCCTGGGGACAAGGGGGGGTCCCCAGGATGTCACAATGGGCCCTGGGGACAAAGAGGGGTCCCCTGAATGTTACAATGGGCCCTGGGGACAAGGGGGTGCAGTGGATGTCACAATGGGCCCTGGGGACAATGTGGGGTGTCCAGGATGTGAGAATGAGTCCTGAGGACAAGGGGGGTCCCCATGGTGTCATAATGGGTCCCCAGTGACAAGGAGGGGTCCCCATGGTGTCACAATGGGCCCCAGTGACAAAGGGGGTCCCCTGAATGTCACAATAGGTCCTGGGGACAATGGGGGGTCCTGGGACGTCACAATGGGCCCTGGGGACAAGGAGGGATCTCCAGGATATCACAATTAGCCCTGGGGACAAGGAGGGATCCCCAGGATGTCACAATGGGCCCTGGGGACAAAGAGGGGTCCCCTGAATGTCACAATGGGCCCTGGGGACAAGGGGGTGCAGAGGATGTCACAATGGGCCCTGGGGACAATGGGGGTCCTCGGACATCACCATGGGCCCTGAAGACAAGGAGGGATCCCCAGGATGTCACAATGGGCCCTGGGGACAATGGGGGGTCCTGGAATGTCACAATGGCCCCCAGTGACAAAGGGGTTCCCCGTGGTGTCATAATGGGCCCTGGGGACGAAAGGGGTCCCCAGGATTTCACAATAGCACTGGGGACAAAGGGGGGTCATGGGATGTCACAATGGCCTCCGGTGACAAAGAGGGGCCTCATGGTGCCACAATGGGCCCTGGGGACAAAAGGGGTCCCCTGGATGTCACAATGGGCTCTGGGGACAAGGAGGGTCCCCAGGATGTCACAATGGGCCCTGGGGACAAAGAGCGTCCCCAGCATGTCACAATGGGCCCTGGGGACAAAGGGGATCCCCACGGTATCAGAATGGGCCCTGGGGACAAAGAGGGGTCCCCTGAATGTCACAATGGGCCCTGGGGACAATGGGGGGTCCTGGGACGTCACAATGGGCCCTGGGGACAAGGGGGTGCAGAGGATGTCACAATGGGCCCTGGGGACAATGTCAGGTCCTGGGACGTCACAATGGGCCCTGGGGACAAGGGGGGGTCCCCAGGATCTCACAATGGGCCCTGGGGACAAAGAGGGGTCCCCTGAATGTCACAATGGGCCCTGGGGACAAGGGGGTGCATTGGATGTCACAATGGGCCCTGGGGACAATGGGGGGTGTCCAGGATGTCAGAATGAGTCCTGAGGACAAGGGGGGGTCCCAATGGTGTCACAATGGGTCCCCAGTGACAAGGAGGGGTCCCCATGGTGTCACAATAGGCCCTGGGGACAAAGTGGGGTCCAAGAATGTCACAATGGGCCCTGGGGACATAAGGGGTTGCATGGTGCCACAATGGGCCCTGGGGTCAAAGGGGGTCCCCATGGTGCTACAATGGGCCCTGGGTACAAAGGGGGGTCTTGGGACGTCACAATGGGCCCTGGAGACAAGGAGGGATCCCCAGGATGTCACAATGGGCCCTGGGGACAAAGAGGGGTCCCCTGAATGTCACAACGGGCCCTGGGGACAAGGGGGTGCCGAGGATGTCACAATGGGCCCTGGGGACAATGGGGGGTCCCCTGAATGTCACAATGGGCCCTGGGGACAAAGTGGGGTCCAAGAATGTCACAATGGGCCCTGGGGACAAAAGGGGTTGCATGGTGCCACAATGGGCCCTGGGGTCAAAGGGGGTCCCCATGGTGCTACAATGGGCCCTGGGGACAAAGGGGGGTCCTGGGACGTCACAATGGGCCCTGGAGACAAGGAGGGATCCCCAGGATGTCACAATGGGCCCTGGGGACAAAGAGGGGTCCCCTGAATGTCACAATGGGCCCTGGGGACAAGGGGGTGCCGAGGATGTCACAATGGGCCCTGGGGACAATGGGGGGTCCCCTGAATGTCACAATGGGTCCTGGGGACAAGGGCGTCCCCCAGATGTCACAATGGGCCCTGGGGACAATGGGGTTGCCCAGGATGTCACAATGGGCCCTGGGGACAATGGGAGTCTCCAAGGTGTCAGAAAGGGGCCTGGGGTCAAAGTGGAATCCTGGAATGTCACAATGGCCCCCAGTGACAAAGGGGTTCCCCATGGTGCCACAATGGGCCCTGGGGACAAAAGGGGTCCCCAGGATTTCACAATAGCACTGGGGACAAAGGGGGGTCATGGGATGTCACAATGGGCCCTGGGGACAAGGGAGATCCCCATGGTGTCACAATAAGCCCTGGGGACAAAGTGGGGTCCTGGGATGTCACAATGGGCTCTGGGGACAAGGAGGGTCCCCAGGATGTCACAATGGGCCCTGGGGACAAAGGGGGGTCCTGGGATGTCACAATGGCCTCCAGTGACAAAGAGGGTCCTCATGGTGCCACAATGGGCCCTGGGGACAAAGGGGGTCCCCAGGATGTTCACAATGGGCTCTAGGGACAAGGAGGGTCCCCAGGATGTCACAATGGGCCCTGGGGACAAAGGGGGTCCCCACGGTATCAGAATGGGCCCTGGGGAAAAAGGGGGGTCCCCTGAACGTCACAATGAAGTCCTGGGAACAATGGGGGGTCCTGGGATGTCACAATGGGCCCTGGGGACAAGGGGGTGCAGAGGATGTCACAATGGGCCCTGGGGACAATGGGGGGTCCTGGGACATCACAATGGGCCCTGGGGACAAGGAGGGATCCCCAGGATGTCACAATGGGCCCTGGGGACAATGGGGGGTCCTGGGACGTCACAATGGGCCCTGGGGACAAGGGGGGGTCCCCAGGATGTCACAATGGGCCCTGGGGACAAGGGCGTGCCGAGGATGTCACAATGGACCCTGAGGACAATGGGGGGTCCTGGGATGTCACAATGGGCCCTGGGGACAAGGGTGGGTCCCCAGGATGTCACAATGGGCCTTGGGAACAAAGGGGTCCCCCAGATATCACAATGGGCCCTGGGGACAATGTAAGGTCCTGGGCTGTCACAATGAACCCTGAGGACAAGGGGGGACCCCAGGATGTCACAATGAAGTCTTGGGACAAAGGGGGTCCCCAGGATGTCACAATGGGCCCTGGGGACAAAGGGGGTCCCCACGGTGTCAGAATGGGCCCTGGGGACAAGGGGGGTCCCCTGAACGTCACAATGAAGTCCTGGGGACAATGGGGGGTACTGGGATGTCACAATGAGCTCTGGGGACAAGGGTGGTACCCACGGTGTCACAATGGGCCCTGGGCACAAGGGGGGGTCCCCATAGTGTCACAATGGACCCTGGGGACAAGGGGGTGCCGAGGATGTCACAATGGGCCCTGGAGACAATGGGGGGTCCTGGGAACTCACAATGGGCCCTGAGGACAATGGTGGGTCCCCTGAATGTCAAAATGGGCCCTGGGGACAAAGGGGGGTCCGCAGGATGTCACAATGGGCACTGGGGATAAAGGGGGGGTCCCCATGGTGTCACAATGGGCCCAAGTGACAAGGAGGGTCCCCACGGTGCCACGATGGGTCCTGGGGACAAGGGCGTCTTCCAGATGTCACAATGGGCCCTGGGGACAATGGGGTTGCCCAGGATGTCACAATGGGCCCTGGGGACAATGGGAGGCCCCAAGGTGTTCAGAACAAGCCCTGGGGACAAAGTGGAATCCTGGTATGTCACAATGGCCCCCAGTGACAAAGGGGTTCCCCATGGTGCCACAATGGGCCCTGGGGACAAAAGGGGTCCCCAGGATTTCACAATAGCACTGGGGACAAAGGGGGGTCCGCAGAATGTCACAATGGGCACTGGGGACAAAGGGGGGGTCCCCATGGTGTGACAATGGGCCCCAGTGACAAGGAGGGTCCCCACGGTGCCACGATGGGTCCTGGGGACAAGGGCGTCCCCCAGATGTCACAATGGGCCCTGGGGACAATGGGGTTGCCCAGGATGTCACAATGGGCCCTGGGGACAAGCGGGGGTCTCCATGGTGTCACAATGGGCCGCAGTGACAAAGGGGGTCCCCTGAATGTCACAATAGGTCCTGGGGACAATGGGGGGTCCTGGGACATCACAATGGGCCCAGGGGGCAAGGAGGGATCCCCAGGATGTCACAATGGGCCCTGGGGACAAAGAGGGGTCCCCTGAATGTCACAATGGGCCCTGAAGACAAGGGGGTGCAGAGGATGTCACAATGGGCCCTGGAGACAATGGGGGGTCCTGGGACATCACAATGGGCCCTGGGGACAAGGAGGGATCCCCAAAATGTCACAATGGGGCATGGGGACAATGGGGGGTCCTGGGACGTCACAATGGGCCCTGGGGACAACGGGGGGTCCCCAGGATGTCACAATGGGTCCTGGGGACAAGGGGGTGCCGAGGATGTCACAATGGGCCCTGCGGACAATGGGGGGTCCTGGGATGTCACAATGGGCCCTGGGGACAAGGGTGGGTCCCCAGGATGTCACAATGGGCCTTGGGAACAAGGGGGTCCCCCAGATATCACAATGGGCCCTGGGGACAATGTAAGGTCCTGGGCTGTCACAATGGACCCTGAGGACAAGGGGGGTCCCCAGGATGTCACAATGAAGTCTTGGGACAAAGGGGGTCCCCAGGATGTCACAATGGGCCCTGGGGACTAGGGGGGATCCTGGGATGTCACAATGGGCCCTAGTGACAAAGGGGGTCCCTATGGTGCCACAATAGGCCCTGGGGACAAAGGGGGTCCCCTGGATGTCACAATGGGCTCTGGGGACAAGGAGGGTCCCCAGGATGTCACAATGGGCCCTGGGGACAAAGGGGGTCCCCACGGTATCAGAATGGACCCTGGGGACAAAGAGGGGTCCCCTGAATGTCACAATGGGCCCTGGGGACAATGGGGGGTCCTGGGATGTCACAATGAGCCCTGCAGACATGGGTGGTACCCACGGTGTCACAATGGGCCCTGGGCACAAGGGGTGGTCCCCATAGTGTCACAATGGGTCCTGGGGACAAGTGGGGTCCCCAGGATGTCACAATGGGCCCTGGGGACAATGTGGGGTCCCCTGAATGTCACAATGGGCCCTGGGGACAAGGGGGTGCCAAGGATGTCACAATGGGCACTGGGGACAAAGGGGGTGTCCCCAGGATGTCACAATGGGCCCTGGGGACAATGTGGGGTCCTGGGATTTCACAATGGGCCCCAGTGACAAAGAGGCGTCCCCTAAATGTCTCAATGGGTCCTGGGGACAATGGGGGGTCCTGGGACGTCACAATGGGCCCTGGGGACAAGGAAGGATCCCCAGGATGTCACAATGGGCCCTGGGGATGAGGGGGTGTCCCCAGGATGTCACAATGGGCCCTGCGGACAAGGGTGGTACCCACGGTGTCACAATGGGCACTGGGCACAAGGGGGGGTCCCTATAGTGTCACAATGGGTCCTGGGGACAAGTGGGGTCCCCTGAAAGTCACAATGGGCCTTGGGGACAATGTGGGGTCCTGGGATGTCACAATGGGTCCCAGTGACAAACGGGGGCCCCTGAATGTCACAATGGGCCCTGGGGACAATGGGGGGTCCTGGGACGTCACAATGGGCCCTGGGGACAAGGAAGGATCCCCAGGATGTCTCAATGGGCCCTGGGGACAAAGAGGCATCCCCTGAATGTCACAATGGGCCCTGGGGACAAGGGGGTGCCGAGGATGTCACAATGGGCCCTGGGGACAAGGGAGGTATCCATGGTGTCACAATAAGCCCTGGGGACAAAGTGGGGTCCTGGGATGTCACAATGGACCCTGGGGACAATGGGGGTCCTGGGACGTCACAATGGGCCCTGGGGACAATGGGGGTCCCCACGGTGCCACGATGGGTCCTGGGGACAAGGGCGTCCCCGTAGATGTCACAATGGGCCCTGGGGACAATGGGGTTGCCCAGGATGTCACAATGGACCCTGGGGACAAAGGGGGGTGCGCAGGATGTCACAATGGGCACTGGGGACAAAGGGGGGGTCCCCATGGTGTCACAATGGGTCCCCAAGACAAGGAGGGTTCCCCATGGTGTCACAATAGGCCCTGGGGACAAAGTGGGGTCCTAGAATGTCACAATGGGCCCTGGGGACAAATGGGGTCCCCATGGTGCCACAATGGGCCGTGGGGACAAATGGGGTCCCCAGGATGTCACAATGAACCCTGGGGACAAACGGTGGTCCTGGGACATTTCAATGGGCCCTGGAGACAAAGGGGGTCTCCAGGATGTCACAATGGGCTCTGGGGACAATGCGGGGTCCTGGGACGTCACAATGGGCCCCAGTGACAAGGGGGTCCCCAGGATGTCACAATGGGCCCTGGGGACAATGTGGGGTCCTGGGATGTCACAATGGGCCCCAGTGACAAAGGGGGTCCCCTGAATGTCACAATGGGCCCTGGGGACAATGGGGGTTCCTGGGACGTCACAATGGGCCCTGGGGACAAGGAGGGATCCCCAGGATGTCACAATGGGCCCTGGGGACAATGGGGGGTCCTGGGACGTCACAATGGGCCCTGGGGACAAGAGGGGGTCCCCAGGATGTCACAATGGGCCCTAGGGACACAGAGGGGCCCTGGGACGTCACAATCAGTCCTGGGGACAAGGTGGGGTCCCCTGAGAGTCACAATGAGCCCTGGGAAGAGAGGGGGCTCCCAAGGACATCACAATGGGCCCTGGGAACAATGGGGGGTCCTGGGACGTCACAATTGGCCCTGGGGACAAGGGCAGGTCTCCAGGATGTCACAATGGGCTCTGGGAACAAGGGGGGGTACCCATAGTGTCACAATGGGTCCTGAGGAAAATGGGGTCCCCAGGATGTCACAATGGGCCCTGGGGACAAAGGGGGTCCTGGGATGTCACAATGGGCCCCAGTGACAAAGGGGGTCCCCTGAATGTTACAATGGGTCCTGAGGACAGTGGGAGGTCCTGGGACGTCACAATGGGCCCTGGGGACAAGGGGGGGTCCTGGGATGTCTCAATGAGCCCTGCAGACAAAGGTGGTACTCACGGTGTCACAATGGGCCCTGGGCACAACGGGGGCTCCCCACAGTGTCACAATGGGCCCTGGGGACAATGGGGGGTCCTGGGACTTCACAATGGGCCCTGGGGACAAGGGGGGGTCCCCAGGATGTCACAATGGCCCCTGGGGACAAAGAGGGGTCCCCTGAATGTCACAATGGGCCCTGGGGACAAGGGGGTGCAGTGGATGTCACAATGGGCCCTGGGGACAATGGGGGGTGTCCAGGATGTCAGAATGAGTCCTGAGCACAAGGGGGGGTCCCCATGGTGTCACAATAGGCCCTGGGGACAAAGTGGGGTCCAAGAATGTCACAATGGGCCCTGGGGACAAAAGGGGTTGCCATGGTGCCACAATGGGCCCTGGGGTCAAAGGGGGTCCCCATGGTGCTACAATGGGCCCTGGGGACAAACGGGGGTCCTGGGATGTCACAATGGGCCCTGGGGACAAAGGGGGTGTCCCCATGGTGCCACAACGGGCCCTGCGAGCAAGGGGGTGGCCAGGATGTCACAATGGGTCCTGGGGAAAATGGGGGGTGCCCAGGATGTCACAATGGACCCTGAGGACAAGCAGGGGTCTCCATGGTGTCACAATGGGCCCCAGTGACAAAGGGGGTCCCCTGAATGTCACAATAGGTCCTGGGGACAATGGGGGGTCCTGGGACGTCACAATGGGCCCTGGGGACAAGGAGGGATCCCCAGGATGTCACAATGGGCCCTGGGGACAAGGGGGTACCGAGGATGTCACAATGGGCCCTGGGGACAATGGGGGGTCCTGGGATGTCACAATGGGCCCTGGGGACAAGGGTGGGTCCCCCAGTTATCACAATGGGCCCTGGGGACAATGTAAGGTCCTGGGCTGTCACAATGGACCCTGAGGACAAGGGGGGTCCCCAGGATGTCACAATGAAGTCTTGGGACAAAGGGGGTCCCCAGAATGTCACAATGGGCCCTGGGGACAATGGGGGTCCTGGGACATCACAATGGGCCCTGGGGACAAGGAGGGATCCCCAGGATGTCACAATGGGCCCTGGGGACAAGGGCGTGCCGAGGATGTCACAATGGGCCCTGCGGACAATGGGGGGTCCTGGGATGTCACAATGGGCCCTGGGGACAAGGGGGGGTCCCCAGGATGTCACAATGGGCCTTGGGAAGAAGGGGGTCCCCCAGATATCACAATAGGCCCTGGGGACAATGTAAGGTTTGGGCTGTCACAATGGACCCTGAGGACAAGGGGGGACCCCAGGATGTCACAATGAAGTCTTGGGACAAAGGGGGTCCCCACGGTGTCAGAATGGGCCCTGGGGACAATGGGGGGTCCTGGGATGTCACAATGAGCCCTGGGGACAAGGGTTGTACCCATGGTGTCACAATGGGCCCTGGGCACAAGGGGGGGTCCCCATAGTGTCACAACGGGGCCCTGAGGACAATGGTGGGTCCCCTGAATGTCAAAATGGGCCCTGGGGACAAAGGGGGGTCCGCAGGATGTCACAATGGGCACTGGGGATAAAGGGGGGGTCCCCATGGTGTCACAATGGGCCCAAGTGACAAGGAGGGTCCCCACGGTGCCATGATGGGTCCTGGGGACAAGGGCGTCCCCCAGATGTCACAATGGGCCCTGGGGATAATGGGGTTGCCCAGGATGTCACATTGGGCCCTGGGGACAATGGGAGGCCCCAAGGTGTTCAGAACGAGCCCTGGGGACAAAGTGGAATCCTGGAATGTCACAATGGGCCCTGGGGACAATGGGAGGCCCCAGGATGTTCAGAACGAGCCCTGGGGACAAAGTGGAATCCTGGAATGTCACAATGGCCCCCAGTGACAAAGGGGTTCCCCATGGTGCCACAATGGGCCCTGGGGACAAAAGGGGTCCCCAGGATTTCACAATAGCACTGGGGACAAAGGGGGGTCGTGGGATGTCACAATGGGCCCTGGGGACAAGGGAGATCCCCATGGTGTCACAATAAGCCCTGGGGACAAAGTGGGGTCCTGGGATGTCACAATGGGCCCCAGTGACAAAGGGGGTCCCCATGGTGCCACAATGGGCCGTGGGGACAAATGGGGTCCCCAGGATGTCACAATGAACCCTGGGGACAAAGGGTGGTCCTGGGACATTTCAGTGGGCCCTGAGGACAAAGGGGAGACCCCAGGATGTCACAATGGGCCCTGGGGACAAAGGGGAGACCCCAGGATGTCACAATGGGCCCTGGGGACAAAGGGGGGTCCCCATGGTGTCACAATGGGCCCTGGGGATAAAGGGGGGGTCCCCATGGTGTCACAATGGGCCCAAGTGACAAGGAGGGTCCCCACGGTGCCATGATGGGTCCTGGGGACAAGGGCGTCCCCCAGATGTCACAATGGGCCCTGGGGATAATGGGGTTGCCCAGGATGTCACATTGGGCCCTGGGGACAATGGGAGGCCCCAAGGTGTTCAGAACGAGCCCTGGGGACAAAGTGGAATCCTGGAATGTCACAATGGGCCCTGGGGACAATGGGAGGCCCCAGGATGTTCAGAACGAGCCCTGGGGACAAAGTGGAATCCTGGAATGTCACAATGGCCCCCAGTGACAAAGGGGTTCCCCATGGTGCCACAATGGGCCCTGGGGACAAAAGGGGTCCCCAGGATTTCACAATAGCACTGGGGACAAAGGGGGGTCGTGGGATGTCACAATGGGCCCTGGGGACAAGGGAGATCCCCATGGTGTCACAATAAGCCCTGGGGACAAAGTGGGGTCCTGGGATGTCACAATGGGCCCCAGTGACAAAGGGGGTCCCCATGGTGCCACAATGGGCCGTGGGGACAAATGGGGTCCCCAGGATGTCACAATGAACCCTGGGGACAAAGGGTGGTCCTGGGACATTTCAGTGGGCCCTGGGGACAAAGGGGAGACCCCAGGATGTCACAATGGGCCCTGGGGACAAAGGGGGGTCCCCATGGTGTCACAATGGGCCCTGGGGACAAGGGGGTCCCCCAGATATCGCAATGGGCCCTGGGGACAAAGTAAGGTCCTGGGCTGTCACAATGGACCCTGAGGACAAGTGGGGTCCCCCGAATGTCACAATGGGCCCTGGGGACCAGGGGGGGTCCTGGGATGTCACAATGGGCCCCAGTGACAAAGAGGGTCCTCATGGTGCCACAATGGGCCCTGGGGACAAAGGGGGTCCCCTGGATGTCACAATGGGCCCTGGGGACAATAGGGGGTCCTGGGATGTCACAATGAGCCCTGCGGACAAGGGGGGTACCCACGGTGTCACAATAGGCCCTGGGCACAACGGGGGCTCCCCATAGTGTCACAATGGGTCCTGGGGACAAGTGGGGTCCCCAGGATGTCACAATAGGTCCTGGGGACAATGTGGGGTCCTCGGATGTCACAAAGGGCCCCAGTGACAAAGGGGGTCCCCTGAATGTCACAATGGGCCCCGGGGACAATGGGGGGTCCTGGGACGTCACAATGGGCTCTGGGGACAAGGAGGGCACCCCAGGATGTCACACAGGGCCCTGGGGACAATGGCGGGTCCTGGGACGTCACAGTGGGCCCTGAGAACAAGGGGGGGTCCCCAGGATGTCACAATGGGCCCTGGGGAAAAAGAGGGGTCCCCTGAATGTCACAATGGGTCCTGGGGACAAGTGGGGTCCCCTGAAAGTCACAATGGGACCTGGGGACAATGTGGGGTCCTCGGATGTCACAATGGGCCCCAGTGACAAACGGGGGCCCCTGAATGTCACAATGGGCCCTGGGGACAAAGGGGGGTCCTGGGACGTCACAATGGGCCCTGGGGACAAGGAGGGGTCCCCAGGATGTCACAATGGGCCCTGGGGACAATGGCGGGTCCTGGGACGTCACAATGGGCCCTGGGGACAAGGGGGGGTCCCCAGGATGTCACAATGGGCTCTGGGGACAAAGAGGGGTCCCCTGAATGTCACAATGGGCCCTGGGCACAAGAGGGTGCCGAGGATGTCACAATGGGCCCTGGGGAGAATGGAGGGTCCTGTGACCTTCACAATGGGCCTTGAGAACAATGGTGGGTCCCCTGTAATGTCACAATGGGCACTGGGGACAATGGGGGGTCCTGGGACGTCACAATGGGCCCTGGGGACAAGGGGGGGTCCCCAGCATGTCACAATGGGCCCTGGGGACAAAGAGGGGTCCCCTGAATGTCACAATGGGCCCTGGGGACAAGGGGGTGCAGTGGATGTCACAATGGGCCCTGGGGACAATGGGGGATGTCCAGGATGTGAGAATGAGTCCTGAGGACAAGGGGGGGTCCCCATGGTGTCACAATGGGTCCCCAGTGACAAGGAGGGGTCCCCATGGTGTCACAATAGGCCCTGGGGACAAAGTGGGGTCCAAGAATGTCACAATGGGCCCTGGGGACAAAAGGGGTTGCCATGGTGCCACAATGGGCCCTGGGGTCAAAGGGGGTCCCCATGGTGCTACAATGGGCCCTGGGGACAAAGGGGGGTCCTGGGATGTCACAATGGGCCCTGGAGACAAAGGGGGTGTCCCCATGGTGCCACAACGGGCCCTGGGAGCAAGGGGGTGGCCAGGATGTCACAATGGGTCCTGGAGAAAATGGGGGGTGCCCAGGATGTCACAATGGACCCTGAGGACGAGCGGGGGTCTCCATGGTGTCACAATGGGCCCCAGTGACAAAGGGGGTCCCCTGAATGTCACAATAGGTCCTGGGGACAATGGGGGGTCCTGGGACGTCACAATGGGCCCTGGGGACAAGGAGGGATCCCCAGGATGTCACAATGGGCCCTGGGGACAAAGAGGGGTCCCCTGAATGTCACAATGGGCCCTGGGGACAAGGGGGTGCAGAGGATGTCACAATGGGCCCTGGGGACAATGGGGGGTCCTGGGACATCACAATGGGCCCTGGGGACAAGGAGGGATCCCCAGGATGTCACAATGGGCCCTGGGGACAATGGGGGGTCCTGGGACGTCACAATGGGCCCTGGGGACAAGGGGGGGTCCCCAGGATGTCACAATGGGCCCTGGGGACTATGGGGTGCCGAGGATGTCACAATGGGCCCTGGGGACAATGGGGGGTCCTGGGATGTCACAACGGGCCCTGGGGACAGGGGTGGGTCCCCAGGATGTCACAATGGGCCTTGGGAACAAGGGGGTCCCCCAGATATCACAATGGGCCCTGGGGACAATGTAAGGTCCTGGGCTGTCACAATGGACCCTGAGGACAAGGGGGGTCCCCAGGATGTCACAATGAAGTCTTGGGACAAAGGGGGTCCCCAGGAAGTCACAATGGGGCCTGGGGACCAGGGGGTTCCTGGGATGTCACAATGGGCCCCAGTGACAAAGGGGGTCCCTATGGTGCCACAATGGGCCCTGGGGACAAAGGGGGTCCCCTGGATGTCACAATGGGCCCTGGGGACAAAGAGCGTCCCCATCATGTCACAATGGGCCCTGGGGACAAAGGGGGTCCCCACTGTATCAGAATGGGTCCTGGGGACAAAGGGGGGGGCCCTGAATGTCGCAATGCGCCCTGGGGACAATGGGGGGTCCTGGGATGTCACAATGAGCCCTGCAGACAAGGGTGGTACCCATGGTGTCACAATGGGCCCTGGGCACAAGGGGGGGTCCCCATAGTGTCACAATGGGTCCTGGGGACAAGTGGGGTCCCCAGGATGTCACAATGGGCCCTGGGGACAATGTGGGGGCACCCCTGAATGTCACAATGGGCCCTGGGGACAAAGGGGTGCCGAGGATGTCACAATGGGCCCTGGGGACAATGGTGGGTCCCCTGAATGTCAAAATGGGCCCTGGGGACAAAGGGGGGTCCGCAGGATGTCACAATGGGCACTGGGGACAAAGGGGGTGTCCCCAGAATGTCACAATGGGCCCTGGGGACAAAGTGGGGTCCTGGGATTTCATAATGGGCCCCAGTGACAAAGAGGGTCCCCTGAATGTCACAATGGGTCCTGGGGACAATGGGGGGTCCTGGGACGTCACAATGGGCCCTGGGGACAAGGAGGGATCCCCAGGAGGTCACAGTGGGCCCTGGGGAAAAGGGGGTGTCCCCAGGATGTCACAATGGGCCCTGGGGACAAGTGGGGTCCCCAGGATGTCACAATGGGCCCTGGGGACAATGTGGGGTCCCCTGAATGTCACAATGGGCCCTGGTGACAAACGGGGGCCCCTGAATGTCACAATGGGCCCTGGGGACAATGGGGGGTCCTGGGATGTCACAATGGGCCCTGGGGACAAGGAGGGATCCCCAGGATGTCACAATGGGCCCTGCGACAAGGGTAGTACCCACGGTGTCACAATGGGCACTGGGCGCAAGGGGGGGTCCCTATAGTGTCACAATGGGTCCTGGGGACAAGTGGGGTCCCCTGAAAGTCACAATGGGCCCTGGGGACAATGGGGGGTCCTGGGATGTTACAATGGGCCCCAGTGACAAACGGGGGCCCCTGAATGTCACAATGAGCCCTGGGGACAATGTGGGGTCCTGGGACGTCACAATGGGCCCTGGGGACAAGGAAGGATCCCCAGGATGTCACAATGGGCCCTGAGGACAAAGAGGCGTCCCCTGAATGTCACAATGGGCCCTGGGGACAAGGGGGTGCCGAGGATGTCACAATGGGCCCTGTGGACAAGGGAGATCCCCATGGTGTCACAATAAGCCCTGGGGACAAAGTGGGGTCCTGGGATGTCACAATGGGCCCCAGTGACAAAGGGGGTCCCCATGGTGCCACAATGGGCCGTGGGGACAAATGGGGTCCCCAGGATGTCACAATGAACCCTGGGGACAAAGGGTGGTCCTGGGACATTTCAATGGGCCCTGGGGACAAAGGGGGGACCCCAGGATGTCACAATGGGCCCTTGGGACAATGGGGTTCCTGGGATGTCACAATGGGTCCCCAGTGACAAAGGGGGTCCCCAGGATGTCTCAATGGGCCCTGAGGACAATGGGAGGTCCCCATGGTGTCACAATGGGTCCCCAGTGACAAGGGAGGTCTCCACGGTGCCAGGATGGGTCCTGGGGACAAGGAGGTCCCCAGGATGTCACAATGGGCCGTGGGGACAAAGAGGCTCCCCAGGATGTCACAATGGGACCTGGGGACAAGGGGGTCTCCAGGAACTCACAATGGGCTCTGGGGACAATGGAGGTTCCCCAGGATGTTCACAATAGGCCCTGAGGACAAGGGGTGGTCCCCATGGTGTCACAATGGGTCTCCAGTGACAAGGGGGTCCCCAAGGTGTCACAATGGGCCCTGGGGACAATGGTGGGTCCTGGGACGTAACAATAGGCCCTGGGGACAAGGGGGTTCCCCACAGTGTCACAATGGGCCCTGGGGACAAAGGGGGTCCGCACGGTGTTACAATGGTCCCGGGGGACAAGGGGGGATGCCCAGGACGTCACAATGGGCCCTGAGGACAAGGGGGGGTCCCCATGGTGTCACAATGGGTCCCCAGTGACAAGGAGGGTCCCCATGGTGTCATGATGGGTCCTGGGGACAAGGGGGTCCCCAGGATGTAACAATGGACCCTGGGGACAATGGGGGGTCCTGGGACGTCACAATGGGCCCTGGAGACAAAGGGGGTCTCCAGGATGTCACAATGGGCTCTGGGAACAATGCGGGGTCCTAGGACATCACAATGGGCCCCAGTGACATGGGGGTCCCCAGGATGTCACAATGGGCCCTGGGGACAATGTGGGGTCCTGGGATGTCACAATGGGCCCCAGTGACAAAGGGGGTCCCCTGAATGTCACAATGGGCCCTGGGGACAATGGGGGTTCCTCAGACGTCACAATGGGCCCTGGGGACAAGGAGGGATCCCCAGGATGTCACAATGGGCCCTGGGGACAAAGAGGGGTCCCCTGAATGTCACAATGGGCCCTGGGGACAAGGGGGTGCCTGGGATGTCACAATGGGCCCTGGGGACAATGGGGGTCCTGGGACGTCACAATGGGCCCTGGGGACACAGAGGGGCCCTAGGACGTCACAATCAGTCCTGGGGACAAGGTGGGGTCCCCTGAGAGTCACAATGAGCCCTGGGAAGAGAGGGGGCTCCCAAGGACATCACAATGGGCCCTATGAACAATGGGGAGTCCTGGGACGTCACAATTGGCCCTGGGGACAAGGGCGGGTCTCCAGGATGTCACAATGGGCCCTGGGAACAAGGGGGGGTACCCATAGTGTCACAATGGGTCCTGGGGAAAATGGGGTCGCCAGGATGTCACAATGGGCCCTGGGGACAATGTGGGGTCCTGGGATGTCACAATGGGCCCCAGTGACAAAGGGGGTCCCCTGAATGTCACAATGGGCCCTGGGGACAATGGGGTTTCCTCGGACGTCACAATGGGCCCTGGGGACTAGGAGGGATCCCCAGGATGTCACAATGGGCCCTGGGGACAAGGGAGAGTCCCCAGGATGTCACAATGGGCCCTGGGGACAACGGGGGGTCCTAAGACGTCACAATGGGCCCTGGGGCCAAGCAGGGATCCCCAGGATGTCACAATGGGCCCTGGGGACAAGGGAGAGTCCCCAGGATGTCACAATGGGCCCTGGGGACAACGGGGGGTCCTAAGACGTCACAATGGGCCCTGGGGCCAAGCAGGGATCCCCAGGATGTCACAATGGGCCCTGGACACAATGGGGGGTCCTGGGACGTCACAATGGGCCCCGTTGACAAGGGGGCATCCCCAGGATGTCAAAATGCGCCCTGGGGCCCAGGGGGGTCCTGCGATGTCACAATGGGCCCTGGGGACAAAGGGGGTCCCCTGGATGTCACAATGGACTCTGGGGACAAAGGGGATCCCCACGGTATCAGAATGGGCCCTGGGGACAAAGGGGGGTCCTGGGATGTCACAATGAGCCCTGCGGACAAGGGTGGTACCCACGGTGTCACAATGGGCCCTGGGCACAAGGGGGGGTCCCCATAGTGTCACAATGGGTCCTGGGGACAAGTGGGGTCCCCAGGATGTGACAATGTGTCCTGGGGACAATGTGGGGTCCTGGGATGTCACAATGGGCCCCAGTGACAAAGGGGCCCCCTGAATGTCACAATGGGCCCTGGGGACAATGGGGGGTCCTGAGACGTCACAATGGGCCCCAGTGACAAGGGGGGGTCCCCAGGATGTCACAGTGTGCCCTGGGTACAAAGAGGCGTCCCCGGAATGTCACAATGGGCCCTGGGGACAAGGGGGTGCCCTGAATGTCACAATGGGCCCTGGGGACAATGGGGGGTCCTAAGACGTCACAATGGGCCCTGGGGACAAGGAGGGATCCCCAGGTTGTCACAATGGGCCCTGGGGACAATGGGGGGTCCTGGGACGTCACAATGGGCCCCAGTGACAAGGGGGGGTCCCCAGGATGTCACAATGGGCCCTGGGGACAAAGAGGGGTCCCCTGAATGTCACAATGGGCCCTGGGGACAAAGGGGGGTCCTGGGATGTCACAATGGGGCCCAGTGACAAAGAGGGTCCTCATGGTGCCACAATGGGCCCTGGGGACAAAGGGGGTCCCCTGGATGTCACAATGGGCTCTGGGGACAAGGAGGGTCCCCAGGATGTCACAATGGGCCCTGGGGACAAAGAGCGTCCCCAGCATGTCACAATGGGCCCTGGGGACAAAGAGGGGTCCCCTGAATGTCACAATGGGCCCTGGGGACAAGGGGGTGCAGTGGATGTCACAATGGGCCCTGGGGACAATGGGAGGTGTCCAGGATGTGAGAATGAGTCCTGAGGACAAGGGGGGGTCCCCATGGTGTCACAATGGGTCCCTAGTGACAAGGAGGTGTCCCCATGGTGTCACAATAGGCCCTGGGGACAAAGTGGGGTCCAAGAATGTCACAATGGGCCCTGGGGACAAAAGGGCTTGCCATGGTGCCACAATGGGCCCTGGGGTCAAAGGGGGTGTCCCCATGGTGCTACAACGGGCCCTGGGAGCAAGGTGGTGGCCAGGATGTCACAATGGGTCCTGGGGAAAATGGGGGGTGCCCAGGATGTCACAATGGACCCTGGGGACAATGGCGGGTGCCCAGGATGTGAGAATGAGTCCTGAGGACAAGGAGGGGTCCCCATGGTGTCACAATAGGCCCTGGGGACAAAGTGGGGTCCTAGAATGTCACAATGGGCCCTGGGGACAAAAGTGGTCCCCATGGTGCTACAATGGCTCCTGGGGACAAAGGGGGGTCCTGGGATGTCACAATGGGCACCGGGGACAAGGGGGTGTCCCCATGGTGCCACAATGGGCCCTGGGAGCAAGGGGGTGGCCAGGATGTCACAATAGGTCCTGGGGACAATGGGGGGTCCTGGGACGTCACAATGGGCCCTGGGGACAAGGGGGGGTCCCCAGGATGTCACAATGGGCCCTGGGGACAAAGAGGGGTCCCCTGAATGTCACAATGGGCCCTGGGGACAAGGGGGTGCCGAGGATGTCACAATGGGCCCTGGGGACAATGGGGGGTCCTGGGATGTCACAATGGGCCCTGGGGACAAGGGTGGGTCCCCAGGATGTCACAATGGGCCTTGGGAACAAGGGGTTCCCCCAGATAACACAATGGGCCTTGGGGAAAATGTAAGGTCCTGGGCTGTCACAATGGACCCTGAGGACAAGGAGGGTCCCCAGGATGTCACAATGAAGTCCTGGGACAAAGGGGGTCCCCAGGATGTCACAATGGGGCCTGGGGACCAGGGGGGGTCCTGGGATGTCACAATGGGCCCCAGTGACAAAGGGGGTCCCTATGGTGCCACAATGGGCCCTGAGGACAAAGGGGGTCCCCAGGATGTCACAATGGGCCCTGGGGACAAAGAGCGTCCCCAGCATGTCACAATGGGCTCTGGGGACAAAGGGGGTCCCCTGAATGTCACAATGGGCCCTGGGGACAATGGGGGGTCCTGGGATGTCACAATGAGCCCTGCAGACAAGGGTGGTACCCACAGTGTCACAATGGGCCCTGGGCACAAGGGGGGGTCCCCATAGTGTCACAATGGACCCTGGGGACAAGTGGGGTCCCCACGATGTCACAATGGGCCCTGGGGACAATGGGGGGTACCCAGGATGTGAGAATGAGTCCTGAGGACAAGGAGGGGTCCCCATGGTGTCACAATGGGTCCCCAGTGACAAGGAGGGGTCCCCATGGTGTCACAATAGGCCCTGGGGACAAAGTGGGGTCCTAGAATGTCACAATGGGCCCTGGGGACAAGGGGGTATCCCCATGGTGCCACAATGGGCCCTGGGAGCAAGGGGGTGCCCAGGATGTCACAATGGACCCTGAGGACAAGCAGGGGTCTCCATGGTATCACAATGGGCCCCCAGTGACAAGGGGGAGTCCCGATGGTGCCACAATACGCCGTGGGGAGAAACGGGTCCCCAGGATGTCACAATGGGCCCTAGGGACAAAGGGGGGTCCGCCGGATGTCACAATGGGCCCTGGGGACAATGGGGGGGTCCTGGGATGTCACAATGGGACCCAGTGACAAAGTGGGTCCCTATGGTGCCACAATGGGCCCTGGGGACAAAGGGGGTCCCCTGGATGTCACAATGGGCTCTGGAGACACGGAGGGTCCCCAGGATGTCACAATGGGCCCTGGGGACAAACGGGGTCCCCACGGTATCAGAATGGGCCCTGGCGACAAAGGGGGGTCCCCTGAATGTCAGAATGGGCCCTGGGGACAATGGGGGGTCCTGGGATGTCACAATGAGCCCTGCGGACAAGGGTGGTACCCACAGTGCCACAATGGGCCCTGGGCACAAGTAGATGTCCCCATAGTGTCGCAATGGGTCCTGGGGACAAGTGGGGTCCCCAGGATATCACAATGGGCCCTGGGGACAATGTGGGGTCCTGGGATGTCACAATGGGCCCCAGAGACAAAGGGGGTCCCCCTGAATGTTCACAATGGGTCCTGGGGACAATGGGGGGTCCTGGGACGTCAAAATGGGCCCTGGGGACAAGGAGCGATCCCCAGGATGTCACAATGGGCCCTGGGGACAATGGGGGGTCCTGAGATGTCACAATGGGCCCTGGGGATAAGGGGGGGTCCCCAGGATGTCACAGTGTGCCCTGGGTAAAAAGAGGCGTCCCCGGAATGTCACAATGGGCCCTGGGGACTAAAGGGGTGCCCTGAATGTCACAATGGGCCCTGGGGACAATGAGGGGTCCTGGGACGTCACAATGGGCCCGAGTGACAAGGGGGGGTCCCCAGGATGTCACAATGGGCCCTGGGGACAAAGAGGGGTCCCCTGAATGTCACAATGGGCCCTGGGGACAAGGGGGTGCCCTGAATGTCACAATGGGCCTTGGGGACAATGGGGGGTCCTGGGACGTCACAATGGGCCCGAGTGACAAGGGGGGGTCCCCAGGATGTCACAATGGGCCCTGGGGACAATGGCGGGTCCCCTGAATGTCACAATGGGCCCTGGGGACAAGGGGGTGCAGTGGATGTCACAATGGGCCCTGGGGACAATGGGGGGTCCTGGAATGTCACAATGGGCCCTAGGGACAATGGGGGTCCCCAGGATGTCACAATGGGCCCTGGGGACAAAGGGGGGTCCTTGGATGTCACAATGGGCCCCAGTGACAAAGGGGGTCCCCATGGTGCCACAATGGGCCCTGGGGACAAGGGGATTCCCCTGGATGTCACAATGGGCCCTGGAGACAAAGGGGGTCTCCACCATATCAGAATGGGCCCTGGGGACAATGGGGGGTCCCGTGAATGTCACAATGGGCCCTAGGGACAAGGGGGTGCCGCAGAGGTCACAATGGGCCCTGGGGACAATGGGGGGTACTGGAACGTCACAATGGGCCCTGGGGACAAGAGGGGATCCCTAGGATGTCACAATGGGCCCTGGGGACTAATGAGGTCCCCACGGTCTCACAATATGTCCTGGAGACAAAGGGGGGTCCCCTGAATGTCACAATGGGCCCTGGGGACAAGGGGGGGTCCCCAGGATGTCACAATGGGCCCTGGGTCAATGGGGGGTCCTGGGATGTCACAATGGGCCCTGGGGACAAGAGGGGGTCCCCAGGATGTCACAATGGGCCCTGGGGACAAAGAGGGGTCCCCTGAATGTCACAATGGGCCCTGGGGACAAGAGGGTGCCGAGGATGTCACAATGGGCCCTGGGGACAATGGGGGTCCTGGGACGTCACAATGGGCCCTGGGGACACAGAGGGGCCCTAGGACGTCACAATCAGCCCTGGGGACAAGGGGAGATCCCCTGAAAGTCACAATGAGCCCTGGGAACAGAGGGGGGTCCTGGGACGTCACAATGGGCCCTGGGGACAAGGGGGGGCCTCCAGGATGTCACAATGGGCCCTGGGGACAATGGGGGGTCGTTAGACGTCACAATCAGCCCTGGGGACAAAGTGGGGTCCTCGGATGTCACAATGGCCCCTGGGGACAAACAGGGGTCCCCTGAATGTCACAATGGGCCCTGGGGACAATGGGGGGTCGTTAGACGTCACAATCAGCCCTGGGGACAAAGTGGGGTCCTGGGATATCACAATGGCCCCTGGGGACAAACAGGGGTCCCCTGAATGTCACAATGGGCCCTGGGGACAAGGGGGTGCCGAGGATGTCACAATGGGCCCTGGGGACAATGGGGGGTCCTGGGACGTCACAATGGGCCCTGCGGACAAGGAGGGATCCCCAGGATGTCACAATGGGCCCTGGGGACAATGGGGGGTCCTGGGACGTCACAATGGGCCCTGGGGACAAGGGGGGGTCCCCATAGTGTCACAATGGGTCCTGGGGACAAGTGGGGTCCCCAGGATGTCACAATGGGCCCTGGGGACAATGTGGGGTCCTGGGACGTCACAATGGGCCCTGGGGACAAGGGGGGGTCTCCAGGATGTTACAATGGGCCCTGGGGACAATGGGGGGTCGTTAGACATCACAATCAGCCCTGGGGACAATGGGGGGTCCTGGGACGTCACAATGGGCCCTGGGGACAAGGAGGGATCCCCAGGATGTCACAATGGGCCCTGGGGACAATGGGCGGTCCTGGGACGTCACAATGGGCCCTGAGGACAAGGAGGGATCCCCAGGATGTCACAATGGGCCCTGGGGACAATGGAGGGTCCTGGGACGTCACAATGGGCCCTGGGGACAAGAGGGGGTCCCCTGGATGTCACAATGGTCTCTAAGGACAAGGGGGGTCTCCAGGATGTCACAATGGGCCCTGGGGACAAAGGGGGGTGTCGACGGTGTCACAATGGGCCCCAGTGTCAAAGGGGGTCCCCATGGTGCCACAATGGGCCCTGGAGACAAAGGGGGTCCCTTGGATGTCACAATGGGCTCTGGGGACAAGGGTGGGTCCCCAGGATGTCACAATGGGCCATGGGGACAAGGAGGGATCCCCAGGATGTCACAATGGGCCCTGGGGACAATGGGGGGTCCTTAGACTTCACAATGGGCCCTGGGGACAAAGAGGGGTCCCCTGAATGTCACAATGGGCCCTGGGGACAATGGGGGGTCCTGGGACGTCACAATGAGCCCTGCGGACAAGGGTGGTACCCAGGATGTCACAATGGGCCCTGGGAACAAGGGGGGGTCCCCATAGTGTCACAATGGGTCCTGGGGACAAGTGGGGTCCCCAGGATGTCACAATAGGTCCTGGGGACAATGTGGGGTCCTGGGATGTCACAATGGGCCCCAGGGACAAAGGGGCCCCCTGACTGTCACAATGGGCCCTGGGGACAATGGGGTGTCCTGGGACGTCACAATGGGCCCTGGGGACAAGGAGGGATCCCCAGGATGTCACAATGGGCCCTGGGGACAATGGGGAATCCTGGGACGTCACAATGGGTTCTGGGGACAAGGGGGGGTCCCCAGGATGTCACAATGTGCCCTGGGTTTCAAAGAGGCGTCCCCTGAATGTCACAATGGGCCTTGGGGACAATGGGGGGTCCTAAGACGTCACAATGGGCCCTGAGGACAAGGAGGGATCCCCAGGATGTCACAACAAGCCCTGGGGACAATGGGGGGTCCTGGGATGTCACAATGGGCCCCAGTGACAAGGGGGGGTCCCCAGGATGTCAGAATTGGCCCTGGGGACAAAGAGGGGTCCCATGAATGTCACAATGGGCCCTGGGGACAAGGGGGTGCAGTGGATGTCACAATGGGCCCTGGGGACAATGGGGGGTCCTGGAATGTCACAATGGGCCCTGGGGACAAAGGGGATGTCCCCATGGTGCCACAATGGGCCCTGGGAGCAAGGGGGTCCCGAGAATGTCACAATGGGTCCTGGGGACAATGGGAGGTGCCCAAGATGTCACAATGGACCCTGAGGACAAGCAGGGGTCTCCATGGTGTCACAACGGGTCCCCAGTGACAAGGGGGGGTCCCCATGGTGTCACAATGGGTCCTGGGGACAAAGTGGGCTCCTCGGATGTCACAATGGACACTGGGGACAACGGGAGGTCCTGGGACGTCACAATGGGCCCTGGGGACAAAGTTGGTCCCCACGATGTCTCAATGAGCCCCAGTGACAAAGGGGGGTACCCAGGATGTCACAATGGGCCGTGGGGACAATGAGGGGTCCTGGGACATCACAATGGGTCCTGGGGACAAGGGGGGGACCCCTGAATGTCACAATGGGCCCTGGGGACAATGTGGGGTCCTGGGATGTCACAATGGGCCCCAGTGACAAAGGGGGTCCCCTGAATGTCACAATGGGCCCTGGGGAAAATGGGGGATCCTGGGACGTCAGAATGGGCCCTGGGGACACGGAGGGATCCCCAGGATGTCACAATGGGCCCTGGGGACAAGGAGGGATCCCCAGGATGTCACAATGGGCTCTAGGGACAATGGGGGGTCCTGGGAAGTCACAATGGGCCCTGGGGACAAGGGGGGGGTCCCCTGAATGTCACAATGGGCCCTGGGGAGAAAGGGGGTCCCCAGGATGTCAAAATGGGCCTTGGGGACAAAGTGGGGTTCTTGGATATCACAATGTAACACAGTGACAAAGGGGGTCCCCATGGTGCCACAATGAGCCCTGGGGACAAAGCGAGGTCCCTAGGATGTCACAATGGGCCCTTGGGACAATGGGGTTCCTGGGATGTCACAACGGGTCCCCAGTGACAAAGGGGGTCCCCAGGATGTCTCAATGGGCCCTGAGGACAATGGGAGGTCCCCATGGTGTCACAAAGGGTCCCCAGTGACAAGGGAGGTCCCCACGGTGCCAGGATGGGTCCTGCGGACAAGGAGTTCCCCAGGATGTCACCATGGGCCCTCGGGACAAAGGGGGTCCCAGGATGTCACAATGGGCCCTGGGGACAAAGAGACTCCCCAGGATGTCACAATGGGACCTGGGGACAAGGGGGTCCCCAGGAACTCACAATGGGCTCTGGGGACAATGGAGGTTCCCCAGGATGTTCACAATAGGCCCTGAGGACAAGGGGTGGTCCCCATGGTGTCACAATGGGTCCCCAGTGACAAGGGGGTCCCCAAGGTGTCACAATGGGCCCTGGGAACAATGGGGGGTCCTGGGACGTAACAATAGGCCCTAGGGACAAAGGGGGTCCCCACGGTGTTACAATGGTCCCGGGTGACAAAGGGGGATGCCCAGAATGTCACAATGGGCCCTGAGGACAAGGAGGGGTCTCCATGGTGTCACAATGGGTCCCCAGTGACAAGGAGGGTCCCCATGGTGTCAAGATGGGTCCTGGGGACAAGGGGGTCCCCAGGATGTAAGAATGAACCCTGGGGACAATGGGGGGTCCTGGGACGTCACAATGGGTCCTGGGGACAAAGGGTGTCTCCAGGATGTCACAATAGGCTCTGGGGACAATGCAGGGTCCTGGGACGTCACAATGGGTCCTTAGGACAAAGAGGGGTCCCCAGGATGTCACAATGGGCCCTGGGGACAATGTGGGGTCCTGGGATGTCACAATGGGCCCCAGTGACAAAGGGGGTCCCCTGAATGTCACAATGGGCCCTGGGGACAATGGGGGGGTCCTGGGACGTCAAAATGGGCCCTGGGGACAAGGAGGGATCCCCAGGATGTCACAATGGGCCCTGGGGACAATGGGGGGTCCTGGGACGTCACAATGGGCCCTGGGGACAAGAGGGGGTCCCCAGGATGTCACAATGGGCCCTGGGGACAAAGAGGTGTCCCCTGAATGTCACAATGGGCCCTGGGGACAAGGGGGTGCAGAGGATGTCACAATAGGCCCTGGGGACAATGGGGGGTCCTGGGACGTCACAATGGGCCCTGGGGACAAGGAGGGATCCCCAGGATGTCACAATTGGCCATGGGGACAATGGGGGGTCCCGGGACATCACAATGGGCCCGGGGAACAAGGGGGTTCCCCAGGATGTCACAATGGGCCCTGGGGACAAAGAGGGGCCCTACAACGTCACAATCAGCCCTGGGTACAAGGGGGGATCCCCTGAAAGTCACAATGAGCCTTGGGAGCAGAGGGGGCTCCCCAGGACGTCACAATGGGCCCTGGGAACAATGGGGGTCCCTTGAAGGTCACAATGGGCCCTGGGGACAATGGTGGGTCCCCTGAATGTCAAAATGGGCCCTGGGGACAAAGGGGGGTCCGCAGGATGTCACAATGGGCACTGGGGACAAAGGGGAGGTCCCCATGGTGTCACAATGGGCCCAAGTGACAAGGAGGGTCCCCACGGTGCCACGATGGGTCCTGGGGACAAGGGGGTCCCCCAGATGTCACAATGGGCCCTGGGGACAATGGGGTTGCCCAGGATGTCACAATGGACCCTGGGGACAAAGGGGGATCCCCAGGATGTCACAATGGGCCCTGGGGACCAGGGGGGTCCTGCGATGTCACAATGGGCCCTGGGGAGAAAGGGGGTCCCCTGGATGTCACAATGGGCTCTGGGGACAAGGAGGGTCCCCAGGATGTCACAATGACCCCTGCGGACAAGGCGGGTGTCGATGGTGTCACAATGGGCCCTGGGAACAAGGGGGGGTCCCCATAGTGTCACAATGGGTCCTGGGGACAAGTGGGGTCCCCAGGATGTCACAATGGGTCCTGGGGACAATGTGGGGTCCTGGGATGTCACAATGGGCCCCAGTGACAAAGGGGGTCTCCTGAATGTCACAATGGGTCCTGGGTACAATGTGGGGTCCTGGGACGTCACAATGGGCCCTGGGGACAATGGGGGGTCCTGGGACGTCACAATGGGCCCCAGTGACAAGGGGGGGTCCCCAGGATGTCACAATGGGCCCTGAGGACAAAGAGGGGTCCCCTGAATGTCACAATGGGCCCTGGGGACAAGGGCATGCCGAGGATGTCACAATGGGCCCTGGGGACAATGGGGGGTCCTGGAATGTCACAATGGGCACTGGGGATTATGGGGGTCCCCAGGATGTCACAATGGGCCTTGGGGACAATAGGAGGTTCTGGGATGTCACAACGGGCCCTGGGGACAATGGGGGGTGCCCAGGATGTGAAAATGAGTCCTGAGGACATTGGGGGTCCCCATGGTGTCACAATGGGTCCCCAGTGACAAGGAGGGGTCCCCATGGTGTCACAATAGGCCCTGCGGACAATGGGGTCCCCTGAATGTCACAATGGGCCCTGGGAACAAAAGTGGTTGCCATGGTGCCACAAGGGGCCCTGGGGTCAAAGGCAGTCCCCATGGTGCTAAAATGGGCCCTGGGAGCAAGGGGGTGGCCAGGATGTCACAATGGGTCCTGGGGACAATGGGGGGTGCCCAGGATGTCACAATGGACCCTGAGGACAAGGGGGGGTCTCCATGGTGTCACAATGGGTCCCCAGTGACAAGGGGGGGTCCCCATGGTGCCACAATGAGCCCTGGGGACAAAGGGAGGTCCCTACGATGTCACAATGGGCCCTGGGGACTAATGAGGTCCCCACGGTGTCACAATGCGTCCTGGAGAAAAAGGGGGGTCCCCTGGATGTCACAATGGGCCCTTGGGACAATGGGGTTCCTGGGATGTCGCAATGGGTCCCCAGTGACAAAGGGGGTCCCCAGGATGTCACAATGGGCCCTGGGGACAATGGGAGGTCCCCATGGTGTCACAAAGGGTCCCCAGTGACAAGGGAGGTCCCCACGGTGCCACGATGGGTCCTGGGGACAAGGAGGTCCCCAGGATGCCACAATGGGCCCTGGGGATAAAGGGGGTCCCCAGGATGTCACAATGGGACCTGGGGACAAGGGGCTCCACAGGATCTCACAATGGGCTCTGGGGACAATGGAGGTTCCCCAGGATGTTCACAATAGGCCCCGAGGACAAGGGGTGGTCCCCATGGTGTCACAATGGGCCCTGGGGACAATGGGGGTCCTGGGACGTAACAATAGGCCCTGGGGAGAAGGGGGGGGTCCCCTGAATGTCACAATGGCCCCTGGGGAGAAAGCGGGTCCCCAGGATGTCAAAATGGGCCATGGGGACAAAGTGGGGTTCTGGGATATCACAATGTGCCACAGTGACAAAGGGGGTCCCCATGGTGCCACAATGAGCCCTGGGGACAAAGGGAGGTCCCTAGGATGTCACAATGGTCCCCGGGGACTAATGAGGTCCCCACGGTGTCACAATGCGTCCTGGAGACAAAGGGGGGTCCCCTGGATGTCACAATGGGCCCTTGGGACAATGGGGTTCCTGGGATGTCGCAATGGGTCCCCAGTGACAAAGGGGGTCCCCAGGATGTCTCAATGGGCACTGAGGACAATGGGAGATCCCCAGGATGTCACAATGGGCCCTGGCGACAATGGGGGGTCCTGGGACGTCACAATGGGCCCTGGGGACAAAGGGGGTCCCCTGAATGTCACAATGGGCCCTGGGGACAAAGAGGCTCCCCAGGATGTCACAATGGGCCCTGGGGAAAATGTGGGGTCCTGGGACATCACAATGGGCCCTGGGGACAAAGGGGGTCCCCAGGATGTCACAATGGGCCCTGGGGACAAAGAGGGTCCCCAGGATGTCACAATGGGACCTGGGGACAAGGGGGTCCCCAGGACTCACAGTGGACTCTGGGGACAATGGAGGTTCCCCAGGATGTTCACAATAGGCCCTGAGGACAAGGGGTGGTCCCCATGGTGTCACAATGGGTCTCCAGTGACAAGGGGGGTCCCCAAGGTGTCACAATGGGCCCTGGGGACAATGGGGGTCTCGGGACGGAATAATAGGCCCTGGGGACAAGGGGGGTCCCTACAGTGTCACAATGGGCCCTGAGGACAAAGGGGGTCCCCACGGTGTTACAATGGTCCCGGGGGACAAAGGGGGATGCCCAGGATGTCACAATGGGCCCTGGGGACAAAGAGGGGTCCCCTGAATGTCACAATGGGCCCTGGGGACAAGGGGGTGCCGAGGATGTCACAATGGGCCCTGGGGACATGGGGGGGTCCCCAGGATGTCACAATGGGCCCTGGGGACAAAGGGGGGGTCCGCAGGATGTCACAATGGGCACTGGGGACAAAGGGGGAGTCCCCATGGTGTCACAATGGGCCCAAGTGACAAGGAGGGCACCCACGGTGCCACGATGGGTCCTGGGGACAAGGGGGTCCCCCAGATGTCACAATGGGCCCTGGGGACATTGGGGTTGCCCAGGATGTCACAATGGGCCCTGGGGACAATGGTGGGTCCCCTGAATGTCAAAATGGGCCCTGGGGACAAAGGGGGGTCGCAGGATGTCACAATCGGCACTGGGGACAAAGGGAGCGTCCCCATGGTGTCACAATGGACCCAAGTGACAAAGAGGGCCCCACGGTGCCACGATGGGTCCTGGGGACAAGGGGGTCCCCCAGATGTCACAATGGGCCCTGGGGACAATGGGGTTGCCCAGGATGTCACAATGGACCCTGGGGACAAAGGGGGATCCCCAGGATGTCACAATGGGCCCTGGGGACAATGGGAGTCCCCAAGGTGTCAGAACGAGCCCTGGGGACAAAGTGGAATCCTGGAATGTCACAATGGCCTCCAGTGACAAAGGGGTTCCCCATGGTGCCACAATGGGCCCTGGGCACAAAGGGGGTCCCCAGGATTTCACAATAGCACTGGGGACAAAGGGGGGTCACGGGATGTCACAATGGGCCCTGGGGACAAGGGAGGTCCCCATGGTGTCACAATAAGCCCTGGGGACAAAGTGGGGTCCTGGGATGTCACAATGGGCCCCAGTGACAAAGGGGGTCCCCATGGTGCCACAATGGGCCGTGGGGACAAATGGGGTCCCCAGGATGTCACAATGAACCCTGGGGACAAACGGTGGTCCTGGGACATTTCAATGGGCCCTGGGGACAAAGGGGGTCCCCTGGATGTCACAATGGGCTCTGGAGACAAGGGTGGTACCCACGGTGTCACAATGGGCCCTGGGAACAAGGCGGGGTGCCCATAGTGTCACAATGGGTCCTGGGGACAAGTGGGGTCCCCAGGATGTCACAATGGGCCCTGGGGACAATGTGGGGTCCTGGGATGTCACAATGGGCCCCAGTGACAAAGGGGGTCCCCTGAATGTCACAATGGGTCCTGAAGACAATGGGGGGTCCTGGGACGTCACAATGGGCCCTGGGGCCAAACAGGGATCCCCAGGATGTCCCAATGTGCCCTGGGTACAAAGAGGCGTCCCCTGAATGTCGCAATGGGCCCTGGGGACAATGGGGGGTCCTGGGATGTCACAATGGGCCCTGGGGCCAAACAGGGATCCCCAGGATGTCACAATGGGCCCTGGGGACAATGGGGGGTCCTGGGACGTCACAATGGGCCCCAGTGACAAAGGGGCCCCCTGAATGTCACAATGGGTCCTGGGGACAATGGGGGGTCCTGGGACGTCACAATGGGCCCTGGGGACAAGGAGGGTTCCCCAGGATGACACAATGGGCCCTGGGGACAAAGAGGCGTCCCCAGAATGTCACAATGGGCCCTGGGGACAAGGGGGTGCCCTGAATGTCACAATGGGCCCTGGGGACAATGGGGGATCCTGGGACGTCACAATGGGCCCCAGTGACAAGGGGGGGTCCCCAGGATGTCACAATGTGCCCTGGGGACAAAGAGGCGTCCCCGGAATGTCACAATGGGCCCTGGGGACAAGGGGGTGCCCTGAATGTCACAATGGGCCCTGGGGACAATGGGGGGTCCTAAGACGTCACAATGGGCCCTGGGGACAAGGAGGGATCCTGGGACGTCACAATGGGCCCCAGTGACAAGGGGGGGTCCCCAGGATGTCACAATGGGCCCTGGGGACAAAGAGGGGTCCCCAGGATGTCACAATGGGCCCTGGGGACAATGGGGGGTCCTAAGACGTCACAATGAACCCTGGGGACAACGGGGGGTCCTGGGACGTCACAATGGGCCCCAGTGACAAGGGGGGGTCCCCAGGATGTCACAATGGGCCCTGGGGACAAAGAGGGTCCCCAGAATGTCACAATGGGCCCTGGGGACAAGGGGGTGCAGTGGATGTCACAATGGGCCCTGGGGACAATGGGGGGTCCTGGAATGTCACAATGGGCCCTGGGGACAATGGGGGTCCCCAGGATGTCACAATGGGCCCTGGGGACAATAGGAGGTTCTGGGATGTCACAATGGGCCCTGGGGACAATGAGGGTCCCCAGGATGTCACAATGGGCCCTGGGTACAATGGGGGGTGCCCAGGATGTGAGAATGAGTCCTGAGGACAAGGGGGGGTCCCCATGGTGTCATAATGGATCCCCAGTGACAAGGAGGGGTCCCCATGGTGTCACAATAGGCCCTGGGGACAAAGTGGGGTCCTAGAATGTCACAATGGGCCCAGGGGCAAAAGGGGTTGCCATGGTGCCACAATGGGCCCTGGGGTCAAAGGGGGTCCCCATTGTGCTACAATGGGCCCTGGGAACAAAGCGGGGTCCTGGGATGTCACAATGGTTCCTGGGGACAAAGGTGATGTCCTCATGGTGCCATAATGGGCCCTGGGAGCAAGGGGGTCCCCAGGATGTCACAATAGGTCCTGGGGACACTGGGAGGTGCCCAAGATGTCACAATGGACCCTGAGGACAAGCGGGGGTCTCCATGGTGTCACAATGGGTCCCCAGTGACAAGGGGGGGTCCCCATGGTGTCACAATGGGTCCTGGGGTCAATGGGAGGTGCCCAAGATGTCACAATGGACCCTGAGGACAAGCGGGGGTCTCCATGGTGTCACAATGGGTCTCCAGTGACAAGGGGGGGGTCCCCATGGTGTCACAATGGGCCCTGGGGACAAACGTGGCTCCCCTCAATATCAAAATGGGTCCTGGGGACAAAGTGGGCTCCTCGGATGTCACAATGGACACTGGGGACAACAGGAGGTCCGGGGACGTCAAAATGGGCCCTGGGGACAAAGTTGGTCCCCACGATGTCTCAATCAGCCCCAGTGACAAAGGGGGATACCCAGGATGTCACAATGGGCCGGAGGGGACAATGAGGAGTCCTGGGACGTCACAATGGGCCCTGGGGACTAGGAGGGATCCCCAGGCTGTCACAATTGGCCATGGGGACAATGGGGGGTCCCGGGACATCACAATGGGCCCGGGGAACAAGGGGGTTCCCCAGGATGTCACAATGGGCCCTGGGGACAAAGAGGGGCCCTACAACGTCACAATCAGCCCTGGGTACAAGGGGGGATCCCCTGAAAGTCACAATGAGCCTTGGGAGCAGAGGGGGCTCCCCAGGACGTCACAATGGGCCCTGGGAACAATGGGGGTCCCTTGAAGGTCACAATGGGCCCTGGGGACAATGGTGGGTCCCCTGAATGTCAAAATGGGCCCTGGGGACAAAGGGGGATCCGCAGGATGTCACAATGGGCACTGGGGACAAAGGGGAGGTCCCCATGGTGTCACAATGGGCCCAAGTGACAAGGAGGGTCCCCACAGTGCCACGATGGGTCCTGGGGACAAGGGGGTCCCCCAGATGTCACAATGGGCCCTGGGGACAATGGGGTTGCCCAGGATGTCACAATGAACCCTGGGGACAAAGGGGGATCCCCAGGATGTCACAATGGGCCCTGGGGACCAGGGGGGTCCTGCGATGTCACAATGGGCCCTGGGGAGAAAGGGGGTCCCCTGGATGTCACAATGGGCTCTGGGGACAAGGAGGGTCCCCAGGATGTCAAAATGACCCCTGCGGACAAGGGGGGTGTCGATGGTGTCACAATGGGCCCTGGGAACAAGGGGGGGTCCCCATAGTGTCACAATGGGTCCTGGGGACAAGGAGGGTCCCCAGGATGTCACAATGACCCCTGCGGACAAGGGGGGTGTCGATGGTGTCACAATGGGCCCTGGGAACAAGGGGGGGTCCCCATAGTGTCACAATGGGTCCTGGGGACAAGTGGGGTCCCCAGGATGTCACAATGGGTCCTGGGGACAATATGGGGTCCTGGGATGTCACAATGGGCCCCAGTGACAAAGGGGGTCCCCTGAATGTCACAATGGGTCCTGGGTACAATGTGGGGTCCTGGGACGTCACAATGGGCCCTGGGGACAATGGGGGGTCCTGGGACGTCACAATGGGCCCCAGTGACAAGGGGGGGTCCCCAGGATGTCACAATGGGCCCTGAGGACAAAGAGGGGTCCCCTGAATGTCACAATGGGCCCTGGGGACAAGGGCGTGCCGAGGATGTCACAATGGGCCCTGGGGACAATGGGGGGTCCTGGAATGTCACAATGGGCACTGGGGACTATGGGGGTCCCCAGGATGTCACAATGGGTCCTGGGGACAATAGGAGGTTCTGGGATGTCACAATGGGCCCTGGGGACAATGGGGGGTGCCCAGGATGTGAAAATGAGTCCTGAGGACATGGGGTGTCCCCATGGTGTCACAATGGGTCCCCAGTGACAAGGAGGGGTCCCCATGGTGTCACAATAGGCCCTGCGGACAATGGGGTCCCCTGAATGTCACAATGGGCCCTGGGAACAAAAGTGGTTGCCATGGTGCCACAAGGGGCCCTGGGGTCAAAGGCAGTCCCCATGGTGCTAAAATGGGCCCTGGGAGCAAGTGGGTGGCCAGGATGTCACAATGGGTCCTGGGGACAATGGGGGGTGCCCAGGATGTCACAATGGACCCTGAGGACAAGGGGGCGTCTCCATGGTGTCACAATGGGTCCCCAGTGACAAGGGGGGGTCCCCATGGTGCCACAATGAGCCCTGGGGACAAAGGGAGGTCCCTACGATGTCACAATGGGCCCTGGGGACTAATGAGGTCCCCACGGTGTCACAATGCGTCCTGGAGAAAAAGGGGGGTCCCCAGGATGTTACAATGGGCTCTTGGCACAATGGGGTTCCTGGGATGTCACAATGGGTCCCCAGTGACAAACGGGGTCCCCAGGATGTCTCAATGGGCCCTGAGGACAATGGGAGGTCCCCATGGTGTCACAAAGGGTCCCCAGTGACAAGGGAGGTCCCCACGGTGCCACGATGGGTCCTGGGGACAAGGAGGTCCCCAGGATGCCACAATGGGCCCTGGGGATAAAGGGGGTCCCCAGGATGTCACAATGGGACCTGGGGACAAGGGGCTCCACAGGATCTCACAATGGGCTCTGGGGACAAGGGAGGTCCCCATGGTGTCACAATAAGCCCTGGGGACAAAGTGGGGTCCTGGGATGTCACAATGGGCCCCAGTGACAAAGGGGGTCCCCATGGTGCCACAATGGGCCGTGGGGACAAATGGGGTCCCCAGGATGTCACAATGAACCCTGGGGACAAACGGTGGTCCTGGGACATTTCAATGGGCCCTGGGGACAAAGGGGGTCCCCTGGATGTCACAATGGGCTCTGGAGACAAGGGTGGTACCCACGGTGTCACAATGGGCCCTGGGAACAAGGCGGGGTGCCCATAGTGTCACAATGGGTCCTGGGGACAAGTGGGGTCCCCAGGATGTCACAATGGGCCCTGGGGACAATGTGGGGTCCTGGGATGTCACAATGGGCCCCAGTGACAAAGGGGGTCCCCTGAATGTCACAATGGGTCCTGAAGACAATGGGGGGTCCTGGGACGTCACAATGGGCCCTGGGGCCAAACAGGGATCCCCAGGATGTCCCAATGTGCCCTGGGTACAAAGAGGCGTCCCCTGAATGTCGCAATGGGCCCTGGGGACAATGGGGGGTCCTGGGATGTCACAATGGGCCCTGGGGCCAAACAGGGATCCCCAGGATGTCACAATGGGCCCTGGGGACAATGGGGGGTCCTGGGACGTCACAATGGGCCCCAGTGACAAAGGGGCCCCCTGAATGTCACAATGGGTCCTGGGGACAATGGGGGGTCCTGGGACGTCACAATGGGCCCTGGGGACAAGGAGGGATCCCCAGGATGACACAATGGGCCCTGGGGACAAAGAGGCGTCCCCAGAATGTCACAATGGGCCCTGGGGACAAGGGGGTGCCCTGAATGTCACAATGGGCCCTGGGGACAATGGGGGATCCTGGGACGTCACAATGGGCCCCAGTGACAAGGGGGGGTCCCCAGGATGTCACAATGTGCCCTGGGGACAAAGAGGCGTCCCCGGAATGTCACAATGGGCCCTGGGGACAAGGGGGTGCCCTGAATGTCACAATGGGCCCTGGGGACAATGGGGGGTCCTAAGACGTCACAATGGGCCCTGGGGACAAGGAGGGATCCTGGGACGTCACAATGGGCCCCAGTGACAAGGGGGGGTCCCCAGGATGTCACAATGGGCCCTGGGGACAAAGAGGGGTCCCCAGGATGTCACAATGGGCCCTGGGGACAATGGGGGGTCCTAAGACGTCACAATGAACCCTGGGGACAACGGGGGGTCCTGGGACGTCACAATGGGCCCCAGTGACAAGGGGGGGTCCCCAGGATGTCACAATGGGCCCTGGGGACAAAGAGGGTCCCCAGAATGTCACAATGGGCCCTGGGGACAAGGGGGTGCAGTGGATGTCACAATGGGCCCTGGGGACAATGGGGGGTCCTGGAATGTCACAATGGGCCCTGGGGACAATGGGGGTCCCCAGGATGTCACAATGGGCCCTGGGGACAATAGGAGGTTCTGGGATGTCACAATGGGCCCTGGGGACAATGAGGGTCCCCAGGATGTCACAATGGGCCCTGGGTACAATGGGGGGTGCCCAGGATGTGAGAATGAGTCCTGAGGACAAGGGGGGGTCCCCATGGTGTCATAATGGATCCCCAGTGACAAGGAGGGGTCCCCATGGTGTCACAATAGGCCCTGGGGACAAAGTGGGGTCCTAGAATGTCACAATGGGCCCAGGGGCAAAAGGGGTTGCCATGGTGCCACAATGGGCCCTGGGGTCAAAGGGGGTCCCCATTGTGCTACAATGGGCCCTGGGAACAAAGCGGGGTCCTGGGATGTCACAATGGTTCCTGGGGACAAAGGTGATGTCCTCATGGTGCCATAATGGGCCCTGGGAGCAAGGGGGTCCCCAGGATGTCACAATAGGTCCTGGGGACACTGGGAGGTGCCCAAGATGTCACAATGGACCCTGAGGACAAGCGGGGGTCTCCATGGTGTCACAATGGGTCCCCAGTGACAAGGGGGGGTCCCCATGGTGTCACAATGGGTCCTGGGGTCAATGGGAGGTGCCCAAGATGTCACAATGGACCCTGAGGACAAGCGGGGGTCTCCATGGTGTCACAATGGGTCTCCAGTGACAAGGGGGGGGTCCCCATGGTGTCACAATGGGCCCTGGGGACAAACGTGGCTCCCCTCAATATCAAAATGGGTCCTGGGGACAAAGTGGGCTCCTCGGATGTCACAATGGACACTGGGGACAACAGGAGGTCCGGGGACGTCAAAATGGGCCCTGGGGACAAAGTTGGTCCCCACGATGTCTCAATCAGCCCCAGTGACAAAGGGGGATACCCAGGATGTCACAATGGGCCGGAGGGGACAATGAGGAGTCCTGGGACGTCACAATGGGCCCTGGGGACTAGGAGGGATCCCCAGGCTGTCACAATTGGCCATGGGGACAATGGGGGGTCCCGGGACATCACAATGGGCCCGGGGAACAAGGGGGTTCCCCAGGATGTCACAATGGGCCCTGGGGACAAAGAGGGGCCCTACAACGTCACAATCAGCCCTGGGTACAAGGGGGGATCCCCTGAAAGTCACAATGAGCCTTGGGAGCAGAGGGGGCTCCCCAGGACGTCACAATGGGCCCTGGGAACAATGGGGGTCCCTTGAAGGTCACAATGGGCCCTGGGGACAATGGTGGGTCCCCTGAATGTCAAAATGGGCCCTGGGGACAAAGGGGGATCCGCAGGATGTCACAATGGGCACTGGGGACAAAGGGGAGGTCCCCATGGTGTCACAATGGGCCCAAGTGACAAGGAGGGTCCCCACAGTGCCACGATGGGTCCTGGGGACAAGGGGGTCCCCCAGATGTCACAATGGGCCCTGGGGACAATGGGGTTGCCCAGGATGTCACAATGAACCCTGGGGACAAAGGGGGATCCCCAGGATGTCACAATGGGCCCTGGGGACCAGGGGGGTCCTGCGATGTCACAATGGGCCCTGGGGAGAAAGGGGGTCCCCTGGATGTCACAATGGGCTCTGGGGACAAGGAGGGTCCCCAGGATGTCACAATGACCCCTGCGGACAAGGGGGGTGTCGATGGTGTCACAATGGGCCCTGGGAACAAGGGGGGGTCCCCATAGTGTCACAATGGGTCCTGGGGACAAGTGGGGTCCCCAGGATGTCACAATGGGTCCTGGGGACAATATGGGGTCCTGGGATGTCACAATGGGCCCCAGTGACAAAGGGGGTCCCCTGAATGTCACAATGGGTCCTGGGTACAATGTGGGGTCCTGGGACGTCACAATGGGCCCTGGGGACAATGGGGGGTCCTGGGACGTCACAATGGGCCCCAGTGACAAGGGGGGGTCCCCAGGATGTCACAATGGGCCCTGAGGACAAAGAGGGGTCCCCTGAATGTCACAATGGGCCCTGGGGACAAGGGCGTGCCGAGGATGTCACAATGGGCCCTGGGGACAATGGGGGGTCCTGGAATGTCACAATGGGCACTGGGGACTATGGGGGTCCCCAGGATGTCACAATGGGTCCTGGGGACAATAGGAGGTTCTGGGATGTCACAATGGGCCCTGGGGACAATGGGGGGTGCCCAGGATGTGAAAATGAGTCCTGAGGACATGGGGTGTCCCCATGGTGTCACAATGGGTCCCCAGTGACAAGGAGGGGTCCCCATGGTGTCACAATAGGCCCTGCGGACAATGGGGTCCCCTGAATGTCACAATGGGCCCTGGGAACAAAAGTGGTTGCCATGGTGCCACAAGGGGCCCTGGGGTCAAAGGCAGTCCCCATGGTGCTAAAATGGGCCCTGGGAGCAAGTGGGTGGCCAGGATGTCACAATGGGTCCTGGGGACAATGGGGGGTGCCCAGGATGTCACAATGGACCCTGAGGACAAGGGGGCGTCTCCATGGTGTCACAATGGGTCCCCAGTGACAAGGGGGGGTCCCCATGGTGCCACAATGAGCCCTGGGGACAAAGGGAGGTCCCTACGATGTCACAATGGGCCCTGGGGACTAATGAGGTCCCCACGGTGTCACAATGCGTCCTGGAGAAAAAGGGGGGTCCCCAGGATGTTACAATGGGCTCTTGGCACAATGGGGTTCCTGGGATGTCACAATGGGTCCCCAGTGACAAACGGGGTCCCCAGGATGTCTCAATGGGCCCTGAGGACAATGGGAGGTCCCCATGGTGTCACAAAGGGTCCCCAGTGACAAGGGAGGTCCCCACGGTGCCACGATGGGTCCTGGGGACAAGGAGGTCCCCAGGATGCCACAATGGGCCCTGGGGATAAAGGGGGTCCCCAGGATGTCACAATGGGACCTGGGGACAAGGGGCTCCACAGGATCTCACAATGGGCTCTGGGGACAATGGAGGTTCCCCAGGATGTTCACAATAGGCCCTGAGGACAAGGGGTGGTCCCCATGGTGTCACAATGGGCCCTGGGGACAATGGGGGTCCTGGGACGTAACAATAGGCCCTGGGGAGAAGGGGGGGGTCCCCTGAATGTCACAATGGCCCCTGGGGAGAAAGGGGGTCCCCAGGATGTCAAAATGGGCCATGGGGACAAAGTGGGGTTCTGGGATATCACAATGTGCCACAGTGACAAAGGGGGTCCCCATGGTGCCACAATGAGCCCTGGGGACAAAGGGAGGTCCCTAGGGTGTCACAATGGTCCCCGGGGACTAATGAGGTCCCCACGGTGTCACAATGCGTCCTGGAGACAAAGGGGGGTCCCCTGGATGTCACAATGGGCCCTTGGGACAATGGGGTTCCTGGGATGTCGCAATGGGTCCCCAGTGACAAAGGGGGTCCCCAGGATGTCTCAATGGGCACTGAGGACAATGGGAGATCCCCAGGATGTCACAATGGGCCCTGGCGACAATGGGGGGTCCTGGGACGTCACAATGGGCCCTGGGGACAAAGGGGGTCCCCTGAATGTCACAATGGGCCCTGGGGACAAAGAGGCTCCCCAGGATGTCACAATGGGCCCTGGGGAAAATGTGGGGTCCTGCGACATCACAATGGGCCCTGGGGACAAAGGGGGTCCCCAGGATGTCACAATGGGCCCTGGGGACAAAGAGGGTCCCCAGGATGTCACAATGGGACCTGGGGACAAGGGGGTCCCCAGGACTCACAGTGGGCTCTGGGGACAATGGAGGTTCCCCAGGATGTTCACAATAGGCCCTGAGGACAAGGGGTGGTCCCCATGGTGTCACAATGGGTCCCCAGTGACAAGGGGGGTCCCCAAGGTGTCACAATGGGCCCTGGGGACAATGGGGGTCCCGGGACGGAATAATAGGCCCTGGGGACAAGGGGGGTCCCCACAGTGTCACAATGGGCCCTGGGGACAAAGGGGGTCCCCACGGTGTTACAATGGTCCCGGGGGACAAAGGGGGATGCCCAGGATGTCACAATGGGCCCTGGGGACAATGGGGGGTCCTGGGACGTCACAATGGGGCCTGGGGACAAGAGGGGGTCCCCAGGATGTCACAATGGGCCCTGGGGACAAAGAGGGGTCCCCTGAATGTCACAATGGGCCCTGGGGACAAGGGGGTGCCGAGGATGTCACAATGGGCCCTGGGGACAAGGGGGGGTCCCCAGGATGTCACAATGGGCCCTGGGGACAAAGAGGGGTCTCTAAAGTGTCACAATGGGCCCTGGGGACACAGAGGGGCCCTAGGACGTCACAATGAGCCCTGGGGACAAGGGGGGGGTCCCCTGAAAGTCACAATGAGCCCTGGGAACAGAGGGGGTCCCCAGGACGTCACAATGGGCCCTGGGAACAATGGGGGTCCCTTGAAGGTCACAATGGGTCCGGGGGACAATGGTGGGTGCCCTGAATGTCAAAATGGGCCCTGGGGACAAAGGGGGGGTCTGCAGGATGTCACAATGTGCACTGGGGACAAAGGGGGAGTCCCCATGGTGTCACAATGGGTCCAAGTGACAAGGAGGGCACCCACGGTGCCACGATGGGTCCTGGGGACAAGGGGGTCCCCCAGATGTCACAATGGGCCCTGGGGACATTGGGGTTGCCCAGGATGTCACAATGGGCCCTGGGGACAATGGTGGGTCCCCTGAATGTCAAAATGGGCCCTGGGGACAAAGGGGGGTCGCAGGATGTCACAATGGGCACTGGGGACAAAGGGGGCGTCCCCATGGTGTCACAATGGGCCCAAGTGACAAGGAGGGCCCCACGGTGCCACGATGGGTCCTGGGGACAAGGGGGTCCCCCAGATGTCACAATGGGCCCTGGGGACAATGGGGTTGCCCAGGATGTCACAATGGACCCTGGGGACAAAGGGGGATCCCCAGGATGTCACAATGGACCCTGGGGACAAAGGGGGATCCCCAGGATGTCACAATGGGCCCTGGGGACAATGGGAGTCCCCAAGGTGTCAGAACGAGCCCTGGGGACAACGTGGAATCCTGGAATGTCACAATGGCCCCCAGTGACAAAGGGGTTCCCCATGGTGCCACAATGGGCCCTGGGCACAAAGGGGGTCCCCAGGATTTCACAATAGCACTGGGGACAAAGGGGGGTCACGGGATGTCACAATGGGCCCTGGGGACAAGGGAGGTCCCCATGGTGTCACAATAAGCCCTGGGGACAAAGTGGGGTCCTGGGATGTCACAATGGGCCCCAGTGACAAAGGGGGTACCCATGGTGCCACAATGGGCCGTGGGGACAAAAGGGGTCCGCAGGATGTCACAATGGGTCCTGGGGACCAGGGGGGGTCCTGCGATGTCACAATGGGCCCTGGGGACAAAGGGGGTCCCCTGGATGTCACAATGGATTCTGGGGACAAGGGTGGTACCCACGGTGTCACAATGGGCCCTGGGAACAAGGCGGGGTGCCCATAGTGTCACAATGGGTCCTGGGGACAAGTGGGGTCCCCAGGATGTCACAATGGGCCCTGGGGACAATGTGGGGTCCTGGGATGTCACAATGGGCCCCAGTGACAAAGGGGGTCCCCTGAATGTCACAATGGGTCCTGAAGACAATGGGGGGTCCTGGGACGTCACAATGGGCCCTGGGGACAAGGAGGGATCCCCAGGATGTCCCAATGGGCCCTGGGGACAAGGGGGGGTCCCCAGGATGTCACAATGTGCCCTGGGTACAAAGAGGCGTCCCCTGAATGTCGCAATGGGCCCTGGGGACAATGGGGGGTCCTGGGATGTCACAATGGGCCCTGGGGCCAAACAGGGATCCCCAGGATGTCACAATGGGCCCTGGGGACAATGGGGGGTCCTGGGACGTCACAATGGGCCCCAGTGATAAGGGGGCATCCCCAGGATGTCATAATGGGCCCTGGGGACCAGGGGGGTCATTCGATGTCACAATGGGCCCTGGGGACAAAGGGGGTCCCCACGGTGTTACAATGGTCCCGGGGGACAAAGGGGGATGCCCAGGATGTCACAATGGGCCCTGGGGACAATGGGGGGTCCTGGGACGTCACAATGGGCCCTGGGGACAAGAGGGGGTCCCCAGGATGTCACAATGGGCCCTGGGGACAAAGAGGGGTCCCCTGAATGTCACAATGGGCCCTGGGGACAAGGGGGTGCCGAGGATGTCACAATGGGCCCTGGGGACAAGGGGGGGTCCCCAGGATGTCACAATGGGCCCTGGGGACAAAGAGGGGTCTCTAAAGTGTCACAATGGGCCCTGGGGACACAGAGGGGCCCTAGGACGTCACAATCAGCCCTGGGGACAAGGGGGGGGTCCCCTGAAAGTCACAATGAGCCCTGGGAACAGAGGGGGTCCCCAGGACGTCACAATGGGCCCTGGGAACAATGGGGGTCCCTTGAAGGTCACAATGGGCCCTGGGGACAATGGTGGGTGCCCTGAATGTCAAAATGGGCCCTGGGGACAAAGGGGGGTCGCAGGATGTCACAATGGGCACTGGGGACAAAGGGGGCGTCCCCATGGTGTCACAATGGGCCCAAGTGACAAGGAGGGCCCCACGGTGCCACGATGGGTCCTGGGGTCAAGGGGGTCCCCCAGATGTCACAATGGGCCCTGGGGACAATGGGGTTGCCCAGGATGTCACAATGGACCCTGGGGACAAAGGGGGATCCCCAGGATGTCACAATGGGCCCTGGGGACAATGGGAGTCCCCAAGGTGTCAGAACGAGCCCTGGGGACAAAGTGGAATCCTGGAATGTCACAATGGCCCCCAGTGACAAAGGGGTTCCCCATGGTGCCACAATGGGCCCTGGGCACAAAGGGGGTCCCCAGGATTTCACAATAGCACTGGGGACAAAGGGGGGTCATGGGATGTCACAATGGGCCCTGGGGACAAGGGAGGTCCCCATGGTGTCACAATAAGCCCTGGGGACAAAGTGGGGTCCTGGGATGTCACAATGGGCCCCAGTGTCAAAGGGGGTCCCCATGGTGCCACAATGGGCCGTGGGGACAAAAGGGGTCCGCAGGATGTCACAATGGGCCCTGGGGACCAGAGGGGGGTCCTGCGATGTCACAATGGGCCCTGGGGACAAAGGGGGTCCCCTGGATGTCACAATGGGCTCTGGGGACAAGGGTGGTACCCACGGTGTCACAATGGGCCCTGGGAACAAGGCGGGGTGCCCATAGTGTAACAATGGGTCCTGGGGACAAGTGGGGTCCCCAGGATGTCACAATGGGCCCTGGGGACAATGTGGGGTCCTGGGATGTCACAATGGGCCCCAGTGACAAAGGGGGTCCCCTGAATGTCACAATGGGTCCTGAAGACAATGGGGGGTCCTGGGACGTCACAACGGGCCCTGGGGACAAGGAGGGATCCCCAGGATGTCCCAATGGGCCCTGGGGACAAGGGGGGGTCCCCAGGATGTCACAATGTGCCCTGGGTACAAAGAGGCGTCCCCTGAATGTCGCAATGGGCCCTGGGGACAATGGGGGGTCCTGGGATGTCACAATGGGCCCCAGTGATAAGGGGGCATCCCCAGGATGTCATAATGGGCCCTGGGGACCACGGGGGTCCTTCGATGTCACAATGGGCCCTGGGGACAAAGGGGGTCCCCTGGATGTCACAATGGGCCCTGGGGACAAAGGGGGGTCCTGGGATGTCACAATGGGCCCCAGTGACAAAGGGGCCCCCTGAATGTCACAATGGGTCTTGGGGACAATGGGGGGTCCTGGGACGTCACAATGGGCCCTGGGGACAAAGAGGGATCCCCAGGATGTCACAATGGGCCCTGGGGACAAAGAGGCGTCCCCGGAATGTCACAATGGGCCCTGGGGACAAGGGGGTGCCCTGAATTTTCACAATGGGCCCTGGGGACAATGGGGGATCCTGGGACGTCACAATTGGCCCCAGTGACAAGGGGGGGTCCCCAGGATGTCACAATGTGCCCTGGGGACAAAGAGGCGTCCCCGGAATGTCACAATGGGCCCTGGGGACAATGGGGGGTCCTAAGACGTCACAATGGGCCCTGGGGACAAGGAGGGATCCTGGGACGTCACAATGGGCCCCAGTGACAAGGAGGGGTCCCCAGGATGTCACAGTGGGCCCTGGGGACAAAGAGGGGTCCCCAGGATGTCACAATGGGCCCTGGGGACAATGGGGGGTCCTAAGACGTCACAATGAACCCTGGGGACAACGGGGGGTCCTGGGACGTCACAATGGGCCCCAGTGACAAGGGGGGGTCCCCAGGATGTCACAATGGGCCCTGGGGACAATGGGGGTCCCGGGACGGAATAATAGGCCCTGGGGACAAGGGGGGTCCCCACAGTGTCACAATGGGCCCTGGGGACAAAGGGGGTCCCCACGGTGTTACAATGGTCCCGGGGGACAAAGGGGAATGCCCAGGATGTCACAATGGGCCCTGGGGACAATGGGGGGTCCTGGGACGTCACAATGGGCCCTGGGGACAAGAGGGGGTCCCCAGGATGTCACAATGGGCCCTGGGTACAAAGAGGCGTCCCCTGAATGTCGCAATGGGCCCTGGGGACAATGGGGGGTCCTGGGATGTCACAATGGGCCCTGGGGCCAAACAGGGATCCCCAGGATGTCACAATGGGCCCTGGGGACAATGGGGGGTCCTGGGACGTCACAATGGGCCCCAGTGATAAGGGGGCATCCCCAGGATGTCATAATGGGCCCTGGGGACCAGGGGGGTCCTTCGATGTCACAATGGGCCCTGGGGACAAAGGGGGTCCCCTGGATGTCACAATGGGCCCTGGGGACAAAGGGGGGTCCTGGGATGTCACAATGGGCCCCAGTGACAAAGGGGCCCCCTGAATGTCACAATGGGTCCTGGGGACAATGGGGGGTCCTGGGACGTCACAATTGGCCCTGGGGACAAGGAGGGATCCCCAGGATGTCACAATGGGCCCTGGGGACAATGGGGGGTCCTGGGACGTCACAATGGGCCCTGGGGACAAGAGGGGGTCCCCAGGATGTCACAATGGGCCCTGGGGACAAAGAGGGGTCCCCTGAATGTCACAGTGGGCCCTGGGGACAAGGGGGTGCCGAGGATGTCACAATGGGCCCTGGGGACAATGGGGGTCCCCTGGATGTCACAATGGGCCCTGGGGACAAAGAGGGGTCTCTAAAGTGTCACAATGGGCCCTGGGGACACAGAGGGGCCCTAGGACGTCACAATCAGCCCTGGGGACAAGGGGGGGGTCCCCTGAAAGTCACAATGAGCCCTGGGAACAGAGGGGGTCCCCAGGACGTCACAATGGGCCCTGGGAACAATGGGGGTCCCTTGAAGGTCACAATGGGCCCTGGGGACAATGGTGGGTGCCCTGAATGTCAAAATGGGCCCTGGGGACCAAGGGGGGGTCTGCAGGATGTCACAATGTGCACTGGGGACAAAGGGGGAGTCCCCATGGTGTCACAATGGGCCCAAGTGACAAGGAGGGCACCCACGGTGCCACGATGGGTCCTGGGGACAAGGGGGTCCCCCAGATGTCACAATGGGCCCTGGGGACATTGGGGTTGCACAGGATGTCACAATGGGCCCTGGGGACAATGGTGGGTCCCCTGAATGTCAAAATGGGCCCTGGGGACAAAGGGGGGTCGCAGGATGTCACAATGGGCACTGGGGACAAAGGGGGCGTCCCCATGGTGTCACAATGGGCCCAAGTGACAAGGAGGGCCCCACGGTGCCACGATGGGTCCTGGGGACAAGGGGGTCCCCCAGATGTCACAATGGGCCCTGGGGACAATGGGGTTGCCCAGGATGTCACAATGGACCCTGGGGACAAAGGGGGATCCCCAGGATGTCACAATGGACCCTGGGGACAAAGGGGGATCCCCAGGATGTCACAATGGGCCCTGGGGACAATGGGAGTCCCCAAGGTGTCAGAACGAGCCCTGGGGACAACGTGGAATCCTGGAATGTCACAATGGCCCCCAGTGACAAAGGGGTTCCCCATGGTGCCACAATGGGCCCTGGGCACAAAGGGGGTCCCCAGGATTTCACAATAGCACTGGGGACAAAGGGGGGTCACGGGATGTCACAATGGGCCCTGGGGACAAGGGAGGTCCCCATGGTGTCACAATAAGCCCTGGGGACAAAGTGGGGTCCTGGGATGTCACAATGGGCCCCAGTGACAAAGGGGGTCCCCATGGTGCCACAATGGGCCATGGGGACAAAAGGGGTCCGCAGGATATCACAATGGGCCCTGGGGACCAGGGGGGGTCCTGCGATGTCACAATGGGCCCTGGGGACAAAGGGGGTCCCCTGGATGTCACAATGGGCTCTGGGGACAAGGGTGGTACCCACGGTGTCACAATGGGCCCTGGGAACAAGGCGGGGTGCCCATAGTGTCACAATGGGTCCTGGGGACAAGTGGGGTCCCCAGGATGTCACAATGGGCCCTGGGGACAATGTGGGGTCCTGGGATGTCACAATGGGCCCCACTGACAAAGGGGGTCCCCTGAATGTCACAATGGGTCCTGAAGACAATGGGGGGTCCTGGGACGTCACAATGGGCCCTGGGGACAAGGAGGGATCCCCAGGATGTCCCAATGGGCCCTGGGGACAAGGGGGGGTCCCCAGGATGTCACAATGTGCCCTGGGTACAAAGAGGCGTCCCCTGAATGTCGCAATGGGCCCTGGGGACAATGGGGGGTCCTGGGATGTCACAATGGGCCCTGGGGCCAAACAGGGATCCCCAGGATGTCACAATGGGCCCTGGGGACAATGGGGGGTCCTGGGACGTCACAATGGGCCCCAGTGATAAGGGGGCATCTCCAGGATGTCATAATGGGCCCTGGGGACCAGGGGGGTCCTTCGATGTCACAATGGGCCCTGGGGACAAAGGGGGTCCCCTGGATGTCACAATGGGCCCTGGGGACAAAGGGGGGTCCTGGGATGTCACAATGGGCCCCAGTGACAAAGGGGCCCCCTGAATGTCACAATGGGTCCTGGGGACAATGGGGGGTCCTGGGACGTCACAATGGGCCCTGGGGACAAGGAGGGATCCCCAGGATGTCACAATGGGCCCTGGGGACAAAGAGGCGTCCCCAGAATGTCACAATGGGCCCTGGGGACAAGGGGGTGCCCTGAATGTCACAATGGGCCCTGGGGACAATGGGGGATCCTGGGACGTCACAATGGGCCCCAGTGACAAGGGGGGGTCCCCAGGATGTCACAATGTGCCCTGGGGACAAAGAGGCGTCCCCGGAATGTCACAATGGGCCCTGGGGACAAGGGGGTGCCCTGAATGTCACAATGGGCCTTGGGGACAATGGGGGGTCCTAAGACGTCACAATGGGCCCTGGGGACAAGGAGGGATCCTGGGACGTCACAATGGGCCCCAGTGACAAGGGGGGGTCCCCAGGATGTCACAGTGGGCCCTGGGGACAAAGAGGGGTCCCCAGGATGTCACAATGGGCCCTGGGGACAATGGGGGGTCCTAAGACGTCACAATGAACCCTGGGGACAACGGGGGGTCCTGGGACGTCACAATGGGCCCCAGTGACAAGGGGGGGTCCCCAGGATGTCACAATGGGCCCTCGGGACAAAGAGGGTCCCCTGAATGTCACAATGGGCCCTGGGGACAAGGGGGTGCAGTGGATGTCACAATGGGCCCTGGGGACAATGGGGGGTCCTGGAATGTCACAATGGGCCCTGGGGACAATGGGGGTCCCCAGGATTTCACAATGGGCCCTGGGGACAATAGGAGGTTCTGGGATGTCACAATGGGCCCTGGGGACAATGAGGGTCCCCAGGATGTCACAATGGGCCCTGGGGACAATGGGGGGTGCCGAGGATGTGAGAATGAGTCCTGAGGACAAGGGGGGGTCCCCATGGTGTCATAATGGATCCCCAGTGACAAGGAGGGGTCCCCATGGTGTCACAATAGGCCCTGGGGACAAAGTGGGGTCCTAGAATGTCACAATGGGCCCTGGGGCAAAAGGGGTTGCCATGGTGCCACAATGGGCCCTGGGGTCAAAGGGGGTCCCCATGGTGCTACAATGGGCCCTGGGAACAAAGCGGGGTCCTGGGATGTCACAAATGTTCCTGGGGACAAAGGTGATGTCCTCATGGTGCCATAATGGGCCCTGGGAGCAAGGGGGTCCCCAGGATGTCACAATAGGTCCTGGGGACACTGGGAGGTGCCCAAGATGTCACAATGGACCCTGAGGACAAGCGGGGGTCTCCATGGTGTCACAATGGGTCCCCAGTGACAAGGGGGGGTCCCCATGGTGTCACAATGGGTCCTGGGGTCAATGGGAGGTGCCCAAGATGTCACAATGGACCCTGAGGACAAGCGGGGGTCTCCATGGTGTCACAATGGGTCTCCAGTGACAAGGGGGGGGTCCCCATGGTGTGACAATGGGCCCTGGGGACAAACGTGGCTCCCCTCAATATCAAAATGGGTCCTGGGGACAAAGTGGGCTCCTCGGATGTCACAATGGACACTGGGGACAACAGGAGGTCCGGGGACGTCAAAATGGGCCCTGGGGACAAAGTTGGTCCCCACGATGTCTCAATGAGCCCCAGTGACAAAGGGGGATACCCAGGATGTCACAATGGGCCGGAGGGGACAATGAGGAGTCCTGGGACATCACAATGGGTCCTGGGGACAAGGGGGGGACCCCTGAATATCACAATGGGCCCTGGGGACAATGTGGGGTCCTTGGATGTCACAATGGGCCCCAGTGACAAAGAGGGTCCCCTGAATCTCACAATGGGCTCTGGGGACAATGGGGGGTCCTGGGACGTCACAATGGGCCCTGGGGACAAGGAGGGATCCCCAGGATGTCACAATGGGCCCTGGGGACAAGGAGGGATCCCCAGGATGTCACAAAGGGCCCTAGGGACAATGGGGGGTCCTGGGAAGTCACAATGGGCCCTGGGGACAAGGGGGGGTCCCCTGAATGTCACAATGGGCCCTGAGGACAATGGGAGGGCCCCATGGTGTCACAAAGGGTCCCCAGTGACAAGGGAGGTCCCCACGTTGCCAGGATGGGTCCTGGGGACAAGGAGGTCCCCAGGATGTCACAATGGGCCCTGGGGACAATGAGGGTCCCCAGGATGTCACAATGGGCCCTGGGGACAAAGAGGCTCCCCAGGATGTCACAATGGGACCTGGGGACAAGGGGGTCTCCAGGAACTCACAATGGGCTCTGGGGACAATGGAGGTTCCCCAGGATGTTCACAATGGGCCCTGAGGACAAGGGGTGGTCCCCATGGTGTCACAATGGGTCCCCAGTGACAAGGGGGTCCCCAAGGTGTCACAATGGGCCCTGGGGACAATGGGGGGTCCTGGAACGTAACAATAGGTTCTGGGGACAAAGGGGGTCCCCACGGTGTTACAATGGTCCCGGGGGACAAAGGGGGATGCCCAGGATGTCACAATGGGCCCTGAGGACAAGGAGGGGTCCCCATGGTGTCACAATGGGTCCCCAGTGACAAGGAGGGTCCCCATGGCGTCACGATGGGTCCTGGGAACAAGGGGGTCCCCAGGATCTAACAATGAACCCTGGGGACAAGGGGGGGTCCTGGGACGTCACAATGGGTCCTGGGGACAAAGGGGGTCTCCAGGATGTCACAATGGGCTCTGGGGACAATGCGGGGTCCTGGGACGTCACAATGGGTCCTTAGGACAAAGGGGGTCCCCTGAATGTCACAATGGGCCCTGGGGACAATGGGGGGGTCCTGGGACGTCACAATGGGCCCTGGGGACAAGGAGGGATCCCCAGGATGTCACAATGGGCCCTGGGGACAATGGGGGGTCCTGGAATGTCACAATGGGCCCTGGGGACTATGGGGGTGCCCAGGATGTCACAATGGACCCTGAGGACAAGGGGGGGTCTCCATGGTGTCACAATGGGTCCCCAGTGACAAGGGGGGGTCCCCATGGTGCCACAATGAGCCCTGGGGACAAAGGGAGGTCCCTAGGATGTCACAATGGGCCCTGGGGACTAATGAGGTCCCCACAGTGTCACAATGCGTCCTGGAGAAAAAGGGGGGTCCCCAGGATGTCACAATGGGCCCTTGGCACAATGGGGTTCCTGGGATGTCACAATGGGCCCCCAGTGACAAATGGGGTCCCCAGGATGTCTCAATGGACCCTGAGGACAATGGGAGGTCCCCATGGTGTCACAATGGGTCCCCAGTGACAAGGGAGGTCCCCACGGTGCCACGATGGGTCCTGGGGACAAGGAGTTCCCCAGGATGCCACAATGGGCCCTGGGGACAATGGGGGGTCCTGGGACGTAACAATGGGACCTGTGGATAAGGGGCTCCACAGGATCTCACAATGGGCTCTGGAGACAATGGAGGTTCCCCAGGATGTTCACAATAGGCCCTGAGGACAAGGGGTGGTCTCCATGGTGTCACAATGGTTCCCCAGTGACAAGGGGGTCCCCAAGGTGTCACAATGGGCCCTGGGGACAATGGGGGTCCTGGGACGTAACAATAGGCCCTGGGCACAAGGGGGGTCCCCACAGTGTCTCAATGAGCCCTGGGGACAAAGGGGGTCCCCACAGTGTTACAATGGTCTTGGGGGACAAAGGGGGGTGCCCAGGATGTCACAATGGGCCCTGAGGACAAGGGGGGCTCCCCATGGTGTCACGATGGGTCCTGGGGACAAGGGGGTCCCCAGGATGTAACAATGGACCCTGGGGACAATGGGGGGTCCTGGGACATCACAATGGGCCCTGGGGACAAAGGGGGTCTCCAGGATGTCACAATGGGCTCTGGGGACAATGGGGGGTCCTGGGACATCACAATGGGTCCTGGGGACAAAGAGGGGTCCCCAGGATGTCACAATGGGCCCTGGGGGCAATGGGGGGTCCTGGGATGTCACAATGGGCCCCGGGGACAATGGGGGGTCCTGGGATGTCACAATGGGTCCCATTGACAAAGGGGGGTCCCCTGAATGTCACAATGGGCCCTGTGGACAACGGGAGGACCTGGGACGTCACAATGGGCCCTGGGGAAAAAATTGGTCCCCACGATGTCTCAATGAGCCCCAGTGACAAATGGGGGTCCCCATGATGTCACAATGGGCCCTGGGGACAAGGAGGGGTCCTGGAATGTCACAATGGGCCCTGGGGACTATGGGGGTGCCCAGGATGTCACAATGGACCCTGAGGACAAGGGGGGGTCTCCATGGTGTCACAATGGGTCCCCAGTGACAAGGGGGGGTCCCCATGGTGCCACAATGAGCCCTGGGGACAAAGGGAGGTCCCTAGGATGTCACAATGGGCCCTGGGGACTAATGAGGTCCCCACAGTGTCACAATGCGTCCTGGAGAAAAAGGGGGGTCCCCAGGATGTCACAATGGGCCCTTGGCACAATGGGGTTCCTGGGATGTCACAATGGGCCCCCAGTGACAAATGGGGTCCCCAGGATGTCTCAATGGACCCTGAGGACAATGGGAGGTCCCCATGGTGTCACAATGGGTCCCCAGTGACAAGGGAGGTCCCCACGGTGCCACGATGGGTCCTGGGGACAAGGAGTTCCCCAGGATGCCACAATGGGCCCTGGGGACAATGGGGGGTCCTGGGACGTCACAATGGGACCTGTGGATAAGGGGCTCCACAGGATCTCACAATGGGCTCTGGAGACAATGGAGGTTCCCCAGGATGTTCACAATAGGCCCTGAGGACAAGGGGTGGTCTCCATGGTGTCACAATGGTTCCCCAGTGACAAGGGGGTCCCCAAGGTGTCACAATGGGCCCTGGGGACAATGGGGGTCCTGGGACGTAACAATAGGCCCTGGGCACAAGGGGGGTCCCCACAGTGTCTCAATGAGCCCTGGGGACAAAGGGGGTCCCCACAGTGTTACAATGGTCTTGGGGGACAAAGGGGGGTGCCCAGGATGTCACAATGGGCCCTGAGGACAAGGGGGGCTCCCCATGGTGTCACGATGGGTCCTGGGGACAAGGGGGTCCCCAGGATGTAACAATGGACCCTGGGGACAATGGGGGGTCCTGGGACATCACAATGGGCCCTGGGGACAAAGGGGGTCTCCAGGATGTCACAATGGGCTCTGGGGACAATGGGGGGTCCTGGGACATCACAATGGGTCCTGGGGACAAAGAGGGGTCCCCAGGATGTCACAATGGGCCCTGGGGGCAATGGGGGGTCCTGGGATGTCACAATGGGCCCCGGGGACAATGGGGGGTCCTGGGATGTCACAATGGGTCCCATTGACAAAGGGGGGTCCCCTGAATGTCACAATGGGCCCTGTGGACAACGGGAGGACCTGGGACGTCACAATGGGCCCTGGGGAAAAAATTGGTCCCCACGATGTCTCAATGAGCCCCAGTGACAAATGGGGGTCCCCATGATGTCACAATGGGCCCTGGGGACAAGGAGGGGTCCTGGGACGTTACAATGGGCCCTGGGGACAAGGGGGGGATCCCCTGAACGTCACAATGGCCCCTGGGAGAAAGGGGGTCCCCAGGATGTCAAAATGGGCCCTGGGGACAAAGTGGGGTTCTGGGATATCACAATGTGCCACAGTGACAAAGGGGGTCCCCATGGTGCCACAATGAGCCCTGGGGACAAAGGGAGGTCCCTAGGATGTCACAATGGTCCCCGGGGAAGAGTATTTTGGGGTGCAGGATTTTGGGTGCCGTGTCTGCGGGGCAGGTTTGGGGTGATCACTGCTGATCCGCACACACTCGCTCTCTCTGGTATTCACCTCCACTCCTGCTCCTCCACCTCCCCACTGTTCTCTCCACCTCCTCTCTTCTCATTCCCACCACACTCTGCACACAGACCCGACCACTGAGAATGTTCCAGAACACGCTGATCCAAACCCCGCTGGGACCTCCGGGCTCCATGGCAATGTAAAAATGGAGTGTGCCACAGAATCCCTTTGGGTGTCAAACACCTTGAAGGTGCTGGAGTCCAAGCACAACCCCCCGGCGCTGCCCACGGCCCTCAGGAGCTCCTGTGGAAACCCCTCCAGGGATGGCGGCTCCAGCCCTGCCCTGGGCAGCCCGTTCAGTGCCCGACAGCCCTCGCTGGGAGGAACAGCTCCCAGGCTCCAGCCAGAAGCTCACCCGGTACCGCTGGGGCCGTCTCCTCTCCTCCTGCCGCTCGTTCCCGGGCAGAGTCCCCGAAGCCCGCTCTCGGGCGCTCTGCGGGCGGCTCCTGGCCCGGCCGCCCCCCGCACTCCCGCTCTGGCTCCGCCCCAAGGCTCAGGCGAGAACGGCCGCTGCGGCCCGGCCGGCCAATCGCAGCTCGCCGCCTCAGCCCCGCCCCCTCAAACCAGCCCTTGGCCCCGCCCCCTCCCCCCAGCCCCTCAGGAGGAGCCGCACCCGCTGGTGCTGAGTGCGGAGCTCAGCGCACAAAGAGCTGCACAGGGTGAGAGGGGCAGGGGGATTCGAGCTGGGATGGGCGCTGTTTGCAGACGGAACCAAGTGAGGCACGGGCTCTGCACCTGGAGAAAGGAAAAGGTGCAGTGATCACCCCAAACCTGCCCCGCAGACACGGCACCCAAAATCCTGCACCCCAAAATACTCTTCCCAAACCCTGCACCCCAGATCCTGACCCCAAGCCCTGCACCAAAACCCTGCCCCTCAATCCTGCACCCCCAAATCCTCCACCCCGATCCTGTCTTCCCAAACCCTGCACCCCAAACCCTGCACCCCCAAATTCGGCCCTACCAAACTCTGCACCCCTAAACCCTACAACTGAAACCTTGCACCCCCTAATCCTGCCCTCCCTAAATCCTGAACCCCGAACCCTGCACCCCAAACCCTGCATTCCCAAATCCTTCCGTCCTATACCCTCCACCCCTAAACCTGCCCCCAAACCCTGCACCCCAAAGAATTCCCTCCCAAACCCTGCATCTCCAAATCCTGCACCTCAAAGGCCTGGAAACCCAAGCCCTTCAACCCCATCCCTGCAACACCAAATCCTGTACCCCAAACCCAGCACCCCAGAATCCTGCACCCCAAATCCTGCCTGCCAAACCTTTCACTGCAAACCCCTGCACCCCAAGATTGTGCTGCCCTAAACACTGAACCCCCAAATCCTGCAGACCCGGATCCTTGCCTCCCAAAACTCTGCACCCCCAAATCCTGCACCCCAAATCTCTCACCCCCACCACCCTGCACTCCCAACCCCTACACCCCAAAACTCCACACCTCCAAATCCTGAACCCTGAAACCTCGCACCCCCAAATCCTGTGCCCCAGTCCTGTGCACCCCACACTCTGCAACCTTAAATTTCCCCCCAAGCCCCTGCACCCCAAACGCTGCACTCTGAGACCTGACTTCTAAACCCTGCACCCCCAAACAGTGCACCCCCAAATCCTGAAGCCCCAGATCCTTCCCTCCCATACCGTGCACCCCCAAATCCTGAACCCCCAGATCCTGAATTCCAGGATCTTGCACCCCCAGACCCTGCACCCCCAAATCAGACACACGAAAACTCTCCACCCCCAAATCTTGCACCTCTAAGCCTCCACCCCTTAACACTGCATCCCCAAATCTTTCACCCCAAAACCTCAACCCAGAACCCTTTACCCCAAAACCCTACACCTCCAAATCCTGAACCCTTAAACCCTGCACCCCCAGATCCTCCCCCCAAATGAATGAACCCCCAAAACCTACACCCCCAGATCCTGCTGCCCCATACCCAGCACCCCAAACTCTGCACCCAGAAATCCTGCACTCTCATAACCCTGCACCTCAAACAATTCCCTCAACCCTGCACCCCCAGAACCTGTAACCCCAATCGCTGCACCCCCAGGTCCTGTCCCCACACTCTGCACTGCCAGATCCTGCCCCCCTAAACCCTTAAAGCCCAAATATTGTACCCTCAGATCCTTCCTCAACACCCTCCACCCACAAATTCCCCACCGAAAACCTGCACCCCCAGATCCTGCACCCCCAAGTTCTGTGCCCTGAAGCCCTGCACTGAAAATCCTGCCCCCTAACTCTGCACCCCCGAATCCTGCACCCCCAAATCCTGCATCCCTAAACCCTGCACCCCCAAATCCTTCAACCC